>NW_006787829.1:3179422-3181637 GCF_000442215.2 Lipotes vexillifer
TTCCTGCTGTGATCTCATTTAAACCTAACTGCCTCACAAACACCCACCTCAAAATACCATCAGATTGGGCATTATCACTCTAACATATGAATTTAAAGCTCCAACACAATTCAGTCCATTACAGTCCACACAGGATAGTTTGAGCTACAGACTCTGCAGTTTCAAGAAGACTTGTGTTGTTCAAGCTTCTAACCAAAAATGACTTTTTCCCAGGCGATGTAAATTAATTAGGCCCAACAGTGTCTTTAAGTGGGGGATATGATTTCTCCAAAAGCAAGTAGGCCTATTAGGCATTAGGCCTCTTGTCCAGTCTAATAACGGAGGTTAGAGAACAAGAACATTGTATTCCTAGTGGTCTGCAGTGTATCACAGGGCACTCCAGCCCATATAATCCTCCCGAAGTTTACAGTCTATGTAAGGTTCTGGATTTTTTTCGGGGTTCATAAACCATCTTCCATCAGTCATATGATCATAGTAAAGTTGTTTTCAGGCTGATTCTCTGTTTCAGAAATAATCATAATGTCATCTCTATTGAGCACTAGAACACTGTAATCTAGTTGTATTACACTAGATCTGCCTCACTATCCTTGTGACAGTACTTAAGGGAGTTCAAATATCCTTGAGGCAAATGTACATTGGAAAAAGTTCCACATGAATGCACACTGTTGATGACACTCCCTAGCAACCGATATTGAAAAAAGGCATTAGCCAAGTCAACTATGGAAAACTGGTCATCTTTAGTTTGTTGAGTAATGTGTAGCAGTTGAATAGTCTGGACCATACTGGGGACTGCTGAAGCTATTAGGGCTGCTGTTTACTGGAGTCTCCTGTAGCCCTGGGTCAGCCTCCACCATCCATCATCTTCCCCACGGGCAACATCAGGTTACTGTGGAGTGAGGGTGTGGGATCAACACACCTGTCCTTAATTAGGACGGTCATTTTTTGTGGCTGTAGGCACATGACAGTGGTTCAAATTAACCACTTCAAAACTCTGAAGGCTCCCATTATTCAAATCCAGTTACTACTGGATTTAGGGCAGATCTACAAGTTGTTTATCTTCCTTGTTCTACTCAGTACAGGGAAGGATTTTTAGTCAATGACTACATAGATAGCAATGATACATTCAGGTGAGGAAGTTACCCCCACAGCAGAATTCTGAAAATCACTTATTCCAACTTTTAATGACTTTAATTTTTATTCTTCTTATAGTAGCATCTCTCTATCCCCCTAAATGAATTCTATCACTTCCCCAAGGGGCTCATGAGCAGGCCAAGGCAGTGCTCCTGTATCCAGCTGGCCTAAAAGTGTTTCTTCTCCATTGGCAGGCCATCTCACCCACACATTTGTAAAAGGCCTTGGTTCTCGCACAGGAATTGGTCAGGAGAGCCCATCCTTCATGTCATGCTCTTCCTCTATTCCTGCCTGTGGTTGGCAGTATTCTAAAGATGTCCTATCAAGATTCACATACCCTGTTGATTCAGTTGAAAACTAATCTAGGCACTTCCCTGAAGGGACTTTAAAGATGGAATTAAGGTTACCAATCAGGTGAATTTACAATGGCGAGAGCATCCTGGATTATCCAGGTGGACCCAGTGTAGCCACATGAGTCCTTGAAAACTGAAGAGGAAGACAGAATCCAGAGAGTTGGAGCAGAAGGGAAATTTAGAGAGATCTGAAGCATGAGAACTGGATCGACTGCTGCTGGCTTTGAAGGGGACCACAATCAGGGAATGTAGGTGGTCTTTAGAAGCCAAGGAGAACTCCCAGCCACCAGCCAGCAAGGAAGCGGGCTGCAGTTCCGCACCCACATGCAAGTGGATTCTACCAGCAACTGGAATGAGCATGTAAGTTCTTTTCCAGAGCCTTCTGACACCTTGACTTTGGCTTTGGGGGACCTGGATCAAGGAAACTAGCTGAGCTTACTAGGCTTCTAATCTATAGAACCATGAGATAGTAGAGTCTATTGTTTCAAGAAGTGGTCATAAAAAACCCATACCTTGCCTTAGTAGTAAATGTGTGCATTTTGGAGACTCGATGCTGTAGGCTCATGAGAACCTTTCTCTATCTGAATTTCCCCTAATTTTGGACAAGACACGCATTTCTGCTTTGATATTTATATCTTGGGAAGTTCAAGGAGAGACAGTTGTGTTTCCTTGGCTTCATATAAAATTCTATCCAATTTCCTCCTCTTTTTTTTTTTTTTTTTTTTTTTTTT
>NW_006787829.1:3182018-3191997 GCF_000442215.2 Lipotes vexillifer
TGCAGAGCACAGGCTCTGGACACGCAGGCTCAGCGGCCATGGCTCATGGGCCCAGCCGCGCCGCGGCATGTGGGACCCTCCCGGACCGGGCCACGAACCCGTGTCCCCTGCATCGGCAGGCGGACTCTCAACCACTGTGCCACCAGGGAAGCCCCAATTTCCTCCTTTTTAATGCCATTTTAAATTAACCATCTAAAGACTTCTACACCATTAGGTAATGAATCCTTGCCCTTTACTTGTTTTGATTACTTTTTTTGGTAAAACCCTAACATTTGTATTATCTTGAAGTCTTATGGGCAAAAGCTGGGATTAAAGATCCCACGCTGCCTCTTTTACATCCTCTGAGGTCTCAAGAGCAAAATCACATATGGTGTCGATGGTGGTAGGACGCCTTGTATCATAACCTGGGTGAGGGGCATCAAATAGTGAGTTTGTTTCACTGTCACAGAGCCAGTCCAGCACTGCCTGCATCAGCAGCATTTCTGCAGCTTCAGCAGATACTGACATTTCAATGACAAGGGAAGGACAGAGCAGTTACTCTTCTCTTCTATTCATTCTACGAATGAATAGCTCCTGTCCTAATCCACTCTCTTCAGCAGTGATTTTTCCTAGAACTATCCTCACAAAGATAGCAGCCAAAAGGATCAGGGATGAATGCAAACATTCCCCTCTACTCAACAGTGTTCCAAGCCAGAGACACTGCAACTTGATCTAAAATTCTCAGGAGCCATTTTAACAAGGCTCATCAGGACAGTGCTTGTAACAATTTACAAAATGCCTTACTCCACTGGCTTCCTCCCTCCATGATCTACTGGCCCTGCCTGGATTACCTTGTTGGCTGTAGTGGGTCTCCCAGGCTAAACTAATCCATCAGAAGTTATATTGCCCAGGTTCCTGTGGTTGGAGCTCCACTTGCTAGCCAAAGAGGATGAAACTCAACCCAAGGATATTCTGAACCTTTACTTTTGCTAACGTTAAAAGCTTCAACTGGAACAGATTTAGCCAACCTGCCATCAGTTTGCTCTCGTCTTCCAATTTTGCTCACTCTTGGCATTTAGGTTCTATCATTTCTAGATTGCAATGGAAAGTCTTATAATCAGTAACTGAGTTCAAAGCCTGTGCAACTTCAAACCAAGTGGGGAAACCACCTCTGCATTAATAGTTCATTTTCATCCCTTTTCTCAGAATCATCCTTTTTCTTTCTAAATAATGCCTAAGCCACACTTTCAGCAAAAAGTAAGTCAGAAGTCTACTAAGCAATCCCACGTCTAATGCCAACTGTACCAAAAGTGTTTGATTGCTAAAGAAGACTGCTTAGGACCCCAAAATAACAATGCTTATAAATTTATACTCTACTATAGGAAAAGGATACAATATAACTATAGTGTTGAAAAAAAGGTTCAGATCACTGCCAAAGACTATCTCATAGCGAGGGGTCTGGGAAGGCTTGGTACAAGTTTCTATCTTCTATAAGGGTCATGGTTGTAAGCACTTTCTTTCTTGGATCAGAAAGATCTACATGTGCATAGAATGCCTTGGAACTAGGGAACCCAAAATGGAATGTCACTGGGTTATAAAATATTTTGCTGGTCATATACACATATTCTTGCTACAAAATCAGCCTTAACAGTAGAAGTTTCCAGGGGGGGAGATGCAAATCATCAATCTCATTCTTGCCAATAAACAGTGCTGACAGGCTCGTAAAAACCACCCTAAAACTCCTCCAAACCATGGTTACAAAAGCGACATTACTAATCAGCATGTTTCACGTGTTGGAACCAGAGGTTAGTGTCATGCAGGAACTTTAGCAATACAGTTCAGACAGATTCCAGGTCTGCCAGAAATTAACCTGCACAGCACATCATGTTGAAGAATGGTCCTATTCCTAATTTCCTATTATGATTGGGGAGTTGATAGATATCAAATTCTTTCACTGCATTTAATCATTTAAATGACTACATATTTTTCATCTTTTATCTGTTACTATGCAAAATTTACACTAATTTTTCCCCCTAATGTTAACCCATGTTTGTTTTTCTGGTGCTTTGCTAGATCTGGTTTAATATCTTACTTGGAATTTTTTTCCATTTTTGTTCATGAATGAATTGACCTGTATAATTCCTTTCTCATTCCATGCCTCCTCTGGTTTAGTTACTAAGTTTATACAAGCTTTACTGAACCAACTGGGGAGTGTTACCTATTTTTCTATTCTCTAGAAGAGTTTGTAACAGATTTTTTTTTTTCCATATAAGTTGTATAGCATATTTTCTTTTTAATTTCAAACTTCTGATTTGATTTCTTTAATGGCTATCCAATTACTGTCTTTTTAGTTTTAGAATCTATCTTGGTATGTTGAATTTTTATAACTTTCTGATTTTATTTTTTCATAGATATTGTGATAAAGTTGATCTTTTTAATCTCAGCTATCTATATTTATGCCCCTCTTTTGGTCCTAATATTATTAATTAGTAATTAGTTTATTGAATAATCAATAATGGCAACATTTTCTCCTTCCCCTCCAAGAGACTGTTGTAGGCTGGAAACTTGCAGTGGGATAGAGGGTCTTGATTTACCTTCTCTCTTTTTGCCTTTCCAAGCTAGCTAACTGGGCCTTGACTCTTCAAGACTTGGTATGTAGGGACTAAGAATGGGATGAAGGAAGGAGCTGTCTTACTTTAACTGGTCCAAGATTAAAATGACTTCCACTTCCCTGGGCCTGAAGTATGATTCAGCCTGTATCCTGGTGATTTCTGAATGCTTTAGATGTATTTTCATTTCTTCATCCTCTTTCATGTCTTCTCTATTTCTGGATTCACTATAACAAGAAATGTACCCATTTTATCGATTGCTTCAAAAAACACACTTTAGGACTTCTTTGAGTCTCTCTACTGTATCTTTTTTCCCTATCTCTCTAAATGAGTTAAGGTTTAAAGCATTTAGAACACAGCCTGACTATATATGCACCATACGTGATAACTCTGATAACCCACTAGGAAATAAACTTCACTAGAGTCCACTTCATTCAATGCTATGTTCTCAGCCCATAGAACAGTTCCTAGCACAATAAAATAAAATGAATGTCTTTTATCTTTTGAGCCTTCTTTTTCTGTTATTTCTCCCACTTCTTAAAGAGAATATTTATTTCACTAAAAGAACATTTTCATTTTCATTCTAAAATAAAAGAACATTTACGTCTATAAATTTCTCTAAATGTACAGATTTTCCTGCATCCTACAATTTTAATAAGCATATTTTCCTTTCTTGTTTAGTTCTAAGTATATTTTAGTTCCTATCATTTTCAAACATGTTATTTGTGTTTTTAAATTTCTAGATTTGGGTAATATTTTCTTTTGTTATAGATTTATAAACTAATTGTGTTGTGGTCAAAGAATATATTCGTAATAACAAATTTTTTTCAATCTGTTGGAACTTACTTTATGATACACTAGGTATATGATTTTCTCTTACTTTTTCCATGTGTATACATTCCCTGCTTGTTGAATGTAGAGTTCTATAAATGTCTACTCTGTTTTCAAACTTTTGGTCTCAGGACCTCTATATATTCTTAAAAATATACCGAGGACTCCAAAGACATTTTTTTTTAAAATGTGGGTTGTATCTAACAGCATTTCCCATATTAGAAGTTAAAACTGAGACATTTAAAAATAAAACTTTTAAAAATTGTCATTTAAAATTAACAATAAAACCATTAAACAACATCAAGAAACAACAACTATAAAATGTAATTTTTTCTAGTTTTTTTCCTCATATATGTTACACAAATCAATCTAAAAATTAATAGTATTTTCTGAATTTATTTTCCCTCAACACCAGTAAATGAGATCTGCAGACCAGAAGCAACAGCATCACCCAGGAACTTGTGAGAAATATAAATTCGGAACTACTGACTCAGATTCTGTAAGGAGTGGTTGGAAACTGTGTTTGATCAGGCTCTCCAGGTAGCTGATGCTTAGTACATATGAGAAGCATTGCTTTAATGCTGTACAATGATCTTTCCATTTAAAAAATATAGTTTTATTCTTATTTTTAAACTTTTATTGTTAGAGTCTATATACAGAAAAGTACATGAACCATAAGGGCAGAGCTCAATGCATTTTCACAAAGTAAACACATCTGTGTAACAGCACACAGATCAAGAAACAAAACATTAGCTGTACCCCTGACTTTTAACACTCTTGATTAATTTGCTGTTTTTTGAGCTTTAAGCTCAAATCATATCATGTAGTGAGTACCTTTCTTTGGTTTCTCACTTTTGCTCAACATTTTGTTCATGAGATGCATCAATAGAGTTCCCTCCACAAAAGTTAATTCATTCTCTATTGCTACACAGCACATTGCTATAGTATCCATTCTGCTATTAAACATTTGAGTTGTTCAGTTTTTTACAATTACAAATAGACCTGCTATAGACATCCTTGTACGTGTCTTTTGGTTAGGATGTGTATGTATAACACACAAGGCATATATATGTATAATATGTAGTTCATTTGAAAGGGTTGCTAAAAACATGTCATATTTAATACAGAACCTTCTAAATGTCAAGGAAATTCATCACCACTGGAGACAGATAATCAGGAAAAACACACATTTTTAATTAAAAATGTATTCCATATTGTACTATGAACTTACTAAACACAAGTTTTAGCATTTGTAAATTTAGCCTGTTTTCTATACAAAAACCTTTAAAAAGTTTGTTTTGTTTTGACCATTTTCAGATCAATGCTCTATTCTGATTATTTTCAAGTTGTCTAGGTCAGCAGTGTGCGATGGAAATACAATGCAAGCCACATATGTAGTTTAAAATTTTCTAGTAGTCTCATTGAAAAATAAAAAGAAACAGGTTAAATTAAGTTTAATACATTTTATGATCTCATACCTAAAATATTATAATTTCGACATAATCAAGATAATGAGAAACATTACATTCTTTTTTTACTGTCTTCAAAGTCCAGTGTAATTTTAGGTTTTTCCAGCCATACTTACACATTTTCCAGTAACTGAATCAAGTATCAATTTAAAATTTAAGTTTATCGAAATTAAATAAAACTAGTATTCAGTAACTGCATCACACTAGCCATATTTCAAGAGCTCAATAGCCACATGTGGCTAGTGGTTATGCTATTGGGAAGCACAGGCCTGGGTCGAGTGGTTTTGTTGTGCTCCACCTGCTAATTTAAGCTGTGATGAAAATTCTAAAAAAATATATTTCCTTTTACACACTGTGGAAGACAGAATTTTGAAACAGATGAGAATGAGAATTTTTTAGTCTACTTCTTTTGGGGGGATACCTTTGTACTTTCCTCTCAATTATGCTGTGAATCTAAAACTGCTTTAAAAAAAAAAAAAGTAAAGCCTTTTAAAGAGAGTGCAACATAGGACATTTTTGCTAAAATAGCAAACACGCTGATGGTAATAAGATTCAATCTAACTAACGAAGATTATTTTATACAAGGTGCAAGGGATGAGAACAGCAAGGCTGGTTCAGTAGGGAACTGTTGCGAGCGCTGCATAGTTAGTGGAGGACGGGACTAATGCGCGAGAAATAAGAGGAAACGACAGATAATGAAAGTACTAGCACATGGTACAGAGCTATGATTTTATTCTGTATCCCAGCGAGCAGTGTTAAAGTTTAAAGTAATCTGATTTTATATTAAAGTTCTGAATTGTATTTCTGAAACATCCATTTAGGAAGTGACACACAGAGTGCCTTAAGAGGGGAAACTAGAGGCTAGGAGCCCAATTAGGAGGCTATTTCAGTTATCCAAGCAAGAGAAGATGAGACCCTGACCTGGGCATACGGAGATGAAGAAAATGGGGACAGATTGAAGAGATATTTAGGCAATAAAAGTAACAAGATGTGGTGAGCAGTTGAATATGGAAAATATTAAGTAGGGAAATACCTAGCATAACTTCCAGGGAAATTGGTCAAACAGTTGTACCATTAGCTAAAATAGGATGACTGAAAAAGAAGACAAGCAAGAGAGAGGGAGGGCTTCCCTGGTGGCGCAGTGCTTGAGAGTCCGCCTGCCGTTGCAGGAGACGCGGGTTCGGTCCCCGTTTCGGGAGGATCCCACGTGCCGCGGAGCGGCTGGGCCCGTGAGCCATGGCCGCTGGGCCTGCGCGTCCGGAGCCTGTGCTCCGCAAATGGGAGAGGCCACAACAGTGAGAGGCCCGCATAACGCAAGAAAAAAAAAAAAAACAAACAAAAAAAAAAAAAAAAAAAAAAAAAAAAAAAAAAAAAAAAAAAAAAAAAAAGAGAGAGGGAGAAAATTCCAGGGCAGAAAGAAATCCTGAGAGGTAATGTCCTGTTACAGAAAAATTTCCAGCTCTGGAGTCTGGGACTTTGTTTTAAATGGCAAGTCCTGGGTAGTTAACCAAATTAGCTTCTGAGCCCCTTGGTCCTCATTTACACTATTTCTTTGAGAACTTTTGTGAGGATTAAATATTTACATATGTAAATAAACTAGATGCTCAATTAAAAAATATACGTATTTGAATCTGTTGAATGCCTGCACTGGCTACTATGCTGTATGCATAAAAGGGATGAAACCTAGGGTTTGCTCTCAATCAGATTATAACTTAATCTTCTAGTCATTAGGAATAGCAGTGTTTTATGAGCTTTCTGTCTGATGGAATTTTGAACCTACGGTGAATGGGCTGACATCATAATCCATTTCTGTTCTCATAACACACGTTCAATAACTGACTTAATCTAAATCCTCTGGTATTTCTCCTCCTATAAAAGTTTCATGTTAAGTCAGATGTAGTTCCCGCAGCAGTCACTACCATATAAAACTAGACGTCTTTTATAAATTACTTTTGTTACGCAGAAAAACAGATAGCAATATATTTTATGGTAAGTATTTTACTTATTTCAAAAATCAGGAAACTGGAACAAATCATCAAAAACAAAAAAATATCCCATGATCAACTTCATGTTTTCAGGCTTCAAGAGAAACACTTTTTTTAAAGGGGACTCTTGGCAAAAACGCATTCATGAAGCAAAATGAGACAGACCTCGCATTTTGCAAACAGGGCCAAAGAAAATTCCAAATTCATTCTGGAGACATATGTAAGGTCACGCAGCACCCAGAGCCTTCCATCTTCCTACCCACTGCTAACACCCACCTCTTTTCACGAAGTTGATTGCTAGCTGCTCTAGAGCAGCAGGTGAAAGAGCCGGCAGGATTCAGGCTCAAGCGTTGCCAGTCACCCTCAGCTTCCGCTCAAAGTCTAGCAGGCGTTTAACTTCCCGGAAACGCCCCCGACCCCCACGCACACCCACGCAACACTCCGCCCCCACAGGAAAGCGCCCCTACACTAGGTTCCCACGATCCCCGAGGCGGTCCCCGGAGCAGCTTTGAAGATGCGACCGCGCAGGCGTCCCAGTTCCGCGCAGGCGCCGTAGTTCAGCGCATGCTCAGAGGCGGAGGTCGGAGGTGTCCTGGGAGGGTAGCGGAGGCCGGCCTGCCCCGCCCCCGCCGAGCTTCTCTTCCGCGCCCAGGCCGGCCGGCTTCCCTTTCCGGCAGGGCAGGCGGCGGCCGCCGGTGTCTCTTTCTCTCCGCTCCGCAGAGTCGGCTCTTGCAGCTCCTCTGCGGCGAGCATGGCAGCTCGGAGACGCGGGGCCGCCCTGCGGCTCTGTGCCACAGGTAAAGGCCGCCCGGGGCGATGCGGGCGGGCGCGGGGACTCTCCCCTGATGGGATCGGGTGCGGGGACCTGGTAGGGTCTTGGCCCGGGGTGGGGAGAGGCCTGCGGGGCCGCCGAGGTGGCCTTGGGATCGGGTGCGGGGACCTGGTAGGGTCTTGGCCCGGGGTGGGGAGAGGCCTGCGGGGCCGCCGAGATGCCCTCCGGGTCCTGGGTCGCGAGACTGAGCGGACGCCTTAGGGTCCTTCCCCGGCGCCGCTTCGCTGGGCATCCGCGCCTTCCGTTTGCTTCCGTTCTCCGTGCGGCAGGAAGTTTCAGGACCGCTGATTCCGTCGATGGGTGTCAAGGATGCTGCCTTACCAGCTGGTGGCCAAACCTGCTTTGCCTTTAGGTTCTGAGTCTTGTCACATCTGAAGAATCTTTACCCACGCGGGGGCCAAGGGAGGGAGGTTCAAGGACGGGTCCTGGTCGGGCCTCTGGGGCTGTGCCATGTGAGAAGTGACCTGCGGGCGTGTTGGCCTTTCTCATTCTCCGGCCGGCATCGGGTACCCTGGTTCTCACTTCAGTGTGTCCACTTACACAGCAGCCGTTTAGTTCCCTCTACGTGCCAGGCACTGTTCTGTAATTAGTATTAGGAGCGTAGCTCAATTTTGTTTCTATCAATTTGGGGGCGGGGGGAACGGTATTTTGAATGGCGTTTGAACTTTATACTGAGAAGATAATTGTTACTAGAGGAAAAGAAATATAGAAGAACAATTTTCATCTCTACTCCAAAAAGATGGAATGGTAAAAAGGAAAAAAATAGGATGAAAATAAACGTATATTTAAAGAGAAATTCGGTGTCTCAGATTTACTAGCCTACATAGAACTTGCTGTCACCATACGGTCGTAAATATTTATTAAACAGGTGAACTACAGTACTTATGCTTTTGCATCATTTGTGCCCTGGGATGGATGAATGATGAGTTTTTTGGTAGGCTGTAAAAAACCAAAAACATTTTATAGGTGAATAAGCATATAAGCCAAAAGAGAAATCAGCATTTATTACACTGTATACATTTTGTCTTTTTTTTCAGTTTTTTTACTTGATGTGGCTTTCTGTAAAGGATATGTAGAAGATTTAGATGAATCGTGAGTATATATTTTTTAAAATAGTATCTTCACTTCTTCCAACTGTGATGTTATCTGAATATTTGTATGAATGTAATATTTTTTTAAATAACACTTGTTTTATTGAGCACTTAATCTACACTGCCTAATTCGCTAATTCTGTATGGAGGTAGATTTTTTTTTTAAGTATAGTTGATTTACAATATTATATTAGTTTCGAATGTACTACAAAGTGTGAATGTAATCTTTTAATAACAGAGACAGTAATGACCAATGCTGATGTAGCACCAGTTTTGTTCCAGGAGTTGCCCTAAGTGCTATATATGTATGAAATGGGATTGTGCTCAAGAGTTTTATGAACAGTTGTAAGAATAAAAAATTGGCAATCCCTTCTGTCTTACCATTTTACCTGTACATTTGTTCAGTCTTTTGGCCTTAGTCACTACTGAGTGGGGGCTGGAATTTGGTAACCACACAGTAACACAGCATTAATCACAAGGCCTTGCTTACGGTAGGTGAGGAGCGCTGCTTCAGACCAAAATCCTGTGCGTGATTGATCTTTCAGGCCTGACCATAGGCGATTACAAGGCTTTTTCTGGCAGGCCTCCAGCGGGAAGCTGCCCTCCCCACACCAGACTTGGGGCACAGCCAGTGCACTGCAGTCTCTGGAGGGAGTGTAGTCATAGACTCAGGCCCCCAGGGCAGCCGTGCTCATGTGCGTGTCTTCATTCTTAGCCCAGTTGCCTCTTGTGAAGGCCTCCTTGTTGGGGGCCTCACCTAAGGCATTTCTTAGGAAAACCTCCTCTGGGAAACTCCTTATTGAAGGGTGTGGCTGAGGCACTTTTCTCCACTTGGACTCAGTACCCTTCCACTCCTGTCCTTTCCCTTCTCCCTCCCTCTGCCCGTGGGTCCTGAGAGAGGCAGGAGCCTTTGGTTCAGGGCTGCTCAACAGTGAGGTGAATTTCTCCGACTGTGCTGCATTCGCCTGCCGCCTCGCCTCTTCCAGTTCCACTCAGAAAAATGGAACACTGAGGAGCTGGCACCTGTTTTTTCTGCCTCTTGGCTTGCACTGTCGTAGTAAGTGAATAAAGTCTTGATTGTGACTTTCAGTTTGGCTTGTTGTCCTAATTAACCACCTGTACACGACAGAATTGGTACAGCAGCAGGGTGGTCAGTTGAGCACAGTCCTGCTCTGGAAGAGCG
>NW_006787829.1:3192007-3232645 GCF_000442215.2 Lipotes vexillifer
AGCGGAAAGCCCAGAGATCCCACGGGGCACTCAGCAGCCTTGCTAATGGGTATTGGGCGCCCTAGTGGATTGCTTATGGGCACTTTGATTCTCAGGGAAACCATTGTTAACACAGAGGTGATTTTGTTAAACTTCATGGTGCCTGGAAGGGTGTGTCGCTCTAGACCTGATCCTTAAGAACGCCCCAGCAACGTGACTTTGCTTAAGGAGGAGGAAGAAGCAGGGATAGGCAGGTGCGGATGCCAAAGACCCTAACCTTCCTTGGCCAGGTGCTACGTGAACTAACGGTTTTGGCCCATCTGTAACGAGTTTCCGGTAACTGAAGAACACATGTGGCCCACCTTCACAGAGGCTGAAGTGGCCCTGCAGGCCTCCTGGTGGTCTCCTGGGCCTGTGGGGAGGGATTAGGAGCAGTGAGTAATGAGACTGTTAACCAGACTTGAGTTCTAAGTTTGTCCTTTCTGTTCCTGTTTTGTTACTGGACCCAGTTAAGCCTCCTCATGAAGTCAGGTCAGTCAGGCTGTGACACAATCCAAGCTTTAACTGACAAATTTCTGGACATGGAAAAAGCAGCCACCATGAAGAGCACAAAGGTTGACCAGCACAGAGTGACAGTAAGCGGGAACTGGGTGCCCTTTCCGGGATGACCCATGCAAGATCCTTTCCAGAAGCTCTGAGTGGGGTTGCTCAGTGATGGGGTCTCAAAGGAGGAGACTGATAGGCTCTTTACCAAGGACCTCATGGCCAGGTACCAACCTGTGAGGGGTCTGATGGGCTTCTTCAAAGGCCAGCATGATGACAGCCCTGTGGCTATTAGAATTATGCCCAACATCCTGCCTAGTGAGTCTGGAGACAAGTCAGAGAGTCCCAAAACCTTTACCCAGACCTTGACAGGGTGTTCGGTCGAGGCCTCTCTCTCCCCGGGGGGGCCTGCCAAGGCCAGAATTCCCTGCGGAGGTGGAAGAGAATTGCATGTCCTGGGCCTTTTGGATATCAGTGTACAGGTGAGTGTGATGCCTACAACCCCTGCTGCCGGGAGGAGGACGGTGCGCATAATGCCCTCAGGTTTGGGGTCTGTGATGACCAGTGCCAGCACGCTTGCCCAGGCCTGGTCCTGGCTGAGTACTTTTGGGCCCCTACTCGTCAGCGTGCTACCTGGCACAGATGTTTTAGCTGTGTGCACTCCTGCTGGCCTTGGTCCCCAAGCCCCAGCGGGGATTGCTGCACTGCAGGCCATCTTCCTGCAGCATTGGAAGACTGAACCTACCCGACCTTCAGCTCTCAGTGCCATTGTCTCCCCAAAACGGGGCTGGCTGCCTGGTGAGTAAAAGAAATAACTGAGCTGAAGGAAGCCAGAGTGCTCTGTGAGCCTTTTTCTATTCAGGAGCCCCCATCCCCCGACCCCTTTCTGGCCTGTGCACAAGGCCTTGGGTACCTGGAGACTCAACATTGATGACAGGTGGCTCAGTACCATGGTGGTACCTGACATCAGGAAGATGCTACTAGAGGGAGCTTGGTCTGTGGCATTAATGATGTCACTTGCCAGCATGTGTCTTCACTGGGCTGATAAGGATCAATTTCCTTCATTTGGAATGGATTCAACACACCTTTAATGCCCTATGCTTATCTAAATTCCCTGCCTGTCTGCTCTCAGTAGGTAGGCCATGACCTGGAAAAACTCCTAGAGGGAGCACAGACCTTCCACTATATTGATACCAGCTCCTAGATTGCCCAGACATGGTCACTGTCCAACAAGGACCCGACACCATGATGACTCAGGTGGCAACATGACTGGGCTGTTAATACCGACAAAGTGTAACAACTGAGATTCCTGGGGGGTGATCTGGGAAGCAGTACAACATCTCATTCTAGGAGATCATTACCAAACTCTTGGCCCTTCCTGACCCCCAAAATAAAAAAGGCTCAGGGATTGATGGGCTTTTTGGGCTACTGATGTTGTCACATAACTCGTGCAGGGATCTGGCACCCATCTATCAGGTACTAGAAAGGCCACTACCTTTTAGTTGGGCACCAACCAACAGGATACTCTAGAGGCCCTTAGGCTGGCCACCAGGCTTCCCTTCTCCTGGGTCTCACTGGTCCATATCTGCCATTTGAGTTACACATCTCAGCAACCTCTCAGTTCACTGAAGGGAGCCTGTGGCAGAAGGACATCACAAACCAGCACAGACCTGGTAAGCCCCCCAAGTTGGCTGAAAGATACATAGCTTTTGAGAGGCAGTTACTGGCCTGTTGGCCCTTGGTGGATGAGTGTGGTAGTAGACTCACGAGCAGATATTCTAATCATGTTGCTGAAGAACGATAGCTTTGGAATCTCATGAACTAGGAATGGCACCTCCAGGAGCTCAGCTGGAGTCTCACAATTCAGTGAAAAGGTCTCTCGAGTGTCCCTCCACCTCCCAGGAGTAACACCCGAGGAGCCACTGCCTCCTCTGGCCTAAGGGGGACCCAGACATAGAGACCACCTATGGGCCTGGTTCCCATACCACCTATGGGCCTGGTTCACTGATGGCTCCTCCTGGGATGGAACTGGGTGCAGCCCACTTCCAACCTGAAAGAGACCTGCCCTTCCCAAGCGTGGTAAAGGACCTTTGCACAATGGGCAGCTTCATGCAGTGTGGAAGACTGAGATCTGTCCTGCTGTTCCCCCACCTGCTCCTTGCTCCAGCCCTCGCACATAGGCCCTGCTGTATGTTCACCGACTCGCTGGGCTCTGGCAAATGGCTTGGCCATTGATTGTGTGGCATATAAAGCAGACCCCCTGTGAGGATGGGACATTGGGATGACGATCAGTTCTACCCCTACTAAGTGTTTTGTTCCCTCCGTGGTTGCTCACCAGGAAGGCCCCTGTGCTGACAAAGGGAAACAACCAATGAGCATCCCGTGCTTGTCAGCTGAACACAGGAACTGAACTGTTCTCCACCCCAGAGTAAGCAGATGTGCAGCTAATTGCCTCCTCCTGGATCCACAAGAGGATGGCCCTTGGAAATTTGGATACCGTTGTAGGTTGAGCTGGCATGCACAGATTGCCACTGCTGTGGGAAGACTGAACCAGCATGAAAAAGCTGTCCCGCTTGTCAGACCCTGGTCAAAGCTAAACATAACTACCCAGGAACACATTACTTCACGTTGGGCCAGGGCATTCTCAGCAGATAGAACACGTTAGGCACCTCGTCCCACCCATAGTATCCCCCGGATCCTGACTGCAGCTGACACTTCGTCTAGCCATCCCCACGCATTCCACTGACTCGGGCCACACTCTCAGGCCCTATAGGATGACATTTGTTTCCTATTCAGGTTTCCTGAGAGCACTGTATCTGGTAACAGCCCTGGATTTGCAGTCCAAGCTACACATCAGTGAGCTCAGTCATGGGGCATACGGTGGACTCTCCGTATCACCCCTAATCCACAGGGGTGTTGAGCATTTTAATGAACAGTTGAAGGGCAGGTTTAATTAGGGGATGGGAGGGGACAAGATTACCACGGCCTGGATTACACAGCTCAGGCAAGCGGCCTGGGGGCTGAAGGCAGCAGTTCCCCAGTCCTGTGCTTCTCATTAACCCTGCACGTGCTGTCTGCCCCTCCCTTTAATCGTGTGCCCTTCTACAATTACGGCACTTTCCACTCCCTGTGGGGCCCTGTAAGGGGCTTCTGTACCCTTCGACTCCTTCGCAAAGACTCAAATTGGTGGGAGAGGAGGGTGGCTATTAAACATCAAGGAGGTGGGGGACAGCAGCCTCCAACATTGGCCGCTGCGTGCAGAGCATGGGGTTTTGTCTACAAAGACCTCAAAAATAATGACCATCAGTTAGAGGGCTCTGGTTCAACAACTTGCTTAAGGTGGCCGTGACACTTTCCTGGATAGCCCCATGAGATGAATATAAAATAGAATTTTTTACTATAAACCACAAGGGGAGCCAAGCCAAAATATTTGGGGGATTGATTAAGGGCACTGTCCTTGTCCATGGTACACAGCAGACTGTGTTGCAGTTGTCTAGATGTGAACACCTTTGGACCTAACAGCTATGATCTGGGGATATGTTCTCTTTGTCTTACCTATAGGGTTAAGAATCATATTAAAATATCCCCACAGAGAACTTTTGTCATTCATCTAGTACAAATTGAATATAGATCACTGTGCAAGGCACTAGGAGATGAAACAAATACACTCCTTCTCGCTTAGTGTATCTATGGTTGGATAATATGCAAGTAACTACAACATGTGGAAATTGATGAAAATCATAAAGAGGGTAAAGATGATATGGAGAGATCGTTTCTAACTTTGAGGAATTTAGGAAGGCATTACAGAGTTAGCAGTGCTTTTGGCTGGATAGGATTTGAATATGAAAGAATGTAGAAAGTCAAACATTGTGAGTTTAGCTGTGGTAAGTACCATAGTCTGATTGGAAATCATACTCATTTAAGTATGATTATATACTCAAGTATATAATCATATATATTTGATTGTGTGCTTATATTTGAGTGGGAAGGTAAGTTGGAGCCAGAGTAATGTAGCAATTTGTACTTTTTTTGTAGGTGGTGGAAAGGGACCTAGAAAATGTCAAATAAGAGTAACATGATCAGAACTGTGTTTTAGGAAAATTCTTTGTAGAGTATTGTGTCAGGGTTCCCCAAAGCACCCCCAGCTTCACTGATTGACTAGGAACACTCAGAGGACTGAGCCTGTCGTGGAAGTCAGAGCCGTGATTTGTTACAGTGAGAGAACACAAAGCAAAATCAGCAAAGGGAAAGGGCGCGTGGGGCAAATTCCAGGGGAAACCAGGAACAAGTTTCCAAGAGTCCTCTCAGTAGAGTCACACAGGATGTGCTTAATTTCTTCATCAGGAGTTGCAAGCACAAGTGTGAAATGCTACCTACCAAGGAACCTCATTAGAGACTCTGCCCAGGAATTTTTATTGGGGATTGGCCATGCAAGCACCCCTCTGCCTAGCCATTACCAAAATTCCAGACTCCCTGAAGGAAAGTAGCTGTTCATCACAAAACCACATTGTACAGCGGGAGACCAGTGAACCACCCTTAACAGGAAATGGTGGGAACCCTCCTGAAATTCAGGTTCCCAGATGCCACCCAGGGACCAGTCCTGCAAGCAGACCTTTCTAAGGCTAACCCCTCAGGCCTGCTCTGTAATGCACAGGTGTAAGTGGAGTAGAGGGGCTACAAGCTAAAGCATTTGTCTGTCTGTGTTTCTACAAAATCCCACTTTAATTTTTTTTGACTCTTTACTCCTTATTATCATTTTTCTACTTTTATTAAGATGTTTAATGGATGAGATCTAGAGGTCTCTCAGTAAAAATAAAAATTTATTGAAAGAATTTGTTCTATGCTCCTATATTTATCAATTTATTATCTTTACCTGTACTATTCAGTTGTAAAGTGGAAACCTACAATCAAAGATTTGTTTTCTTGTTTTTGTTTTTTAGATTTAAAGAAAATCGAAAAGATGACATTTGGCTTGTAGATGTGAGTATGTAAACTTTTTGTACTAAGTAACCGCCCCTACCATTTTAAGTGTTATTTTGCATTCTCTTCACCCCAATATGTACTAGACAGTACTAATGTATATTACCCACTTTGTTTGCTCAGGTAGTACCATTTGGGTTTTTATATTAAAGTGAACCTCAAAGCCTTAGGATTCCTGGCAGGTGAATGATGAAATTCATTGAAGTTCACTTGTGGATTATGTCTGAGGGAGATTATGGTATGATTTTATTACAGAATTCACTCATATTTTTTTATATTATCCAAGAGATTGAGTATATTAATATTACTTGGCAGTCAAAATCATATTTTCATCTTAGTAGTGAACAAAATCAGATTTTCATCTTCCTTTCCTCACTTGGATGCTTTGAATGTATTTAAACCTTATGATGTTTGGGATTCATTTTGACATGCCTCAGTAAAAAAGTAGAGTGGCAGCAAAAGAGATGGAATGAGAATGGCAGAGCTGACAGTTATTGAAGCCACACAATGAGGTGTAAAGGTCCCTTGTTTAATTCTGTCTGTTTTCCTTTTGTATATGTTTGAACATTTCCATAGTGTAGTATTAAAAGAGAGATAAATCTTGTTTCATAAAAGTACAACAAGCAGTTTGTTACACTGTTTCACCAGAGGAACCTAAGTACCACCCCAGCCATCTGGTGATTCTGAAGAAGAAAGAACTAGGGTTTTAGTTTCTTCAGCCTGACTTGTCACTGTACCAAACCAGTCATCCTGATGATTCCCCACATCTTAACAGTGGTTACGCTTAGAACAGCAGAGGCACCTACTGTGTTGGAATTTTTGTAATAGAAATAAATTTTATCATTAACACTTAAGGGGTGTGCATATGATATATGAAGTGTATTTGGTGGTTTAATTTTATATATAACATGGACATACTTGGAAGCAAAGATGCTTTACTGTAAATCATCTACTTTAAACAGATATCAGTAGTCATTTAAACGTAAAGTAGGATCAGTGTTGAAGTATATCCTAGGAGATGACCTGTCTAGTTTGTGTATATGTGTGTGCTTTTATTTTGAAACCACTTTAAAAATTATATTTAGACCTTTTGTCTAAAATAGATTATTATCCAATCATTTAGTCAAAAAGATTCTTTTAAAATTAAGATTGTACCCAAAGTAGCACAGTATCTTAGTGGTTTTCTCTCTCTCTTTTTTTTTCAAACAAGTTTTATGCACCATGGTGTGGCCATTGTAAAAAACTGGAACCAGTTTGGAATGAAGTTGGTCTCGAGATGAAAAGCATTGGTTCTCCAGTTAAAGTTGGAAAGATGGACGCTACATCCTATTCCAGTAAGCATCTACTCAGTTTATCATTCTACTGTTTCGTAATGAAAGTGTTTTAATTACATGAAGCAGCATTCAAGGTAAGAGGAAGAAATATATATATATATATATATATATATATATATATATATATATATATTTGCTCATGTAAAATTAAAATTATCTTAGAGATTTCAGACTGTATATTTTATGAGTTAGATGAATTAACCATTGAATAGGTAATATGCAGTCTATGTTGATCTTATACCCAATATAGATGTATGAGCCACTGTTCCTGTTTTGAGCCCACTTGAGATAATCAGTTGCCTGAGACACAGCCACAGAAATTTGAGTGTTGAGCTCTTGATATTGTTGCACGGCTTAAGAGTGAGAGTTTGCTGTCTGAGCAGCCTGAATGGCATGGTAGAGGAGTAACGGGAACTCGAAGGACAAGCTGAGTTAGGATAAATAGAAGTGAGGATCGGGAAAGTGTTCACATTAGAGAGAATATTAAACCAAAATCATAGAGCTGAAAAAGAGTGTAGTGAGTCTGTACCAGAGACTAGAATGTCTTTGAGCAGAAAATGGCAAACCACAGCGCTGGACAGTCTGGCCCCCGCCTGCTTTGTACATACAGCTTGACTGGAACAAGGCACTCTCCTTTGTTTACCCTTATTTATGGCTGTTTTCATGTCCCAGAGGCAGATTCAAGTAGGTACAGCAGAGACTGTAGGCCCCACAAAGCCTAAAATATTTATTATCAGACCCTGTACAGATAAAGTTTACCAACACCTGTCTTAAAGATTTGGGAAAAGGCAAAATTAAGTTTAGAGAAGTATGAGGTATCACACAGATTTGGAAAGAGCATGGCTTCAGAAAGTAGATCAAATACGGCTCTGCCTACTACTTTTGCCCTGTAGCACGGGGAAAGTTTCTTAACATCTCTATACTTTGATTTCCACACGGGTAAATATTTAATTATAATGAACTTTTTATTGGTTGTTCTGAGATTAGAGTGAGGTAGCACATGTACAGTCCCTCGTAGTATGCAATAAATGTAGGTACCCTTTTCCTTTAATTAATGAAGAAAGTGGAAGTATGAAATGCAAAATGCATATTTCATTTTAGGAAATCAGCATTGTACTCTGGATATAAGTTTGGAACAAGACAGACATATGTTTTAAGCCCAAGTCTATCATCTCTTACTTTTGTGGCTTTGGGGAAGTGCTTAACCTCTCTTAATTTTAGTTTCCTTGTCTGTAAATGAGAGAGTGATAATGCTCAAGGTTGTGAGGACTGTACTAATATTTCTTATTCAAAACTCCTAGCACAATGGCTAGTACTTAAAGGTGCTAAGGGATAATACCAGATTTTAAGAGCCTCTCAGGTGGGATAAAGTGTTTTGGATTTTATCAGTTGTCAATTGAGAGGTAATACACATTTTTGAGAAGGCATATGATTTGATAAAAATGTTTATGAAAAGAAGAACAGATGAAAAGAACAGTTAGAGACAAACAGATCATCTAAGTGGACTTTTGTATGCATCTTGGTATAGGGTGCTGGGAGGGCAGACTTGGGTGGCTGGCAGGGCAATAAAGAGGAAACGGTAATTCTTATATACATTTGCAAGGGTTAAATCACGGATGTGCTAGATTGGCTCTGGTATAAAGAAAAACAATTGAAAATAGTGTAAGATTCCTAGCACAATTCACATTGAACTACATTACCACTGGTTAAATGGAAAAGAATAATACATTTAATTTTGTGTGTGTTTTCATGTTAGCAGCTGTTTTGAATTTGTGATATTTTGCTTTATTGATGTTTGGGAATATGGGGAACTAGAGTGCAGGTGAGATGTTAGAACTGGAATTACTGAGTCACACAAGTGAATTGCTGCGACTTTGAGAGGGGATGAGATCTATGGCAGGAAGTTATCTTAGAGAGAGAGAGATAAGGTAATATTCTTGAGTTGGTATTTCTTGAAATAAGCTTTTACAGTGTTTAAGAAATTATTCCTTTTAACTGTTGTGAAAGTAAATTTTTGTGTCTAGGCATGTATGTTGATTAGACATGCATACACATACATTCGTCCATATAGTCATTCATTTATTTCAGTCAGTCAAAGGATAACTAATAAACATAAATAAATTGTCTGGTGTTTAGTGTTTGATGTCAGTGATGGATGAATTTTTTTTTTTTTTTTTCGGTATGCGGGCCTCTCACTGTTGTGGCCTCTCCCGTTGTGGAGCACAGGCTCCGGACGCGCAGGCTCAGCGGCCATGGCTCACTGGCCCAGCTGCTCCGCGGCGTGTGGGATCTTCCTGGACCGGGGCATGAACCCGTGTCCCCTGCATCAGCAGGCGGACGATGGATGAATTTTTCATTCTGTTATAGAATCAAGAAGATGTTTTATGTGCTATGGAGAAAAGAAATATCATCTTCCTAAAAAAAGTAGTTAAGTATTAAAAAACTACCGTCTAGAGATTACAAATAGATTTTTGGCATATAATTCTTAAAGTTTTCTTAAATATTTCAAGGCAGCTCAAATACAGGCATTTCAGTAGAACTTGGAATGAAATAGGTGAAGAAATTGAATTTCTTTTTTCAGGCTAGCTGTTGGCAGTATTCTGCATCTAACTATAGAGCACTAAAGGATTTGTTGTTTTGTACGTGTTTCTTCCATCCCCATAGGTTGCTTTTCAGATGGTATAGCATCGGTGTTTCCCAGTGTTTATTCTGCAGGCTGCCTGCATTAGGATTACCTGGGGTGCTCAGTATAAATTCAGATTTCAAAGGCCCACATCAACCCTACCAAATGAAAATCAGATTGAGCCATAAGAATCTGTGTTTTTAACATGGACTTCAGGTGATTCTGCTGCACACTCAAGTTAGAGAATCACAGAGTAAAGTATTATTTTGATGGATAGTTATTTATAGGATCTCAGTTTAGGGTGGGATAGGATTATTCCGTGATCAAGTGTAGAAAATCTCTTAGACTGTTTGATGGTAGCTTATTTCTCAATCATGTAATTGCAGTGATTGAAATAAATGCCATCACACTCAGTCCAACAAATCTCTGTGTATAGAAGTTTTAAACAGGAGAGATTTGAACTTTCATGATTTACCCTGCCCTGTGTGTATCAAAAATTTCTTGATGCATGGTTGTAATTAATAATATATCGAATAACATTAAAAAGTTGTATAATGTCCAGTGTAAATTCACATATTATTGTAGCCTTTCTTTTTCTACATATGCCTTCAAAAATGAGCACAAAAATTGTTTCTCATTCACCAGTTAAAATGTTATGATGTTACCTGTAGCATGTACTGATTTCTATTATGAAACCACTGAAATTCCATTTATTCCTCAACCTAAGTGTGACATCATTTTATAGTAAAGATCATATTTTACCCCCCTTTCATGTATAAACTTTCAAGGGCATTTGGCCAATAACATTCTTATTCTGATTCTTAGATCTCAGATATATTTGCAGATCAGTCTTACCTTTCTAGATTATAATATATCTGCAGATCAGTCTTACCTTTTAGTCAGTGACTATATTTCAGGGTTGCTCAAACTTGGTACTGTTGACATTTGGGGCCAGGAAATTCTTTGTTTTGGCGGGAGAAGAGTTTTCCTATGCGTTGTAGGATATTCAGCAGCATTCTTGGCCTCTACCAACTAGATGCCAGTAGCTCCCTTCTCTCCCCACCCCCTAAGCTGGCAACCAGAAATGTCTCCAGACATTGAGGGCAAAATCACCCCCAGTTGAGAACCTCTGCATTATTTTATTCCCTTCCCATTTTAGACACAGAGTGACACTCAGTAAACACTAAGAAAAATAGTATTTTTGAGCTGAAAAGGATTTCAGGTTGAGTTCAACTCCTCACTTTTTCCCTCCTTTCATTGTGTAGATGAAGTAACAGAAGGTAATTAGCAGTGAACTGACTTTACTAATTTCAGACATCAAATTTAGCAACAGAATTAGGCCCAGAGGGCTTCCCTGGTGGTGCAGTGGTAGAGAGCCCGCCTGCCGATGCAGGGGACACGGGTTCGTGCCCCGGTCCGGGAAGATCCCACATGCCGCGGAGCGGCTGGGCCCGTGAGCCGTGGCCGCTGAGCCTGCATGTCCGGAGCCTGTGCTCCGCAACGGGAGAGGCCACAGCAGTGAGAGGCCCGCGTACCGCAAAAAAAAAAAAAAAAAAAAAAGAATTAGGCCCAGAATCCAAGATCACCATGATTCAAAATCAGGCCTATCTTAACCATCAAGTTGTTATCATTTCAAGGAGAAAACAAATGAAATAGGGAGCTTTATGCTTAACCTTATTTTCTGAACATTTAAAATTACAAAATTTCAGGGGAAGTTATTCACGTTGCAGATGGATTCTTCAGTTTGTAATGGAATTGATCTCAGGTTTCTATATAAACCATTGTTCTTTGATAGGAAAAAATAAAGAACAAAAGATTTAAACTCAGACTTGAGTTTCAGCATCGGCCGTGCTGCCTAATCAATGCTTGCTTTCTAACAAGTTGACAAGTCTTCCGAAGTATTAGCTTATCTGAAAGATAACATTAGCATCTGTCACCCCACCTCACAAAATTGTTTTGAGGGGTAGTTGAAGGCATATTAATGCCAATTATAAGATATCTACACATGCTAATTCTTATTAATATTTTTTGCACATTAGTGTGTCAACAGGTAATTACTTAAGAGTGAGGTCAGGACCAAGAATAGAAGAAAATGGACTCAGCATTTGAGCATCTGTGTGCCGAACTCTCTGTTAGATTCTTTTCCACACTTCCTTGTTTTAAATACCACTCATAGCCCTACAAGATGAGTGGTATCCCCAGAAGCGGAAACAGAATCCAAAGTGAAGGAGCTTACACCGAGCTGCATGGACAATAAATGGAGATGTTGGAACCCTAACCTGGGTTATTATGTGCCTGTAACTCATGCCTTGCTGTGTGCCTCTTTAATTATACAATCATTTACATTTAGGAAAACCTACCTTTGAAGTTTTAGCAGTCACTGTCAGTTGAAATTCTGTCAGAGATGAAAGTAATGTTCAAAGGACCAAAGGGCTAAAGGGTGGGTGGTATCATCTCCATCTTATAGGTAAGAAAACTGAGGTCAAGGAAATTAAGTGATGGGGTTATGTGTGGAGCTGTGATTTTTCTCTCTGAAGCCTGTCATGAGAACCATAACGTCAGCTATAAAATACCACCACTGTATTTTCTCATTGATTGCATATTTCATTTTAAAAATTTGATTTGTGTACAAATAAATTTTACACTAAATTATGTAAGCAATTGCTACTGGGCTACACCACCCCCTCCAGTCAATTTTATTAGTCTTTATATTTTGGCAGTTTTTTTTTTTTTTTTTTTTTTTTGGCGGTTCGCGGGCCTCTCACTGTTGTGGCCTCTCCCGTTGCGGAGCACAGGCTCCGGATGCGCAGGCCCAGCGGCCACGGCTCACGGGCCCAGCCGCTCCACGGCATGTGGGATCTTCCCGGACCGGGGCACGAACCCGTGTCCCCTGCATCGGCAGGCGGACTCTCAACCACTGCGCCACCAGGGAAGCCCTATTTTGGCAGTTTTTAATGAGGTTTAGTTGAAAGTAATAATGGTTTATATTTACCTGCCTTCTTAATTTGGGATGGGGAGCATTAAGAACATACATTATACACATAATCTGTGTTTTTTCTTGGAAGAGGGCAATCTCAATAACAGCATTATTCAATTAGAATATGCTTGACCTGAAAATACTTGCAAATGATGTAACCAATAAGGATTTAATACCAAAATATATAAACAGCTTATACAACTCAATATAAAAAAAAAAAACCTGATTAAAAAATGGGCAGAAGACCTAAACAGACATTTCTCCAAAGGAGACATACAGATGGCTAACAGGCACATGAAAAGATGCTTAACGCTGCTAATTATTAGAGAAATGCAAATCAAAACTACAATGGGATATCACCTCTTACTTCTCAGAATGGCCATCATCAAAAAGTCTACAGATAACAAATGTTGGCGAGGATGTGGAGAAAACAGTTGTATACAATTGGTGGGAATTAAATTGATGCAGCCACTATGGAAAACAGTATGGAGGTTCCTTAAAAAACTAAAAGTAGAGCTACCATATGATCCAGCAATCCCACTCCTGGGTATATATCCAGAAAAAATGAAAACTCTAATTTGAAAAAATACATGCACTCCAGTGTTCACAGCAGCACTATTTATAATACCCAAGACGTGGAAACAACCCAAGGGCCAACAGATGATTGGCTTAAGAATATGTGGTGTATATATGTGTGTGTGTGTGTGTGTGTGTGTGTGTGTGTGTGTGTGTGTGTGTGTGTGTGCGTGCAATGGAATATTACTTAGCCATAAAAAAGAATGAAACTCTGCCATTTGTAACAATGTGGATGGACCTAAAAAGTATTATGCTTAGTGAAATAAGTCAGAGAAAGATAAATACTTTATGTTATCACTTATTTGTGGAATCTGAAAAATAAAATGAATGTGTATAACAGCACTGAAACGGACTCACATATAATAGAAAACAAACTAGTGGATACCAGTAGGGAGAGGGAAGCAAGGAGGGGCAAGATAAGAATGTGGGATTAAGAGGTACCAACTAGTATATATAAAATAAATAAGCACCAAGGATATATTGTACAGCACAGGGAAATACAGCCATAATAACTGTAGATGAAGTATAATCTATAAAAATATTGTCACGGGCTTCCCTGGTGGCGCAGTGGTTGAGAGTCCGCCTGCCGATGCGGGGGACACGGGTTCATGCCCCGGTCTGGGAGGATCCCACATGCCGCGGAGCGGCTGGGCCCGTGATCCATGGCTGCTGAGCCTGCGCGTCCGGAGCCTGTGCTCCCAAACGGGAGAGGCCACAACAGTGAGAGGCCCACGTACCGCAAAAAAAAAAAAAAAAAAAAAATATTGTCACTATGCTGTACACCTGAAACTAATATAATATTGTAAATCAACTATACTTCAATAAAATGTGTGTGTATGTGTGTATATATGTGTGTGTGTGTGTATATATATATACACACACTTGACAGAATAAGTCCTAAATTAGAGATAGGCACAAATTATGTAATTGGTCTAAGTTCACATGACTCTTCAGAGGCAGAACCTGTATCTTCATATATATATATATATATATACCAAGTTCCTATTTTTGTTACATCTGTTGTTTGTGTTGCCTCTAATAAAAACCATTGTTGATCACTGTCTGGAACCTTCTGGTCACCTCTCTCCATGCATTTAAGGGAGAAGCTCTAGAGTTGACAAGGGAAGGAGGAGAGATTTTCGATATTATTTGCCACTAATTCATTTTGTCTTTATTCTTGTGTATTGATGGGGAGTGATGAGAAACCAAAATTAATGATTACTAAAGTGATGAGTAAATCAGAACTCACATATAGAGGCAGTTTTCTTATACCCAGCTATCATAAGAATATATTCTGGAAATAAAAGAAAATTAAGAAAAGGAGAGATCATGTAAGTAAATACAGTATACTTTGCATATACTAGGATAAGTATAAGTATATTGTATTTTGTCTGCTAACTGAGAATATTTTATTTCTTCTTTCCTGTCCTAATTGCCTTGACTCTGTAAAGTAGTATAGTATTGATTTCCCATATTGATTACTATAATTCTTAAAGTCCAAATTCTCTGTTGTTTGCATGTTTTCATTACTATTCTCCTTTCCCTCAAAAAGATGCCACTGTAGTGTGTGTCTCATTTTAATTAATGTGCGATTTCAGAATAATCTTTGAAATAACTGGAATTACTCTAGGTTATTACAGAAGCAGAAACTTTTAAAACAAGTAGATAAAATTGCTTTTAGATCATGTATTAAATTAATTTTGCAATTATGATTTATGTTTTTAACATTAAAATACAAAGCAGTTCTTTTAAGACTGAGAAAACACTATAAAGGAAGAGACGGGCCTTTTTTGAAGAAATATTTGTCCTGGAAATGAAGTCAAATGAGGAGTGAGACTTATTTATATATGTGTGTGTGTGTGTATATATATATATATAATTTTTTTAAAACAAGAATATCTTTTAAAGTAAATACTTTAGAGATAAAAATTTACTCTTTTGGCATTTTTCTTTATTTTGTTATAGTATTTTTGTGCAGGTCATAAGTTGGATTATTAAGTAATTATTTTGTATGAGAATGTCATGTTTTTTCTTTTTTGTATGTGTTTATATTCTTTTATAAGAATTGAAAACAGCATATCTATATGGGTTTGTATAAATATATATTTTTTTAAGTAAAAGGCTCATTTATTTCCTAGTTTCTCATTTTAAAAAAATTTAGAATTATTTATTCTTTTTCTTGTCAAGGCATTGCTTCAGAGTTTGGAGTTCGGGGTTATCCAACAATTAAGCTGTAAGTTGAGTGTTGTATGTTTATATGTGTATTTTTATTAGTTCACTCTACTTACATTTTATTACATTAATTTCTAGTAGCTTCCTTGGAGGACTGAAGATTTGGGTTCCGCAGCTCTTTCTAGGTGCAGTGTGTGATCCAGGGAGAGGGACTTCATCCGTGCTTTTCTTTGCACTTAAGTTAATGTGTGGTTTATGGCTAATTCACCAAATGTGTTTTGAGTTTACTGTGACAGGTGCTGAGCAGGACAAGGTATACAGTTGTAAATTAGGAAAGCTCTACCCCTGAGGAGCTCAAGGGTATATTCTGTTTAACTTGTGAATCCTGTCTCCTAACAAATTTTACTTTTCTGTGATTGAAATAGACTTATTTCATTAGAGATGAAAGAAAAGAGAATCAAATTGCTGGATGTTAATTCTCATCTGTAGATGTTGATCACGTCTAAGACAGAGCATATACTGTAGAAGAAATATCGTGAAAATTCTAAAGGACTTGTGTTTTATAATCACGTTATTGAATTTTCTCATGAGTTGAATCCTGATCTCATCCTTATTTCAATAATGTGGAGAGTTGAGGAATTATTTTGAAATTTATTTTTATTATAAGTAAGTTATTTTAGTATTTTAAAATCTCAGATTTTAAAATTTGACTAATTTTAATTTTTTTATTTCTTGGATTTTGTGTTGGCCTCCTTTCTTTCCCCCACTGTTTAAAAATGTTTGCCAAGGGAATTCCCTGGCAGTCCAGTGGTTGGGACTCTTTGCTTTCACTGCTGAGGGCACAGGTTCAGTCCCTGGTCAGGGAACTAAGATCCCACAGGCCACACGGCATGGCCAAAAAAATAAATAATATAAAATAAAATAAAAAAACACACGCACACACACAAGATACTTCCAGGGCATAACCTTTAAAAAAAAAAGTTTGTAAGCCTCTTTGACTTTCTTGTGTTCAGTAAATTATCTTTTCTATTCTTTCTGTTTAATTATAGATGTTCTGTGCTTTCACAGTTTTTTAAAAAAATTTCAGTTAGTTGGACACAATTCATTGGCAGGCTTTTGGAAAATTATCTAATTTTCTAGAAGAGGTATTTTTATGCATTGTTTTCCTCTTTAATCTTGGAACATCTGTCATGTTACTCTGATGTTGTATTGCTTAAAATTGGTTTTACCTTTACCAAAATACTTTTAATTCCCTGTCCTTTCACGTACTTTTTAATAGAGAAGATAGTGCGAATTAAGCTTTGATGAGTTCTTGACTGTGAATGTATATATTTTTCATTTATCAGAAGGCATAGACACAATGCAATTATCAAATACAGAGTAAAATATTTTCATGTAATTTTAATAAAATACAGCCTTTTTCTTTGCATTTTGGTTGTTGGTTCCCTGAAGCCAGTTATTGGCTGTTTTTTACATGATTATGCTACTTCTAAAACTCCACTGCATTTACTCTTTTATATGCTGTAATTTGTGTTACAATAGAGAGTGATTATCATTAAATGTGAAAACAGTTGAAATAATCTAAACTTTTACCCTGTTTTCTTTTTTTAAGATTAAAAGGGGACCTGGCGTATAATTATAGAGGACCACGAACTAAAGATGATATAATTGAGTTTGCTCACAGAGTGTCTGGGTAAGTTTGTATTATGAAGGGCCTTTACTGTATAATATTAGTATTTGCAAGTTAAATGTATTTAAGTAGACCATACTGAACATACATATTTTTAGGTGTTTAGCCTAAATAAAATTTGTCTATTTATTTATAAAGGAAAGCTAGGGTTGCGTAGCATATGCAAAGAGCTCCTCGAGAGGAATAAAAGGGTCTGTGATCTTATGTACTTGTTAGCCTCACATTTAAATTCACTTTGTGTATAGAAGAAAATTTTCCCCAATGGATTTTTAATACATTTTCAAAACTTGATTACTTCTAACAACTTTGTGAATCTTAATTTTTTTATTATAATTTTGCCTTTACTGCCTGGTTTACATTCATTTATTTTTTTTGTTATCTAATTTCAGTTTTAAGAGAAACCCCACAGTATTACATTCTAAATAAACTTGGGCTTTAATCCCTAGCCTTTAATACCAGAAAATGCTTTTTAGATGCAGCTAAAATACTTTCCCTCATCTTTCACATGCTGCTTTATGCCAACTGTGAGGTATTATTGCACATTTCGCTTAGAAGGTAATATAATTAGAACCCAGAGATCTTTATGAGTTACAGATCTCTGAAGTTTTACTGCTAAGGAATCAGAAATTCTTCTGTGTTTCCTTTTGGTTTGAATGTGGTGATTTGTTTTTTTACTCTACATCTTGCTGGTGTATAAAGAAAGTTGGTGTGTATAATTATTTAATGTGATTATGTGTAACTTCTGGAAGAGGACATTTATCAAAATAGGTTAACCTACTTTGACTTTGAAAGTATGGTTGCTTATGAGTTTGACAGGATATATTATATTGATAGCTTTAAATAATTTTAAGATAAATTAACATATTGGAATGGATTTGTTGGGTGGCACGATACTATCTAGCTTAAATTATTTGAGAAAAGGCACAGAATTAGGAATGGTCTTTGTATATTAAAGTTTGCAAAGCTTTAGTGAAGTATAATTTTCACTGTATTTTCTCATTGATTGCATATTTCATTTTCTTTATTTGTTTTGTGAGTAAATAAATTTTGAGATAACTTTATATTACATGAGGGGGTCGCCAGTAGGGATTATTTTATTCCCCTATAGTTTAAATTAGTCTTTATGTTTTGGCAATTTTTAATGAGTTTTAGTTTAAGCTTTAGATGGCCTTCTGATGTAACTGGGAGTGATTCTACTGCAAAGGAAATTTCAAGAGTCAGTTCTGGAGTTGCATCACTTACTAGTTAATTACTAAAGTATTAAAATAGAGGCTAGAGTATAGTGATGCAATGCATTTAAAGAATTGTGTGTTTCGAAAATGTTTGCCTCTGCAGAATACATTTTGTTCTTCTTTGCAAATGTGATGGAGTAAAAATCTAATAATATAGACCACACTAAAAAAAGACTGCCTCTTAGCTTTTAATAGTATTTCATAAGTGATATGTTTTATAATAATCTGTGGTATAATTCATTTCTCAGCCTATTTGGCTTTGAAAATGACTGTATAATAAAACTTTTTGTAGTTTTGTTTTCTCTTCATGAGATTCTTATATGCTATTATGACTACAATTTTCCATTTTATTTTTCCTGAGAAGAATAACATAGGAAACATTTTAGATTTTAACCTTTATAGTGTGTTTTAAAACTAGCATTTAAATGGTCAGAGAAAGACATAAATATTCTAAACATAATATTCTAAACTCCTGGGATAGTATTTCACAGTGTGTTTATGTGAATGATCTTTCGAAAGGGAGAAAAAGAATAATTCTCAGGTGGATTGTTTTGTTTTTAGCTGAGGATTCTAAATGGATTATAGTTCCATCTTTGCCTATCAAAACATTGGTTAAGATGATACTCTCTAAAGGGATGTATTTAAAGCTTATTTTTTAAACTGGTAGATTAAAGTGTAGGTACTGTATTTTTATTATATGGTTATAATAGTGGTCATGGGCCATAGTTTATTAGATTTATGTAGATTGAGTGATATACTTAAAATGTAATTCATACAGTATTAAAGCTTTGTAACTTTAGATATGATAGGATGACATATAAATAGGAGTAAATTATGTACTATCCTTAGTTCAAGTGCTAGTTTTTTTGTTTTGTTTTATTTTCAAACAGGGCTCTAATTCGGCCACTGCCAAGTCAGCAAATGTTTGAACATGTGCAGAAGAGGCATCGTGTATTTTTTGTTTATATAGGTGGAGAGTCACCTCTGAAGGTATCAAATGATTTTATTCTTTAATCCACAAGCACAGATATATTGTAATTTAATTTTCTGTATAACGAGGGCTTCACCAAAAACTCAGGACTTATTTCACTCTTATTAGAAATACTTTAGTTGAATCTAAGTATTTTTATAATAAAAACACTTTGTCATATACCCTCTATAGTATTTGCCTTCATGAAACAGAATTGAGTAAAAAGTGGGTGGGTGTTGCCTGTGTTAGTATATTTCTTCTATTGACCTGGTTATTTAGATTTTGTATTGCTTTTTAGCATTTTGAGTCTTTGAAACTGCAACATGCAGTTTGAGTGTAAACTTTTTAAAAGCAAAAACTCATTGTCTTAAGATTATTTTATGTATGTTATGTTTGTGTTTGCATGTCAGACACACACATCTCTTCCTATAATCATCATCAAATTAAATTAATAAATATGAGTTGAGCTTGTTATATTTAATGAACTTTATTTGAAGGCATATAAAAGCACTTAGTTACAATGGTCTTTTGCCTTAGAAAAAGTTTATTTCATTTCCTTATATTTAATCTTTTCACATGAAAAGACTTAAGCAAGCTAATTGTGATGATACTACTTAGCAGTGATACTACTTGCTCTGAATGTTTAATGAGGAATGAATTTTGATCTTGATTAATATTTAAAAGTCACCTTTTTTCTGTTTGTATCTTCACAGGAGAAATACATAGATGCTGCTTCCGAATTAATTGTATATACATACTTTTTTTCTGCCTCAGAAGAAGTCGTCCCTGAGGTAATATTTAAAGTTGGATTTTAAGTAGGTGTATTAATTACTATATATATTCAACAAGTGTTTGTTGTCCTTTAATTGTGTGCCATGCACAGTTTTAAGTCCTGGATTATTGATGGCAAGCAAAATCATCAGGACCCTGATGGTTGGAGTTTACTGTTCTCATGGGTGGGGGAAGTGGACTGAGTTTTAGTATTGTAGATAAGAGCCTTCCCTTGGGTCCTCAGACTGAGATAGTGGTCCTCCGTAAGCATAGCTATAAACAGGATATCATAACTGCTCTAAAAAATAATAAAGGAGCAGTGTGATAGTAAGGACATTTAGAGGTGGGATGGCTACTCTTGTTTCATTGATCAGGAAATGTCTGTCTGAGGAGAAAATACATCTGAACTGGGACTTACGGGATGTGAAGGAGCCACGCACAGATCTGTGGCCATAGTAAACCAGAAACAAGGAACAGACATTACAGATGGCCAAGATGAGAGCCTTCATGGCATAGTGGAGTAACAGAGCTGTAGCCAGTGTGGCTGAACTGCAGTGAGAAAGGAGATGGGAGGTAGGCAGAGGCCAGTGGAAGCCTTCTAGGTCAGGGCCACGCAAGTGAGGACTTGGTCTCAAGTTCATTTTAAGGACATTACTCTGTGCTAAGTGCAGACACAATTGGATCAGGATGAGACTAGATCAGGAAGCTCAGTTGAACTCTTGAAGTAGTCTAGGATTTAGGCTTGAAAGTTAGTAAGAGAATTAGGAAGAAATGAAAGAATTGTATTTGGAGATAGAATTTTTTGAGCTTGTTCTAGAGGAAAAGAGGTGCATCAAGGATGACTCTTAGGTTTTTGGCCTGAACAACTGGTTAGATGGTGGTGTTATTTATGAGCTGGGGAATACTGGGGAAGGAACAAGTTGGAGTATGGGAGGAGAGATGGTGTTTTGAAGGTTTATTTTAATTTAAGTTGACGTATTAGGCATCCAAGTACAAGCGTCAGATAAGTTATCTCAAGTTTGGAGATAAGTCATGGCTGCATAAATGAAATAAACTTCTTAGACATGGGATGCAAATCTGGGGGGAGATAAGAGTGTCCAGGTCCTAACAGCAAAGGACAATGAGAAGAAATTGCCAGTAAAGTAGGAAAACAAGGTGAATGGGAAGCCAAGATAAAAAGTGTTTAAGAAAGGAGTGGCCAATTGTGCAAGATGTTGTGAAGCAACCAAGGTGAGGAGAGGAAAGAACCATGGTGTTTGTCCCTATAGAGGTTGTTGGTGGTTTTAAGAGAACCAGTTTCAGAGGAGTAATGGGGACAAGTGACTCACTGGTGTGATTTCAGAGACTGGCTCACTCAGGGATACCCTTGAAACGGAGAGATGCTGAATGCTGTGAAATACTCCCAGGGTACCTGTGTGGATGAGTCGCCAACCATGGGTGAATAGAGGCATGCTGGATGGTAGAGCCTCACCTGAGAGCTTTACCACTGCCCTTACAATAGTTATTTTCATGGTGCTGTGATGTAACCAGATCATTCTAGATCACCTGCGACATAACCTTCCTCCCTTTTTAATCTTTCCAGGATAGCTGTCCTTATTTTAATTTTATTATTGCTTTTACTGTATTAGTTATCTACTGATTTATTTGTTGTTATGCTCAGTATTACCACACTCATATAGTAATTCTGTGTGGCTTACCTAAATTATATCTTTCATGCTATGATACTGATTTCTCTACTGTAATTTTATTATTTTGAAATAAGTACAACACAGGTATAAGAAGCAGGTACCCACTGAATGGATTCCTTATTATTAATGGCCATTGTAAGTTCCCATTCATAAAGCAGTTTATCGTTTAAGCCTGCTCTCACCTCTCAACGTGTGTTAGCAGATCTCACTCTCCTAACTCCCCAGTGAGGTGGGTGCTCTGAGTCCTGGATTCACGGGAAGCCGACTCCCCGGGTGAAGTGATGGACTCATTGTTTCACAGCCTGGGAGTGCTGGGGAGAACCTACCTGTGCTGACTGCTACCTTAGCCCCTGCTCTTCCGTCGTTTCAGAGTGCCTCCTGGCCTTCACTTCCTGTGATATCTTTGTGTCTGTTAACAACTCTAAGAATATTTCGTGATTTCACCAAGGCAAACAGGGCACCGTGCCAGAGAGTGTATAAAGAGGTATCAAGCCCAGTCCTTGGATGAGCTAGGGATTGACTGTGTTCTTTTTAACTGTTGGTAACTTTTTTGTGGTTGTCATCATTGTGTTTCCCCCCCCCCCCCGTAACTTTCAATGCTTTTGAACTCACAGCTACCAACTGAAATTTTTTTTCTGATTTTCGCAGTATGTGACCCTGAAAGAGATGCCCGCTGTGCTTGTTTTCAAAGATGAAACTTACTTTGTTTATGATGGTAAGTTCCAAAGTTTTAACTCATGTAAACACTTTATAATTACAATATTGTATCTATTATAGGGCTTAGGTGTTGATGAAAGATTTAGTAAATGCAGCCACTGCTTACATTTCCCTTTAGTTGAATGACTGCCAGGTTTTTCGTACCCTTCAACTTTAGTTTTTTCCACTCAGTGTTCTTTCATCCTGAGTTTGGCTACAGTAAATTTCTCTTTTTGTCAGATCATTTGCCTTTTTTAGAAATGAGGCCTAGGCAATTTCTATACATTACTTTAAAATATTCAAAATTAATTTTAAGAAGGTCTAACATTTGAGACACACAAAGATGTGAAAGAAATAAACCATCTTCAATAGTGGTGAAGCCCTGGGGTATTCTTCTGTAGCCTTTTCTCTCCCTCCCTGACAGAAGTAACCACCCACCTGCTATTCAGCATTTCTTTGTTGAAGCAAATACTTGGTCTATTTTTAAATATTTTTATTATATCAAACACACATTATAGTAAAGAGAATGCTAAAATAGTAAGACTCTACATACATACCTGTCACCCAGGTGAGACAGTTACTGAGATCTTACCACGTTTGCTTCAACAATTTTTTTTCTTTGTTGAGGCATTTTAGCAAATCCCAGTGGCATTTCATCGCTATGTGCTTCATTATGCGTCCCTGACTACATGTTTATTACGCATTTCTTTTAAAATGTGGGCTTTTGGGAGTTTCTTTTTTTAAGATAACCACATGCTATTGTAACACTTAACAAAATTAACAGTAATTCCTTGGTATTATCAAATAACATACTACCAGAGTTTGCAAACTGGGCTTTGAGGTAGCTTAGGGCAGTGCAGCAGACTCACAGGGGCATGCGGAGATAGTTCGGATTTCAGGAAGCATTGAAACTTGACATCTGTTGGACAGTACACAGCCACTGAAAAGCAAAAGCAAATGCAAAATCTCACCTACTAGCGATGTTAGTAACATTGTAAATTACATACAATTAATGAAATAAAAAATTCAGTTCCTCATTCTCACTAGCTACTTTTCATATACTCAGTGGCCTTGTGTGGCTTTTGTTGGAGAGCACAGATAGGGACCATTTATTCATATCAGAAACATTCTAGAGAGTTATTTTTACTGAAGCAAACTTGGGTCCACTCTCCTATATGAAGTAAAACCAATCTGCTGATGCTGGGTTGTGGTGAAGGAAAGGGCAGCTTCAGTGCAGGGCGCCAAGCAAGGAGTCCAGGGCAGCTAGTGCTCAAAGGCCAGGTGAGGGAGGGGAGTCACAGGGTGTGTGATCAGCTGGTGCACAGTCCTCTGATTGGTTGATGGTGAGGTAACAGCAAGGGCCATGTCAGTTAACATTATCAATCCTTAGGCTGCAGTAGGCCTGGGGGATAAGAGCTTCTGGTCATCAAAACAACCCAGGAAAGTGCATCAGATACGGTTACATAAGCAGAGGATATGGGGGAAGGGTCGCCCAGGACTGCCCCTTAGGGGTTCTGCTCAGTCATATTATCTTATGATGGAGAAGAAACTAGAAGTGTTTGAGAGCTGTAAGCTTTGAGTTGCTTAAATGACTCAAATGAATAGAAGAATATCTAATAAAAGGAATATTTTGATTGTCTTGTTTTAGTCAAAGGAGCATTTTAATTGTTTTGACAGTAACATGAAGACAAAGCAGTTCTAAAATCTTGTATCTTCACTATCTTTAGATAAATGTGAGGACTGTGTTTTATTTCTTAATGTAGTGTAATAACCACCATTTACCTGTTATGTTTTGTACAGCAGGGACTATCTATTTGCTTAACTCGATATTTTCATTTTATTCTCACCTTAATCTGGTAGTAAGGCAGATAGATAAATATCCTGAGATTACAGAGAGGGTAACTAAGAATGTTAGATAAAGGAGAGAGATATGTAGTTAAATTGCAGGTTCATTCCTTTGCTCATTCATTGAATATTTGTTGAATGGCTGCATGAGACATTGAGCTTAAAAAGGAAATTAAGAGGAACTTGCATATGTGAAAATGTGTTAAGGAAAATTCATATTCCATCCACTCATTCTCTACACTCCTTGTATGATAAGCACTTAGTATATTCAATATATTGTCTTATTTGATCATTACAACAGTCTTTTGAGATCAGCAGTCTTACTGTTTTATAAATAAACAGGATTAAAGAGATTGTTTTTGTTTCTTTCCAAGTTAAAATAGTACATGGTATAATCAAGATTCAGCCTTCAAATCTCTTGTTCTAGTTGCATTATGAGTTTCTTAACTCAGAGAGCCACTTCGCTTTTTTTTGGAAAAAGGCCTGATTTTCTTTATTAAAGAATACATTTAAGTCTAAATAATGGCTAAGAAGTGCCCTTCCCCATCCATGTTTCAGATGTGGCCTCCGATGCATAAGAAAGAGAGGGGTAACGTGTTCGGTATCTACAGCTGTTTTGAAGGCAAACATTTTCTAACTCAGTAGACAGTACTTAGAACCTGCCTGAAGTCTTCAGATAAAAGGCTACTTTGAATGCTTATCCTACTGTATATTACATTGTTAATAATTTCAGGAACAGTGGGATGGGGCTGAGGAAGATAGTTTATTTCCTAATGAGTTTTAGATTTATCACTTTTGTGAGTAATCTTTAGAAAATTTGCTTTTGACCTGGAGTGGAGATTATGGCCCAATAATCAACTTCTAGTTTTATGTTTGTTTTCCTAATTCATAAATCCAAATCCATAAATGCTTTCAGGTTTGCATTATATTACTTATTTTATAGGTTTGATAACTTGAAAATGTTTTGTTTAGCAATGCAAGTGACAGAAAAAGCACATCTTTCAAGAAATCAGTAAAATCCAGTCTTCATCCATATTGGTAGGCTTTTACATCAACTTCTTTTTCATGCAGTTGTAATAATTTTTCAGAATTACTTCAGAATTATATTTCTAATCAGGACATAATTCTCTTGGATATTGTAAATGTTTCCTGTCTGATTATCAGAGGAAGTATTTGACGTTGAAAAGGGCTGAAATAGTATGTGTGACTTTATATGTGAGTTTGTTTTACATATGAAGGAGGGTTGTAAACTGAGGTCAAAATGTCATAAATAGAGAAGAACAAAGAAATTGTAATAAAAATTGCCCATAATGCTATCATCCAAGAATAACCATCAACTCAGGAAAACTATTTAATAGGAGTATATATATGCCTTCATTTTATCATTCTCTCAGTTTTTTTCATACTTTATTTTTTACAGAGTTACAGTCATGTTGTAATATTGTTTTGTTACCTGCTTTACCACTTAATTACTATAATTTTTAAAAATCTATAAATGGTCTTTCTCAACATGTACCATAATGATTTAAATTATTTCCTGTTTAGGATGTTTCAGTTATTTCCTTTATTTTTATCTATCTTTGCTATTTTCAGTGGTGCTATAATGATGAATTGTTTTGTGCATTAATCCTCTTTTTACATTTGATTGCTTCAAATAGCTTTCTAAAAATGAAATTTATGAATTTAAGATTATGATCCTATGTCAGGTATTTTATACATGCTACTAGATTAAACATAAACATTTTAACATCATATTTACACTATAATTTATCAACTTTGTTTTTTTTTTTAAGAGTACGAAGATGGTGATCTATCATCTTGGATCAACAGGGAGAGGTTTCAGAATTATCTTACAATGGATGGCTTCCTCTTGTATGAACTTGGAGATACCGGTAACAAGCATATATACAACTCTCCATCACACTACAAAACTTTGCCTTAACTGATTACTTCAATCTGTAGAAAATGAATTTTTTAAGTTCTATTTTGTAATATCATTCCTTCTTTCAGACCTGAATGCCACTTCAAATTTATGAGAATGTAGATTAATATTAACCAAAGAACATACTTTTGCATGTGGAATAAAGCTTAGCTAGAAAGGGTTTACTAATAGAAGTGATAGTGACAGGGAAAACAGCCTGGAGAATAAGGAAATGAGAAAAAATAACCAACCAGAAAGCTGTCCGCAGGACGCTGATTTTGTAATAGGATTTGGAATACAAATTAGCACAACCTTTGAAAGCCTGCTTTTACCTGTGAAGAAAATATGGGCATCAGATTGGCATGGTTTCTTGAAGTTATGTAATTGAAAATGATAAGCAAAGCAAATATAAATATAGACGCAAAAAAGAAAGCTGGAAGGAACTACAGCTGTAAGGACTGGTCTAAAATAGATGTGAACTACAAAAATTGTAAGAAGGTAACCATGTAAATTTTAGGAGGAAGTGTTTTGTAAATTTATAATGAATTGCAAATAATAAGTCATGGTTATTGTTGCCACATTTGTTTCCATTCACAACTTTATGATAGTTGGATGAACATATAGTTTTAGATTAAAAGAATGGGAAAATGTTACTCAAGGCTCAATTTTTTTAATCTGAGAAATAATAGGTATAGAGTTTCCTCTTCATGATTTCCTGCTCTTGGATCTGGTTAAGAATACAAATTAAAGTGCTCCAACACATTTTTCTGTTACTTTGTAACTTTCACAGGATGGTATTTGTTCTGGTTCCTGAGCCTTCTTTTAATGTTCTGTGTCTGGTGATGCTTCTGTCTTTGCTTTCCTTACAGAGGGAGGTGTGTATTAGCTCAGTATTGGAAGTTGACGCAGATACTGTCAGACTGTGGGTTTACCTGCTGATTCATGCAGGCCCATGTGAAGGGAAAAGGGGGAGAATGTAGGAATACGGTAGCTCTGCTCTCAGTACAGCATCGAAGGAGGCGGCAATTAAAATAGGCAGCTTTGCCAAAGCTCTTCAGTGTCTTCTCCCAGATTGATTTGGAAAGAAGTTGGCTATGGCAGTGTTTCTTTGTGTTCCCAGCATAATTGCCCTGGTTGGGTGTCAGCTTCGGCTGTGCCCCGCTCGTGGTCCTACCTGGACGCTTGTCATATAAGCCCCGCAACAGACTCCTGGCCCTCAGGGGCTTCAGACACCTAGTGTATTTTCAGAACTTCTGGCGGCTGCAGGTCCCTGCATCTTCTGACTCCCGCTTACTTTCCTGTTTTGTCTCACTCTCTCCCGTCTCCGGCCACGCTGACTGTTCAGTTTCCTGAAAAGGCTGTGTACCTTGCACCAGAGCACCTTTAAACATTCTGTTTTCTTTGCCTGGAAAAGTGTAGTGAATTTATATTCATCTGTCAAACTCAGACCAAATACTGCTTTCTTAGGAAAGTCTTTCACTAACCCCCTGGAACTACATTAGTTTACTCTTATAAAATGTTCTTTTATAAACCGCATGTCCCCGTGCTCCCCAAGTCTTCGGATTGTTAACCACACGTCTGTGTGTGTGTGATTGTCTTCCCCAAGTGCAGAGCTGTGTCCATGTGCTCCTCACTGTGGCCTTGGGAACTAGCCCTGCGCCGGGTCCACTGCTCGGCGCCCAGTGACTGTGAACTTAATACGCGAGAAACCCCCTGTGTCGGCCTGTGGGAAGATGCTGGACATGTTGTAGGCATTTTGAAAAAACTCATGAAGCACTTTAAATTAAAGGCATAACAGTAAAAACCAAACACTGAACAGTAAATGCAGTAATATTTCAAGAGGGGAAATAAACATTATGAAATAATGTTTTTAGCTGAGGGTTAAAAGAAGCGTCGGGATTGTGTAGAATTTAAAGTTTGTATAGAATTTAAGTATGAAATTAGAGAAGATATGGGGATGAGATTGAAAGATTGTCGATTTAATCCTTCATTTATGTACCTACTCTGAGCCAGAAACTATCCCAGTATTTTTGTACATGTAATCTCATTCAACTCTCCAGATGACTTTGAAATAGATAATAGTTTCTAAAATAAGTTGGTGTCCGCTGAGGTTAAGGCACGTGGCTAATGGATGTTGTGCTTCACTTGTTCTCCCAGGCCTGGAACATGATAGACCCTGCTGGATTGCAGGGTGTGGTCTTCTGACTTCCATAGCAGTGCTCTGGTTGTTACGTCACGCTGCCGTCCTGGAGGATGTCAGAGATGAATATGATTTATGTTCTGTTGAGGGTTAAATAAATTTGAGTCAGTTTTATTTTGTGCATTAATTACTAGCAAACAGTGGCCCGTGGTACCAAAGGGAATAACATTGTAAAAATCATTTTCTTGTTCTATACCATTTTTTCAGAGCTGTAGTAATTCTTAGTATATTTCTTTTATCAACTGGTTCCTTATAGTTTCAGTTTTCAGCAAAATACTTACTTTAGTGTGTGGGTTGTGTGCAAAAAATAACAGTTTGAGTATATGAATTGTTAAATATTTACTGTTATTGATATTCACATTTCAGGGATGGGAGGTAGGTGGGAGTTTGTCACTTGGAGTCAACAGTTCACTGTTTCACTCTGCTAAGCATAACATGTTTAAGATAATTGGAATTGAATTCTGGAAACTATATACTATTTTCCTATTCATTGCTACAGTAATAATTGAAAAGTTTAATGAGGATTATTGAATTTAGATGTCATTCTTAATTTCAGGAAAGCTTGTGGCTATCGCAGTAATTGATGAGAAAAATACATCAGTTGAACATACCAGGTATGGTGCCTTGAAATAGTTTTAAGCTTCACATATTATCCAATTCAGACTTTACATGGCTTCAGATAAACTTGACATAGTATCTTACTTTTCCTGCAGTGTTAGATATTAGATAAGGCAGCATATATGATAATTGAGTAATTATATTTTTCAAGTTGATGAAATGGAATATTCATGTATTTTTTGTTTTCTCACAGATTAAAGTCAATTATTCAGGAAGTTGCTAGAGATTATAGAGACCAGTTCCACAGGTAGGTGTTTGCATTCTGGAAGCCTCCATTATCTTTGTCTAATTAGGTTTTGCAATACAGTAAAGCAAAAATAGGAATATTTCATACTTTCAAAGATGAATCAAGGAGCTGAAGTGAATTACAGCATGTAGCATTTCAGTATGAATTGTTTGAAGTTTGTTGATATATGTCTTACAGGTTTAAAAAAAACTTGTAATTTGTATCATACCTGAGTCTTGATAGGATTGGGGATAAGTTGGTGGTAAGAAAATATGCACATACAGGCATATACCTCAGAGGTATGGCGGGCATGGCTCCAGCCCAGCGCAGTACAGCAAGTCGCATGAAATTTTTGGTTTTATTTAACATATAAAAGTTACGTTTTTGTATATTAAGTGTGCAGTAGCATTGTGTCTAAAAACTGTACTCACTTTAAAAATGCTGACCATCATCTGAGGCTTCAGTGAGTTGTAATCTTTTTGCTGGTGGAGGGTCTTGCCCCGATGTTGATGGCTGCTGACTGGCCAGGGTGGTGGTCACCGCAGGTCAGAGTGGCTGTGGCTTTTTCTTAAAATGGGACAGCAGTGAAGTTTGCCTCATCCGTTGACTTCCTTTCATGAACGATTTCTCCGTAGCGTTGGTAGCATTTTACCCATAGTCGAACATCTTTCAAAATCTGAAGCAGTCCTCTCAATCCTTGCTCCTTTGTCAGCTTAGTTTATGTAATATTCTGAATCCTCTAAATGTTGTCATTTCAACAGTCCTCACAGCCCCCTCATCAGGAGTAGATTCCTGGAACCACTTTTAAGGAACCTCTTCGTTTGCTCATCTGGAAGAAGCAGCTCCTCATCCACTCAGGTTTTATCACAAGATTATACCAATTCATTCACATCTTCAGGCTCCTCTTCTAAGTCTGGTTTTCTTACTGTATTCACCACATCTGCAATTACTTCCTCTCCTGAAATCCTGAACCCCTCAAAATCATCCATGAGGGTTGGAATCAGCTTCTTCCAAACTCCTGTTAATGGTGATATTTGACCTCTTCCTGTGAATCATGAATGTTCTTAATGGCATCTAGAATGGTGAATCCTTGCCAGAGGTTTTCAGTTTACTTTGCCCAGATTCATCAGAGGAATCACTATCTATGGCAGCTGTGGCCTTAGGATACGCGTTTCTTCAATAAGAAGACTTGAAAGTCAAAATGACTCCTTGATCCATGAGCTGCAGAATGGGTGTTGTGTTAGCAGGAGTGAAGACAACATTAATCTTATTGTGCATCTCCATTAGAGCTCTTGGGTGACCCAAGTGCATTGTCAATGAGTAGTAATATTTTGAAAGGAATCTCTTTTTTTCTGAGCAGTAGGTCTCAACAGTGAGGCTTAAAATATTCAGTAAACCATGTTGTAAATAGATGTGCTGCATCCAGGCTTTGTTGTTCATTTGTAGGGCAAAAGGCAGGATAGATTTAGCATAAATCTTAAGGACCCTAGTATTTTCAGAATGGTCGATGAGCATTGGCTTCAACTTAAAGTCACCAACTATGTTTGCCCCTAACAAGATAGTCAGCCTGTCCTTTGAAGTTTTGAAGCCAGGCATTGTTGACTTCTCTCTAGCTAGAAATCCTAGATGGTGGCTTCTTCCAGTATAAGCCTGTTTCACCTACACTGAAAATCTGTTGTTTAGTGTAGCCACCCTCATGACTTACCTTAGCTAGACCTTCTGGATAACTTGCTGCAGCTTGTACATCAGCACTTGCTGCTTCACCTTTGCACTTCATGTTACGAAGATGGCTTCTTTCCCGACCAGGTGCATTGTCAATAAGCAGTAATATTTGGAAAGGAATCTTTCTTTTTCAGAGCAGTATGTCTCAACAGTTAGCTTAAAATATTCAGTAAACCATCTTGTAACCAGATGTACTGTCATCGTGGCTTTGTTGTTCCATTTAGGGAACACAGTCAGAGTAGATTTAGCATAATTCTTAAGAGCCCTAGGATTTTCAGAATGGTAAATGAGTATTGGCTTCAACTTAAAGTGACCAGCTGTATAAACCCCTAGCAAGAGAGTCAGCCTGTGTTTCGAAGCTTTGAAACCAGACATTGACTTCTCTTTATCTATGAAAGTCCTAGGTGGCATCTTCTTCCAATAGAAGGGTATTTGATCCACATTGAAAATCTCTTGTTTAGTATAGCCGCCTTCATTAATTGTCTTAGCTCAATCTTCTGGATAACTTGCTGTAACTTCTACATCAGCCCTTGCTGCTTCACTTTGTATTTTTCTGTTATGGAGACAACTTCTTTCCCTAAACCTCATGAACCCACCTCTGCTAGCTTCAGACTTTTATTCTACGGCTTCCTCTCCTCTCTTAGCCTTCATAGAACTGAAGTGAGTTTGGACCTTGCTTTGAATTAGGGTTCGCCTTAAGGAAATATTGTGGCTGGTTTGATGATCTACCCAGACCACAAAAACTTTTCTGCATATCAGTAATAAGGTTGTTTTACTTTCTTACCATTCGTGTATTCACTGGAGTAGCACTTTTAATTTCCTTCAAGAAGTTTTCCTTTGCATTCACAACTTGTCTAATTGTTTGCTGCAAGAGGCCTAGCTTTCAGCCTATCTGAGCTTCCAACTTCCCTTCCTTACTAAGCTTGATCTTTTATAGCTTTTGATTTAAAGTGAAAGACATGGGACTCTTACACTTGAACATTTAGAGGCCATTGTAGGCCATTATTAACTGGTCTAATTTCAATATTGTTGGGTATTAAGGAATAGGGAGGCCCAGGGAGAGGGGGAGGGAGAGAGATGGGGGAACGGCTGGTTGGTGGAGCAGTCAGAACACACAAAACATTTATTGCTTAAATTCAAAGTCTTATATGGGCACAGTTCGTGGCACCCCGAACATCACAATGGTAACATCAAAAAATCACTGCTCACAGATCGCCAGAGCAGATATAATAATAATGAAAAAAGTTCGAAATATTGTGAGAATTACCAAAAATGTGACACAGAGACATGAAGTGAGCAAATGCTGTTGGAAAAATAGCACAGATAGACTCACTCAAAGCAGGGCTGCCAGAAACCTTCAGATTGTAAAAAACATAGTATCTGGGAACTGCAGTAAAGCAAAGCCCAATAAAAGGAGGTGGCCTGTATACTCATACATTTGAAATAAAAATAAATGAGCAATCACAAGTCAGATACAGATGACGATTTTAATAGGAACTCAAAATGCTCCTATTTTAATAGGAACATAAAAAACAGGTGATATTTTTTCCTGTATGCTAAATCACTGTTTTAAAAGACAGTCAATATAAATTTGTTGCATTACTTAATTATTATGCCCTTTTAATTCTAAGTCTTCTAATGATATATCAATGATATATGTATTTCTTGTGTTACACAGTATGAAACGAAATAGAAATGTCTTAAAATTTGCTTAATTTGTTATGTGTTTGTATCTCAAAAGCCAGTAGAATTCATACTTTTTTATATTTATTGTATGTGATTGATATGTTAAATGTTTACAGTGTTTGCATGCTTACCAAACCCTAAATTCAGTGCTTTGTATTTATCTTTTTTTTGTATTTAATGTTGTCCTCTCTTTCTCTGTTCTTTTTGGTTGTTGTTGATTAGGGATTTTCAGTTTGGCCATATGGATGGAAATGACTATATAAATACCTTACTGATGGAGTAAGTAAAATGCTAAATGACGAAATGATTTTGCTATCAACTCTATCAATTTTTTTTTTTTTTTTTTTTGCACACTGTGTGGCTTGTGGGATTTTAGTTCCCTGACAAGGGATTGAACCTGTGCCCCCTGCAGTGGAAGCACGGAGTCCTAACCACTGGACCTCCAGGGAAGTCCCCACTCTATCAATTTTTAAATTTCTGTTTTTCAGAGACAGGCAGGACTAATAGCTGAAAAAAGCAAACCTTTGTATATGCTAATACAGATATTCTCCCATTAAATATTTACTTTAGTTTTTAAATCTGTATTTGAAACTTATTAAACTTTAAAGTTCTCTATACTAAAAAAAAAAACCTCCCAATTTAATGTTGACAATTTATAGTATTTTGGAAAGAAAACATCATTCAAAAACTTGTAAACTTTGTGGTTTCTGTTTAATATGAACCCTAAGTTCAGTTTTAATGAATAAATGTAACTTAAGTAGAAAATTTTTAGCATTTAAGAATTAATTGCTATTCTAGAAGAATTTAACAAACTAAGTTTATAGGAAAACTTTGCAGCTCTAATATAATATTGATTATGCTTATGATGTAAAGATCTGATTTGTCACTTCAGAAAGTTGATATTAGAAAACATTTACCAGACCTATACTGAATTAATAAGTTTCAAATAAAAGCCTGCTCTATTCAGTGGACGTTTAGTGAATATTTGCTGTAAGTCACACACTGTGTTTGGCATTGCACTGTTGATGCAAAAAAATGAGTAAATTATAGAGGCCCTGTCTTCAGATGCTCACTGTCTGCTGGGTGAGACAGCACGGTGACTCCAGCACTGTGTGGGAAGGCCTGTGTGGTACGGAGCTCTGGAAGCGCGGAGAGACCCAGCCACACCAAAATGCACAGCAAGGCGCAGGGGCTCAGGAAACGCTTGCCACAAGAGCTGGTAATTAAGGGACATTCTAAAGAATGAGAAGTAGCTGAATGAAGAATGCAGCGAGGTTATTTCAGGCAGAGTGTAATACCAAACACAAGAGTGTTTGGAAAATGGGTCTTAAAATAGCCCGGACGTGAAGATGGCAGAAGCCCTCCAGAGCTTTACCAACTTATAAACCCAGACTAACATTCATAATTTTCAGGTATGAGCCTAAAATTACGAAGTAAAGTACCTTTATTCATTTATAATCAATTCATTACCCTTATTCCAATAAGAATTTGAGAGGGTTTACCGAAGACATAAAGTACCAGATGTAATATATAATGAAAAAATCAAGACAAAGGGAAATAAAATAAAGGATCTATACAATTACTAAAGGTACTTAAACAATTTGAATTTTTAATACTCAAGACAAAGTAGAAAAACATAGTTTTTACATTTCCCGTCCCCTATAGAATAACTGTTGCTTATAGGAGTATGGCTGACCTTGTAGAAACCTAAGAGAAATTGCTATGCTATATAATCTCATAAAGGGGGGCACATTATAATAGAAATGTATTTTTAATAGGATCTTTACAGTATATATAGTAGAGACTTCGATACAACCATTTATAATGTCCTTGGAGGCAAGCCAATAAAGTGATGCAATAAAACATTTTGGGCAAGAGGCCAAAGCAATTTGCATCTGATAAATAACTCCTTGATTCAGGATAATATTCAGAATTTCTAGAGATGGATGGACATTCCTTCATGAGTATTATTTCTTATGTGAGCTGTGAGATAGAAGTTTCGCTGCAGTTATGGTCAGAGAACAATAATCTCTACCACGGACCTCTTATTGTTTGTTTTCTTTAAAATTCATACTTGGCTTTTTTTTGAGAGAAGAGAGAAGGCATATAATGATGGCTCTATAATAATCGAAAGTCCTTAACGAGCACTTACCCTGTGACCAACACTGTACTGAGTTGTCAATGTATGTTTTCTGACTTTTACACTAACTCAGTAAGGTATAAGTACTGTTATTTCCGTTTTATATAGATGAGGAAATTGAAATTTCTTAGAAGAAACTCAAGGAAATTAAATAATAAGCCAAAGGATGCTAAGCAAGTAAGTCAAAGAGATCCAGTCCTCAAATGCAGATCTCTCTTACTGCAAAATCTCCTAACTACTGTAAGATCAGTATTGACACATAAATTAGTAGAATTTAATAAGTATTGATGCCTAAAAGTTTTTAACTTAGGGCAAATACGTGATATTATATAAGATAGTTAACACTATAGCGTTGACGATGTTTTTACTTTTTCTCAGAATAAACAGGGTACTCTCAGACCTTTGGTCTATTAAATTATTTTGTGTTTTATTTTTGTGAGTATAGTTAAGAGGGAATAGGATGAGGTGCTATTTTTCATCGTTATTCAGATGGAATTATTTCAGAACAAATTGTTTCTAGTTCAGCTGTGTATTTAACTTTTTCATAAGATGTATTTTTATAAGAAGACCAGGTTCTACTTCATTCCATAAAAATAGAATTTTGCTACTGATGCAGTATGATGATAACTAAACTGCTATAAGTTAAAAAGTTGTCTCATGTTTTTATAAACAAGAATGAAGCTAAGATTTTTTTTTTAGTTACAGTTAATTATTGCCTAACAATAATACTGGATAACAAAACACCCTGATACCCAGTGGCATAAAACAGCAATCCTTCATTCTCTCTCACTCTCCTGGGCTTGGCTAACCTTAGCCGGGCACAGCCAGACGTGGCTCCAAGCTGCCAGTTAGGTCCAGGTCTACCCTACGTGTCTTCCATGTCCTTGACCCTGGAGGGATATTTTCCTGGGGGATGTTCTTCTCACGGCAATAGCAGAAACACAAGAAGGCAAGCACATTTCAAGCCTCTGCTTCAGTCATTTCTGTGCCTTCCCATTGGCCAAAGCACACGGCTGAGCCCAACATCAGGGATCATGTTTTGCCTCCAGAGAGAAGGACGTGGTGTGGGGAGGGATAGAGAATTATAAACAAGAAAGCAACCTCCTGGACCCAGTTACTTATGTGGTGATAATACAGTGCTGTAAATGGTTTCTACTGTAGAGTTTTGTGCTTTTGCATAATACATTCATATAGACATATGAATAACCATAAACATAATGTAGGTGGCATACAGAATTAAGCACCTTTTTATGGTTATGCAAAACCCTATTCTTGAAGGGAAAGAAAAAATATTTGAAGTAAATGACACATTAGTAATATGGTTTTTGTCTGCAAACTGAATTGATGTCTAATATATCACTGAAGCACCCAAGAGGATGGGGGTGATTATACCATAGGGTAGTGGGCGTTCAGAGAATTTGGAATAGTATTTATTGAATGCGTATTATGTATTGATACAAGGAGTGTGCTGGATATTTAACTTGAATTTTCTCATTTAACTTCTGTAGCAAGATAGGTACCCTGCCCCCCACACCTTTATTCATTTATAAATGAAAAATATTAGACTTAAACAAAGTTGTGGGAAAGCATCAGATCCGAACACAGGCAGTGTAACTCTGGAGACCATGCTGTTCCCTCTCTAGTTGCCTGAACGCCCTTTAACTGAGGTGGGCTGTATATGATTAAAGTGATGGTATTTAAGATAAACTTGTGGCCAGGAATTATATTGCCCCAAACTGATACTTCATACATAATAATTTTTATCCTTAGGTTTGATCGTGAATACTCATTTGTCTGATGTTGTATACTAATAGTTTTCATAAATGTTAATTTAGCTATTTTTTAAACTGATGCACAATTTGAAATTTTCTTTATGTAAACAAAGGAAGGCAAAGCTATTATAGCTCCCTGCTTTTGCACTTGTAGTTATTTAGATATAATTCAAATAAGTATCAGAATATTTGTTGTCTCTGTGTTTAACATGTATTTTGATCTCTTTTGTTTTTCTATTTTCAGTGAATTAAAAGTCCCAACTGTGGTTGTACTGAATACTTCAAACCAACAGTACTTTTTACTAGATAGACAGATTAAGAATACAGAAGACATGGTCCAGTTCATTAATAATGTTTTGGATGGCACAGTAGATGTGAGTTTTTGCTTTAATTGCAATGGGGTGATGGGAGGAGGTGGAGGAGAAATTAGTTATTTTCTTCTGATTCTGAAAGAAAGAGTCGGCCATCACCCGGGGTGAGGGGCAGGCCTCCATCCTTGCTTCTCTCACATGATAGGCAGTCACCTTCCCCAGGACCTAAGTGGCAGAGGCTGCTAATGGGTGGAATGTTATTTGGAGGACATAGCTTGTCATAGTGATGGGGGGAGGTGTTACTGGCATTTAGAGTCAGGGGCTAGGGATGCTGAGAGGTCTGCAGGGTACAGAGCTATCCGATAGTGAACTTCCTGACTCTTAGTACCTCTCTGGATTCAAGAATACAATTGCATTAAGTTACTTGGATTGGTTTTCTAAAAAAACCTGTGAATAGCACCACAGTTTCTTAAAAGATGAGGAAATGTATTTAAAACCAGCCCCAGTGGAGTGTTCCAAATATAATCCTATAAAATATTTCTCAGAAATGATGAATGGATAATCTTAACTGTTTTTCTCTGTAAACTATATTGCAGTGTTTTTCAAACTGGGTTGTAGGCCCGTATTAGAGGGTCATGAAATCACTTCAGCAGGTTGTGGCCAACATGCATCTTAATTCAATATACTAGAAAAAAATAAGAAAAGAAGAGACTTCAGTGCTTTTGTGAAGTGTAGTTATTACTTTGTGAGACTTGTTTCAGCTTTATACAAACTATATTTGAAAGTTGCCTCACAGCGTAACAAGTATTTCTTCTTTGGAAACACTCTTGATCACATAGTAGGAATTTTATATTTGTGAAAATAACACTTGTTGAAATGATGCTCACCTGTATGAGTGAGAACCCTTCTATTTGTAAGTTAGTGAAATTCAAGGAATGAGCCAGACTTCAGGCATGGCTGAATGCAGGGATTTGATGGATTTTCATTAGGAATTTTTCTCCCTCTGCCTTCCAGCACTTTTTTCTTTTTGGGTTTCATCATCGGAGAGACTTTCCCTGCAGGACAGTGAGGATATCCTGCAGCAACTGTAACACTCAGCTAAACTGAAAAGTTGGGCAGGCCGGCACTTGGGTGGGTCAGCCTCAGCCCAGCTGCTTGGACTGTGACCAGGGAGGATGCATTTTCAGAGGAGAATCAGACTGTGTTCATACAAGAGAGCAGAAGGAGGGTGGGACAGAAAAACCAGTTAAATATTTACTCCGTGGCTCTTTCAGGTGCTCTGTGTAATCTTTTGTATTCAGCTCTTGACCTGCAATTGTAAGATTATCTAACAGAAAAATCAAATAATAGTACTGAAATAACAATTGTTTTTTTCTTGTTACATTTAAGGCCCAAGGAGGGGATAGCATTTTGCAGAGATTGAGAAGAATAGTATTTGATGCCAAATCTACTATTGTGGTAAGTTGTGACAGCGTGTTTAGTGTCACTAATAATTGAGACTATATTGGTATATAGGTTATGTCTAACTAAGGTAAAATCTGGAATTTCAAAGGATTCGGTAAAAATACATATTCTTAACTTGCAAGATAAGAACTAGTACATATTTACGAAAAGAAAAGATACTAATCAGGTGGATACTAAGTTTCTCCAATTATTCATTTCTGTATGATTGGTGAGTTAACTGGAATTCAGAATCACTGAACCTGATAGCATGACTTAAAGTGTTTTGCAGAGTTTCTTTCCTCCTCCTGCCCTTTTCAGTCCTTGGATCTGAAGCCTTCTTGCTGAGAACTGTAAGAAATCTCTCTTACGATCCCAGCTTCAGCTGTCAGTCAGCTTGACTGCAGGGCAGCCCTAAATTTGTTGGAGCCTTGAACTTAGTTCTAGTTGTCTATCTAGAGCTCCTCCACAGGTATTTTCATTCATTACGGCCAAAAGCAAGATAGAGCTAACCGTCTTCTGTTGGTGGGAAGTGAAGTCATGCTAATAACTCATTAGTTACTCCGTGCATCCTTCAGTTTGTCAGTGACCTTCTTTCTGCGGATTGGGCCCTTATCCCATTATGTGTGGCTGCTGCACTAGCCTACACTTGGTCTTCACACTTCCTCTTGCCCTGCCTGCAGTCCTCTGCCTACTTAGTATCACTAAAATAATCAGTTCTGACCACTTCCCTTCCCTTTTCCTGTGATGCCCCTCACAATTCTCTGTCCGCCTCACATATTCGCCTCCTCAGTCTTTGAGCTCACACTGCACCCTGGCCTGCCTTGTTCTTACGCTTACATTTCTGCCTCAAAACACCTTTACTTTATTCTGTGATGCCTTTTTCCATTATCTCAATCCAAAGTGACCCTGCTCTCCTCTGAACTTGTCTCTTTAGTTCTCAAGAGTTATAGTCACAATCCATAGAATATATTATAGTTGAAAAACCTATTCAGTTAAATTGCTTTTACTTTTCTGGGAGCCGAGGAGACAGTATATAAACTGAGGGAAATTATTAAGTTAATGTTGCTTTACTGCTAACCAGACAAGTAAAAAATGTTAAAAATGTTATGTGAAGAGAATATTATATGGTCAATAACCACCCTTCTCCATAGCAGATTCCTATAGCCAGGATATAACTGTACAGCTCTTGGCACATAATAGCCATCTCAAAGAGACCTTTGTGATTAATGTGAGAAAAATAAACATCTTTTGAAAAGGTAGTGGACAATTTGGTGCCTTTTTCTGCTGCCAATAGCTGGTTATACATACACACATACATGGGTATAAACTTTCTAAAGGGTCTTTCACATGATAGTCACAACGGAAATATTGACATTGATTCACTGGAACTAAAAGCAAGTTGGATGGCAGGAAGAGGAAGAAATCTGTAGTGGTTTTAAATTCATTTGTGCTTTTTATATCAGAATACAAATGAGGGATGTAACTATCTTTCCACAGTCTATATTCAAGAGCTCCCCACTGATGGGCTGCTTTCTCTTTGGCCTGCCACTGGGTGTCATCAGCATCATGTGCTACGGCATCTACACGGCTGACACAGATGGAGGTTACATAGAAGAACGGTATGAAGTGTCCAGAAGTGAGACGGAAAGCCCAGAACTGGTAGAAGAGAGCAAAGGAAAACAGGAGCCCAGGAGTGGGGACTCTCTGGTGCCTGCAGTGCAAGAACCCAAAGACGTGTTAGAAAAGAAGAAAGACTGAGACTTTACCAGGATAAAATATTTCATAGGATTTCAAATTATTAAAGAGTCTATTCATTGAATTTAGACATTTAATCATGACCTTTACAGAAGAGAACATGGTGTTTGTATTTTGCTAACATCAACTGCATGGGTTATAAAATAGTCCTTCCGTAAATGGGGAGATGTTTGGAGCAAAGAGATGAAACGTTTGTCTAAAACAAACAAAATCAAAACACTCCATCAAAGTTTACCTTATAGATGTTGTTCTACCAGATCAGTTCTATTTGCATGTTTCTCTATCTGAATATTCTGTGACAAAATTAAGATTCTTGGGCAGAATATTTAAATTGGCCAGGCAGGTAGAAGATACATGTGTGACAGAGAAAAATAACACCTCCACCTCCTACCATCCATTCTCCTCATGTTTTGGATAAGATTTATATGGACAAAATTAAGTCTTTAAAACTTAGGCACTTTAAGGAGAACTAATAACTTTTTCCAAGGATCAAATTAAGATTATGAGATAAAATAATTTGGTTTTATACAGCATAGTGATTTTATTTTGTTATTTTTAAAGGAGAGGAAATGTTACTTTTTACCTTTATACTCAGTTGCATTATAAAGCTTTCATACGGGCCTATATCGTGGGGAAAAAAAATAGTCTTATGTTTAATCTTTGCAGCAGAAACAGGATTTACTTGGATCAGTGATTTCAAATGATGCCCTGGACACTGAGAAGGTGTCTCAGCCAACACTGCAGGAAGGGAGGGGGGGGGGGGGGCCC
>NW_006787829.1:3232680-3271554 GCF_000442215.2 Lipotes vexillifer
GGGCAACGGGCGAGGTCCCCCCCCCAACGTGGGGGGGGGGGGGGGGGGGGGGGGTCTCTGTCACCCCTACACTGCTTTAGCCAGAACAGCATACTTTTATTTGTTTTATATATTGGGATTTCGTCTAAAATTTTTTCTTTGGTAAAAAGCTCCTGCTGCTTTTTAAAAAGTAATATATATCATGTTTTTATTTTATGGTATGGTAACTTTGTAGTAATTTATAATCTAGTGTGTGTGTATGTATATCTATATATACACATACACACATACATATACACATGAAATTTATTGACATACATCTGTTATGTAATATTATGGGCGTGTCTGTGTTCATAATGAGTAATGAGTGGCATAATCAGCCTGTTAAGAAACTTCATGTCCAGTGATTAAAGACATCTGCCAGTTACCTTCTCCGTCCTCCCCGTTGATCCATTTCAGCTAATGACCTCTCATCTTCTCTCCATAACGGAATAACATAGGAATTCTATCCCAAGTTATGTACAAAAACTGGTATCTTTTAAATAACAGTGTAGTATGTTTATGGTAGATTAGTTTATGTTTGAGACCTTCATTTTAGCTAAGTTTAGGACTTTTATTAAGTGACTGTAATCTGGGTGGTTATTCATTGAGTTATGAAACATTTTAAAATGCTTCATCACTTTAAAACTGTGTAATTCATGGTCCTGATAGTGAAGCTGTTTAGGGCTGTGGTCCCCAGGGCAGCCTGGGGCTATTTCTGATGCCATACTAACCTGAGGCTCTTGTGCCTTTGTCCGAAGGAGTTACTAGGAATTGCTCTCTCGTACCTTTTAGTATATAGTCATTATTTGTTTTTGATGTTTGGCGCCCCATTATTATCATTTTTACAAATGAAGCATGTATGCAGTCCCAGGAAATTTCACGAAATACTAGAATGAAATGTTATCCTTAAATGGAAACTGGAGATAAACGCTGTTAATTTAACAAGGAAATTTCTCTCTAAAGAGTAATGAGAGAGTCTTTTGGAAAATAGATATTAATGTCGGCAGCAGTCAAGCTTATTTGGCGGCTGTGAAAAGCGTAGCTAAATACAGATGCCTCACATTAGTCTCAGCCTGGTAGGGAAGTTACAGCTTAGCCACTACCAGTGACAGGAGGAAGCTGTAAAAGTGTCATGGCTTTTTTCTTCGTGTTTATCACTAACAGATGTCTTTTATCTGCACGGTTTTGTCTTTTGTCAAGCACACCTGTAAGTTAAAGACCAAAACAGGGAAAAGAAAAAAAAAAAGGAGCAAAGCTTAACATGTATCAACCAAGTCCAGTGTTCTTTGTATTTCGAGATTTTCTTGTCTATAAATTAATGCCTTAGTTCTCTGTTATCTTTTTTCACAATGCTATACTGTTGCCCCATATTCTTATTTGTGTTTTCAAAATGTGTCTATTTGGGAAACAAAAAGTGTAGATGGTTTGTAAGTGAATAATTTTTTTAATTAAAATTTTGCTTTTTACTTGTCTCTACTTTAGGATATTGTCACAATGTCTTCACAAAACAAGTTGAAAGTTTTTGCTCACTAGTATGGTTTTCCCCTCAATGTGATATCAGCGTTTACTAGAAATGCTGTTTTCGTTTTAGGAAAAATTACTTCAAAATAAAGGTAGGTTTCTTAATGAATCTTGTAGAAGAACACAGATATCATCCTAATTCAGTGATGAATCTCACTGTGATTACATATCAATAGGGGGAATACCCTTCATTAAGTTGGAGTTTTGCCTTGTCTTTCAGTTGCAATAAAGTTCTGTTTCTGACTTCTGATATTCCAGATCCTAGATGCTTGCTGTTGCTGAATCTGGTGCTCAGACAGTTTTTAAAGATATTTCAAAGAGAGAAAGTGCGTGTTTTTATGGAGCACCGCACCTCGTTATAGCTTGCAGTCCTTTTTGTTTCATTGTATACGTTAATATTTCTCTATATCTGAAACTTAGGTGGATTAGACCTGGAATTTCCACTTGCTTCTTTATACATAGTGCTTCCTGGTATCTGAGTTAGAAATAACGTGAAGAGCCAAATGTCTAGCGGCTGAAGGACGGGTCTATATGAATAGTAAATAGTAAAACAATTAGCTATATTGTTTTTATTCAGTGGATATTTGTTCTTGTTGATATTTCTTGTGTTTTGTTTCAGGGGCTTTTGGGTTTTGATTTTGCAAAAAGTAATTTAAATATTTTCATCTTTGCTTCACATGATATGAAAGTAGGACAGGGAAAAATCACTCAGCTATTCTTTTTATATAGAGAGTGTTCAAATAAACAAGTGTAGGATGTTAAGACTATCAGTTAATTGGTGGGATTAGGTTTGCCATTTTATTTTTATAAATATATATTTTTTCTGAATGTGTCTGAGTCCAAGAGTGGGCAAAAACTAATTTTCTACTTTGGACTAATCTATAAAGGGTTTTGAAAGTTTGTGTTACTAACGCGTTGAATTCATGATATCCTGCCTTAAGGCACCAATTGTAAATCTTCATTTTTCTAAAATAAATTAATTGAAAACATGTAACGGTTTGTTATTTTTACCATTTATCTTTTGGTTGTCTGGGATGTAAATAATTCTCTATGCAAAGCAAAAAGGACAGTTGAGACTTCATCTTCCACAGTGTTTTTTTTTTTCCTTTTATTAATTGTAAGTTATTTGTAATTATAGAAACATAGTTTAAAAATTTAAACAGACTTGATAGAAGATTGTAAACTAATTCTTTCATATTGAAGGTGAAGAACCTGAGATTCATAGGTTTGATATATTTTGTATTTGTAAAACCTGATCATTTTAAATATTAATTACAGAGTTTAGGGCTAGATTAATTGGATTTGAGTCCTTGATCCAACTGCCAGAGTGTCATCTTGGACACAACACAACCACCGCTCACTTTCACTGTCACTAAAATGGGAATCTAAAGCCTCAAGGTTTTCTTTTTTAAAATAGCAAACAAATGGGGAAAGTATATTATGAAAAAACAAAACTTTATGCAGATTAATGTTTTGTAATTTGTTTTTCCCATTTTATGCCATGAGCATATCTTTTAGTGGGAATCCCTCTGGCAAAGGAATAACAGCCACAAAATTGGTTCCACACAGCCTGTGGATGTGTGCAGACTGACTGGTTAGAACGGGCCTCTTCTGATAAGAGCCCTCAACTTTTTTCTAAGTCCATTCCTATAAACAGAAAAGATGTTTTAAACAAGTAGTAAAAAAAGGGACTATTATTTTGTTGCAGTTTATTCTTTCAGCAAATGTTTATTACATGTGTTCTACGTACTCCTGAGGATACAGCGATAAAAGGCAGTCACAGCCTCAGTCCTCATGGAGTTTTAGGCTGCAATCACTGGTACTTGGGCTTACTTCAAGCGCTCATTTGTAAGTTTTCTACTTTTCTGTTTTTCTTAGTTTCCCTTCTCATATAATTTGTTGTTCAGCATCTAATTGTTGCTATTAGATCTTTGGGACTCAGAGGGTAGGAGACCAGGACAATACAGCTGGCATCAGTATGAAGAGTTGGGATTTACTCAGCCTGTGACTGTGGGTGGATGGCACGGAGCGGGAGCAGTTCAACTTGAGGGAGCTCTGGACGAAAGCAATCTCCAGGGACACAGCCGGCTTCCTGGGGGGTCAGAATCCCCACATGGAAAATATGTAAACATAAGCCGGCATAAGGCCATAAATGCAAGCACTAAAGCCACCCTCTACGCCGACATTCACAACCGTCCCTTCCCTTTCCAGCAAAAAGTCCAAAAAGTGTCGGCCAGCTTTTATATAGTAAATTTTAGTTGGGTGGATGAAGCAGTCAGGTGAAACTGATGAATATGTAATAGGAACTGAGGATATTTTTCCTCTCATTTAGAGTTTTCATATCGATCCGGCATCCCTGTCTTCATCACTAGGGTCACTTAAAGATTTATGGAACAGTGGTTTCTTCCTTCGAAGTTGTTTGATACTCTGCAGTTTCTGAACATATGTTTGATGTTAGTAGAAATTCTATATCAAACCATGAGAATCCAGTCAAAACTACAGTAAATTATCAGATTTTAATGACGCATACAACGACATTTAGTATGTTGATGTTGTACACTCAAAAATAATCTGTGTAACTAATAAATCTGTGTTAAATTCCTTTGTCTCCTTTTTATTCTTAAACTGTTAAGGAAACTATAAGATTCTGAATTGCCATTATTGAGACTTCTGAACTGTATGACTTTTCCAAACAATACTTTATTGTTCTATACCAAATAATTGATAGAAGGACTTAATATTAAAGATTTTTGTAAAGTAAAAGATTACTCCCTTTTTGTACAACAGGTGATTTTGAAAGGAGTAAAAGAATTTACAAAATTCACCGTAGTTTTGGACATAGGTTAATTTCACATTTTAAATAAAAAGTAGGTAGTTTAGTTTTCAGGATTATCACATAAACCTCTTATGCCCAAATTATTACCCTTACTACAGTCTGTTCCTCTCAGTTGACAGTATGATCTCAAACTGAATTTCTGGCCTTCAAAATAATGCATTTTTCTCTATGGTCCTTGTAAATACATAGAGTGATTTAAATATTAACTGTGAAGCATAATGGTAATTTCCACAGGTGCCTAAGGACCTCTAGGAAGATACACCGGGAACATTTTTTTTCTAGAAAGATCCAGTTATTTATTAAATTATGAGGTACTCCTCAGATATTATGGACGAAAGTTATTGATGATTAATCTTTTTTTTAGTGTTTTTTTTTACATCTTTATTGGAGTATAATTGCTTTACAATGGTGTGTTAGTTTCTGATTAATCTTTTTAAATGTATAGTATGAAGTATAGTTTAAAGAGCCTTTGGAGATAAACTGCGGTTGATATCTGACTAGAATCGCTCAATAATTGTTTAAATCTGAACAAGTCACTTAACCTCCCTTGCTCATTATCTCTGATGCGGGGGGCAGTGGCTTGTCCCCCCCATCCCCTTCTCAGGAGTGAAGTTGGGAAACTTAAACTCGGTGGTGTTATCATGTATGTGCATAAAGAGGCTGAAGTTTTATGGGACTCGGTAGAAAAATGTCAAGACGTTAGGGTGTGTTGGCCACTGCCTGTGATCTTCGGGAAGGTCCTTATAGGAAAGAGACAGCATGGGAACACAGGAAGGGAGCATACAGCTCTGCTGAGAGCCTTCTCCCTGAAGCCAACAGTATGTGACTGAGGTAACCATTTTCCTTTTTTACTTGCAAAAGCCAAGTTCCTTGCTTCAGGATTACTTTAAGAATCACTAACATATGGCCACAGGGAACGATAGTTTAAGAGTCTCCTGACCACGTAGCTCACTCTACTGCCAAATGATGATCTCCTAGCTCTCTATCTGGAAAAACACAGTATTTCCAGGAAGTAGTAAGTGCTGTACCTTGTTTTCTTATCTAAATTTCTGTGGGGAAAAGGATTTCAGTAAATGATGCTAAATCAGTTGGCTATCCCATGGGGAAGAAGAGTGACCACTGATTGATCCCACCTAACACCATACACAAAAATTAATTCAAAATGGATCATAGACCTAAATATGAAACATTTTCTTAGAGAAAATCTTCCTGACCTTTGGTGTAGAACAATTGCTTAAAGAGGACACAAGACGACTAACATGAAAAAAAGTATCAATTGAATCTCATTAGAATTAAGAATTTCTGTTTATCAAAAGACACCATTAGACAGTGAAAAGAAAGATGTTCACAATTTTTACATCTACCAAAGGACCTGTATCCAGAATATACAAAGAACATTTGCAAATCAATAAGGGAAAGACAACCCAATGTAAACAATGCACAAAGGATGGGAATAGGAACTTTACAAAAGAGAATTTCCAAGTGGTCAGTGAGATTACTAGCAGGTACTCAACATCATTCCTCATTCAGTCTCTTGATTTTAAAAATCTCACAAATCTGTATCTCCAGCTTGTATATCTGACTTGACATCTCTACTTGGGTGTTTAATAGGCAGTTCAAACACCATGTCCTAAACACTTTGATTTTCCACCAAATGCCTGCTTTTACTCAGTCTTTCTCATCTCGGTAAATGGTAACTTCGTTTTTCTAATTACTCAGGTCAGAAACCCTGGATCTACCCATAGCTTCTTTCCTTCAACACCTGATATCTAATCTGTGAGAAATTGTTAGCTGTATCTCTATTTTTAAAAATTTATTTTATTTTTGGCTGCGTTGGATCTTCGTTGATGCGCGCGGGCTTTCTCTAGCTGTGGCGAGTGGGGGCTACTCTTTGTTGTGGTTCGTGGGCTTCTCATTGCGTTGGCTACTCTTGTTGCGAAGCACGGGCTCTAGGCACGTGGACTCAGTAGTTGTGGCTCATGGGCTCTAGAGCGCAGGCTCAGTAGTTGTGGCGCATGGGCTTAGTTGCTCCGCAGCATGTGGGATTTTCCTGGACCAGGGCTCGAACCCGTATCCCCTGCATTGGCAGGCGGATTCTTAACCACTGTGCCACCAGGGAAGCCTTAGCTGTATCTTTAAAGAAGTCAGGCTTCACACCATTTTCCAGGTTCCCATCTCTATTCAGGCTGCTGTATCCATTACCAGGCTTTGCTGTTCCACCCTTGCCTGACTGCAGTCCACCATCAAAAGAGCAGCTAAAGGGATCCTCTTAAAATACAAGGAGGATCGTGGCATGTGTCTGCTCAGAACATTCCAGTGGCTTCTTATCTTACTCAGCATAATACCCATGTTTTTGGTTATGTTATTGGTTGAAATATGTTCCCCCAAATTCATACATTAAAGTTCTAACCCCTAGTGCCTCAGAATGTGACCTTATTTGGAAATAGGTTTGTTACAGATATAATTAGTTAGCATAAAGTCATACTGAGGTAGGGTGAATCCTAATTCAGTATGACTGGTGTCCTCACAAAAAGGGAAATTTGGGGACAGACACACATGCAGGGAGAATGCCATACAAAGATGAAGGCACAGATTGGAGTGATGCTTTCACAAGCCAAGGAACGCCAAAGATTGCCAAGAAACCACCAGAAGCTGGGAAAGAGACATGGAACGGATGCTCTCTCGCAGCCTCAAGGACTAACCCTGACAACATCTTGATCTTTGACTTCTGGCCTCCAGAGGAACAGTGAGGCAATAAAATTCTGTTATTTAAAGTCAGCCAGTTTGTGGTACTCTGTTATGGCAGCCCTAGCAAACTGATACAGCCTATAATGCTTTTTCTCAATCCCCACTCATTACCACTTTTCTCCCTACCTCCCCCCTCCTGTTGTTCATTCCATTACAGCCTTCTTCCCCTTGCTGTTCCCCAAACCCACCAAGCATGCTTCTTTGTCCTTGCTGTTCCCTTTGCCTGGAATAATGTTCTCCTGGATGTCCTCACAGCTCACTCTCTCTTTATTTTAGGTCACCTACCCATTAACACCTTTATTAACCAGTCTGTATGGATTACACCTCCTGGCCTCCCACTTTCCCTAACCCCTTTATTCTGCAGCTTTGTTTTGTATAAGCTCTTCTTTATAATATTATCCATTGTTTGTTGCCTGCTTCCCCTCTCAAATACACAATAAATGTAAGCTCTGAATGGTCAGACTTTATTTTTTTTCAAGGCTGTACTCCCAGTTGCTAAAACATGCTTGGCATGAACTATGCATTCAGTAAAGACTTGTAGAATGAATGAATGAGTAACTGAATATAGTGTATTTATATAATGATGTATTTATCACTAGGGTGTTAGAGTTGAAGGTTTCTGATTTTTAAAAAAATCAAAAGCACACATTTTTAGTTGAAGATAAATGCATGTTCCAAAAGTATCTAAATGCTTAATGACTTAAGCAATAAAAAAAGATAATTAACATAAAAGAATCATAAGCTTTGGAAATATTTTTGTATTTATAAAACATGTAAAATATGTATTAATATGGAAGATTGTTATATTATTTAGCTTAGGATCTAAAATCTTAAAATCTATATGGTCACTGAAAATAAGAATAGATTAGAGGCAAAAACATGGAAACTTTTAGGTAATCATTCTCCGCCCCTCAAATACAATGGAAAAATAAATATCTCTTTTTCAAATGTCCATCTAAAATTGTTAGACTTTGTAACAATTACTATATTTTAAGTCAAGGATTCTTAACCCGTAGGGCTTATCAGGGATTCTTAACCAGCAGGGCTTATCAGAATTACAAGAGCATCGATTGCCTCAGATGAAATATACATAAATCCTAGAAAATCTATTTGGTTGGTCTTGGATGAACTTCTGATTGAAGCCAGAACAAAGAGAAAAAAACCTTCCCCGGTTGATTTCGACGTGTACTCCACATGGTGAACCAATGGCTTAACTGATTAGTAGGAGGGGTCAGAGTGTCAGTGCCTTGGAGAGAAGTTGTATTTTTTGTGATTTCCTTGTGACCCTTCAGAAGTCAAAGACGGTGCAAGAGCATGACATGCTTCAATAGCCCCATTGTGACCTCTTGGCCTTGGCCGACAGCGGGTCAACTCACTGGCATAACAGTAGCAGCTTCAGGAAAGTGATTTTTATTCTTGAACACAAGAAAGTAGGTTATGTGCAGCTGGGATGATTTACTTCTCATTTCCCCTCAAGATGAGCGATGGCTCAGGGGACTGAAATCAACCCCTTCTGTAAGGGGGCGTGTGAGACAGGGGAGGTCTAAGGAGATATGACCCTCAAGGTTTCAAACTTTCACTTCATCCTCATGAATCATTTGTGTGGAAAATGAAATTTAAAATGCAAAAGTGTATGCACAGTTGTGCTTCTTGCTTCTACACAATTTAATGTAAAGCAAGATTTTATGTGACCAGTAATTGTTCCCAAATATAAATTGTGTGCCAAGATGTCCACTTAGTAATGTTAAGACCAAAGCCAGAAACAGCCAAAGCACAGCTCTGCAGGAGGGCATTTCTGCTGGACCATCCTATAGTGCAGTGCAGTTCTAGATAATGGGACTCCTGTGCTCAAGAATAGTTTCTTCACTAGGAAATTGGATTATTTGACTTCAGACTGTAGAATAATAAGAAAACACGAGGAACTAAGATTTCCAGTGCCCATTAGAAAGAGAAGAGATTGGTACCATGGCTTTGCCCCAATAACTCTACTTTTTGTCAGGTTTGGGTGTTCTAGTTTTTTTAAAAAAACACATGATAAAGACTTCTTATTGTGTATATTAGAAAGAAAAATAAGTAAAGCAAATGTGGCTCAATGTTTACAATTGATAATTCTAAGTAAAGAACATATGGGTATTATGTACCCTTCACCTAGAATCACCAGTTGTACTATTCTGGCAACTTTTATGTAGGTTTAAAAATTTTCAAAATGAATGTTGGGGAAAAAAATAGAGTAGGCATTATAGTAAATTCTTGTTTCCTTGTGACAATCTTGGCAATACATCGAGATTTTTTTTTTGAACACTCATAAATTACTTTCCAATGCCTGCTTTCAGCTCAGATCCCAAGTTTGAGTAAAATTTGCTCTGAAAGTCCTCAAAACACAGAAACATAAAAATATTTTCTTTAAAGCCCCACAGGGGGTCAGCAAACCTTTTTTTTCTGTAGACAGCCAGATAATAATTTAGGCTTTGAGGACCACATATGGACTCTGTCACATATTCTTTACTTTTTTAAAACTTTTAAAAAATGTAAAAATATTTTTTAGCTCAAGTCCTGTTCAAAAACAGGCTACACGCTGGATTTGGCCAGCACACCATAGCTTGCCTGGTACAGAGTATTTACCAGATCAATAGCTACCTACCAGATACAAGGGGATGTGTTCTGTGCTCCAGCAAAGAAATCACATCTGGAACAGCAGCTGCAGTTGGAGTCACCACCTGATTAAATTTTCAATAATTTACTTTCATTCTTCAATACCCATCTGTTTTCTATACAGGCACAACAGGTGACTTGAATGGAACCACCACCCCTGCATTTTTTTAAGTCCTTGATGATAGCAGTAAGTTCTGCAGTCCCTCCAGGAATGTGGTATTGCCTTTGGTTTACTAATTTTAAAGGCAGAGCCTTTGAAATGGGGAGGGGGAGAGGGAATGAGTGGGAGTTTGGGATTAGCAGATGCAAACTATTATATATAGAATGGATAAACAACAAGGTCCTATTGTATAGCCCAGAGAGCTGTATTCACTATCCTGTGATAAACCATAATGGAAAAGAATATGAAAAAGAATATATATGTATAACTGTTCATTTTGTTGTACAGCAGAAATTAACACACATTGTAGATCAACTATACTTCAGTAAAATGTAAAAAAAAAAGTAAAAACAAAACCAGAAGACAAAGGCAGAGCCAGTTTGAATGGCTTCCATTTAACTCTCCCTGTCATAGCCCTCGCTCCATGGTCAGATAACATGTGGAGATCCTGTGAGCTGCTATACATTATTTCTTTTTTCTTTCTTTTTTTCTTTTTCTTTTTCTTTCTTTTTTCTGCGGTACACGGGCCTCTCACTGCTGTGGCCTCTCCCGTTGCCGAGCACAGGCTCCGGACGTGCAGGCTTAGCGGCCGTGGCTCACGGGCCCAGCCGCTTCGCGGCATGTGGGATCTTCCCGGACCGGGGCACGAACCCTGCATCGGCAGACGGACTCTCAACCACTGCGCCACCAGGGAAGCCCTACACATTATTTCTAATTATCCATTCTGGAACCAGGAAAAAAATCCCGGGTGGGGGGCTACAATGAGATGGACTCGAGACCAAACCCCATGGCTTATCTGACCGTTAGCTCCCTGCTCCGACTGGTGGACTGTAGGAATTACTGTGAATTTTGAGCCAATGCCCATAAATCCTCAATATCTGATTACTTTCACTTCCCCAAAGCTTCGTCCTGATAAATGGTTACAGAACTTTTCCAGGAGGGCAAAGAGGATGATTTACAGTATAACTTTTTTTCTTTGCTGTGTAGCAGCATCTTTTGCTCGATGGGACCTGGCTTTCCCTGCGTTTGAGGGGCTCTTGATGTATGAACTGGGAATTCATTGAGGGCCATGACTTTCTTTTTTGGGGATGCAATTCAGACTTCAGTTTGCCAGTCCTGCAGCTTTTCCACTTACACAGATCAAGTAAGACTTTACTAGACTCCCAGTGGTTTCAGTTCTGGTTTGACTGGTTAGTCTCAAGCTACTTGCCATTACGTAACCACACTCACCTTGCCTTTGGTGACTAAGTCCCCCACTTGGCTCCACTACCCTGGGATCCCACTATTCCATTGTGAGAGGGCCCACCTCAGTGTAGCAGTTCCCTTAAACTTGGGACTAATGGTGGAGAGAGACCACATAGTTCAAGAAGCCTGGGGCTCCTCTCAGGAATTCATTTCTCCAGCAGTAGTGAAAGACATGTCGTCTAGACCTTCCCGGAGCAGGTCTTATGTGATAAATCCACTCTGTCATCCCAAAGAACTGACAACTCGTTATTGGACAGCTTTATTGAGACAGAATTCATATACCATAAAATTCATTCCTTTAAATTGTACAATCCAGTGGTTTTTTTAATATAATCACATAGGTATGTAACTATCACCACTGTCCAATTTTAGGACATTTTCGTCACACCAAAAAGAACCCTGCACCCATTAGCCATCATTCCCCCTTCTACCCACTCCCCAGCCAGCCCTAGACAACCACCAATCTACATTCAGTGTGAAGGTTACAATTTCTTCAATTCCTTGTCAACACTTGTGATTGCTTGTCTCTTTTATTTTAGCCATCTAATAGGGTATGAAATGCTATCTCATTGTGGTTTTGATATGCATTTCCCTAATGACTAATGATGTTGAGTATCTTTTCACGTGCTTGTTGACTACTTGTATATTTTGTTTGGATAAATGTCAGTGGACTTCCTCTTCTTCTTTATTTTTTTTTTGGCTGTGTGGCTTGCGGGATCCTAGTTGCCAGACCAGGGATCGAACCCGGGCCCCCCTGCAGTGAAAGCGTGGAGTCCTAACCACTGGACCGCCAGGGAATTCCCCTTGGATAAATGTCTATTCAGATCTTTGGCCCATTTTTTAAAAAAGTTGGGTTATTTGTCTTGTAATTATTGAGATTTAAGAGTTATTTATATATTCTGATACAAGTCCCTTGGTTTCAGTCAGTATAAATTGGCAAAATCATGCTATTCTTTCAGTTTGCATTGCACCTTCTCATGGGTCATGATTCGTTTCTTATGATTTAGGGCCGGTGGGCCATTACAGATTGTTCAGGCAAAGGGAGATTAACCTCAAAGTTGGAAGGACATGTACTGATGCCAATTTTCTGGGTTTCACTCATTTCCAATCACTAACCTAACTTCAACAAAAGAGACTCTGCAAGGCTGAGGATTCAGTTTGTTTAGCAATCTAGCCACATGCAAGACAGGACTTTGGTTTGCTTTTTAGGAATCTCAGTTCTGTAGCTACAGGAGACAAGAATTTCTTTCAAGACCATCATAGCAGTTTTAGGTGTTTTATGCAGACATTGAGCTGGGAATTGAAGGCTTTGAGTTCATCATTTTCTTTCCCCAATTTCTTCAACACAGTTAGAAACAATGAACCAGTGCATTATATTCTGTATTTTCTCTAAAATTTACTAAGACAGCAAATACACGGTCACCTAGAGCCTTGCTTTTTATAGGCACTTGAATACAAAAATCTAAATGGTTTTGCCACTGCATGCCATGGATTACTAATGCCCTGTTACCACTGGAAATCATGTCATTTATGCCTTTACATCTAATTAGATCAGAGAACAAATTCCAGAAAACCCAGACCAATTCATAGATCTTAAGATGCTGCTCCTCTGGAACCATTCTCAGTACCAAACTCTGTACCATTCTATATCAGTAGTATTTAATCAGAGAAGCAAACACACTAGAAGATATATATGCACATATATATATACAAAGACACATACACACACATATGAATTGGTTACAAGGATTTCTTAGAGTTGGTTAAGCAGTTAAGCAGTCTCGCTAAGGCTGTCTGTCATCTTCACATCTGATGCTGGAGCTTGAGGTTCACAGGGTAGGCAGTTCAGAAGGAAAGATGAATGTAAGTAAGGTGGTAGAGATCAAGAGCAAGCTGGAGCACATAAGGATGGGTTGAAACCTGTGTTAGTTTCTGTTGCATTGACCTTGTGGTATGGATGTCATGTAGAAGCCAGGACTCTTAATTGAGGACGTGGCCTAAGACTCATAGAAGCCGGAGTACAAGGGATTAGGGCAGCATTGGCAGGCCCAGCAGCACCCCATGCCAACATGAGAGTCAGCAGAACAGCAACACAGCGTGGGTTACAAATGTCTACTACTTTTTCCTGCTCACCATATCTCACTCAAAAAATTTTCTTGTGGGGAGAAAATATTTGCAAATTATATGACTGACAGGGGGTTCATAGCCAAAATATATAAGCAGCTCATACAACTCAATATCAAAAACACAAACAACCTAATCAAAAAATGGGCAGAAGACCTGAACAGACATTTTTCCAAAGAAGACATATAGATGGCAAACAGGCACATGAAAAGATGCTCAACGTTGTTAATTATTAGAGAAATGCAAATCAGAAACACAATGAGCTATCACCTCACACCTGTCAGAACGGCTGTCATCAAAAAGTCTACAGATAACAAATATTGGCGAGGATGTGGTGAAAACAGTTGTACACAGTTGGTGGGGATGTAAATTGATGCAGCCACTACAGAAAACAGTATGGAGGTTCCTCAAAAAACTAAAAATAGAACTAGCATATGATCCAGCAATTCCACTCCTGGGTATATATCCAGAAAAAACAAAAAAACTAATTCAAAAAGATACATGCACCCCATTATTCATAACAGCACTATTTACAATAGCTGTGATGTGAAAGCAACTTAAGTGTCCATCAACAGATGAACGGAGAAAGAAAATATTTTATATATATATAATGGAATATTACTCAGTCATTAAAAAGAATGATATTCTGCCATTTGCAGCAACATAGATGGATGGACCTAGAGATTATTATGCTTAGTGAAGTAAGTCACACAAAGACAAATACTGCATTATATCACTTATATGTAGAATCTAAAAAAAAAATCAGTGGATATATATGCAAAACAGAAATAGACTCACAGATATAGAAAACAAACTAGTGGTTACCAGTTGGGAGAGGGATGTGGGGAGGAGCATGTGAGGGGTAGGGAATTAAGAAATACAAACTACTATGTATAAAATAGATAAGCAACAATGATATATTGTATAGCACAGGGAGTTATAGCCATTATCTCATAAAAAGTTTTTTTGCTGCAGAGCACAGGCTCCAGACGCGCAGGCTCAGCGGCCATGGCTCACGGGCCCAGCCGCTCCGCGGCATGTGGGATCTTCCCGGACCGGGGCACGAACCCTTGTCCCCTGCATCAGCAGGCGGACTCTCAACCACTGTGCCACCAGGGAAGCCCTCATAAAAAGTTTTAATGGAGTATAATCTATAAAAATACTGAATCACTATGCTGTACACCTGAAACTAATATAATATTGTAAATCAACTCCTTCAATTAAAAAAATTCTCTTGTGGCCCATCCTAATGAGAGGCATACAGGAAAGGGAATTCTGGAAAATGCTTTTCAGCCTAGCCAAGTAGATGCATAAAAAAACCATCTCGATTTTCAAGCAGACTTGAGAGAGTAAAGTGTTGTTGAGACCACCTGGGCTGAATAGGTGGCTGAACCCGGTCAGGGCCTCTTTGTAAACTTTTGAGATTCTGGCGGGCGGCCCAGAGATCTACTCTTCTTGCGGCACCTAAGACAAGCCTCATAGGTGCAACCTGCTATAAAGGCAACAAAACCCAGAGAGGACAAAAGAAAAAGGAGTGGACTCAAATGCAGTGTGAGAAACTGCCTCTGTCTGGAATTCTAAAGCTTGCACAACGATAACGATGGATGGGCCTCGAATCACCACCTTCTTTAGGTGAGTCTTGAGGTAAGTCTTTGCTGCATCACTATTTCCCTTGCCATAATTAATTGCCCCTCAAAGATAAATATGACTGCAAAACAGAACAGAAATATGAAGCTTACATTAGATAATTATAAAGTGTAAGGGTGGGAAAGGAAGAAGAAGAGTTAGTAGAGGTATGTTTATGTATTTGGGGAAGAAAATGTAAATGTGAAGACTGGACATCACTCTTCCCCCTACAATCAAATGGACACAACCAGGCACCCATTGTAACTGTTGCTCTGGTTTCTGGAGTAAAAGAATCACTTTCTACAGCCTTGCTCTGAAGCTGAGCATATGAATGCCCAAAATATCTGGTTAGTATGACTAATTCTATTTCAGCTCTTGCCAAGTAATTTTGAAAAAAATAAGCCCAGCTAATTAACTGACAATTAACTGCATATATCATTTGTCAACAATTGGTTGCATTTCTTTTGCTTAAATCTAAAATTAAAGTAACTTCAGAGTGTTGGAGTAGTTTATGCTTGGCCTCCTTATTGATAGCAAATTCCCTGCATTGAACAAATTTTACTGTTTACTTTCTAGTATAAAAGCAATATATTCTCATTAAAGAAAAGTTTTAAAACACAGGGAAGTACAAAAAAATATTAAACATTATAGTTCTATTAGTTAAAGCTAAAGCTACATGATTTTTCATATGTTGTTTTTCTATATGTACTTTTTACATATTTATGCTTAACAGTATAATTTATATTGGTTAATGGGAAGAGTTTAATGAAAGGGCTCTTTATTAATGAAGATGAACAGGCAGTGTTGAGAGATTGAACAAGGAATGAGGAAGCATCTAGGACTAGCAAAATTGGAAGCTCCTTTACTTCCCTTAGGCTTGAGGGGGCAACTGGAAGAAATGGTTACCACAACATGTGGAGAGCTATAGCCATGGAGGGGGCTGCCGTGGCCATAGGTAGAGGAATATGGCACAGCCAAGTCATCACTAAGATAGGGAAAAAATAACTATCTAATAGTGTGGTTGCAGTTAATACATGAAAATGAGATTTATAACTATATTCGCTTAGTAACAGTCAAATCACAATTACCACTGGGTGATTGGACATGCAGATTATGGATGAGGGGCACTGTACACATGTAGATGTACAGAGTGAGGAAAGAGAGAGAGAAAGAAAATAGGAATCTCCATGAAGGCACTACAGGATGATATTATTCTTTACAGTGATGAAGTTTCGTTTGGTTCTAAGGTGAGTTCCCATGCTTTATGTTGATGTAGTCAACTGGAATCAATAATTCTTCTGTAGTCATTCAACTCACTCTAATCTCCCACTTCTACAGACTTATCACAAGTCTGTGTGTGTGTGAGTGTGTGTGTGTGTTTCTGTGTATGTGTGCACATGAGCAAGTTCCCTTTTATATTTTACATAGAAATGTGCAGGCTGTAGTTCCACATGCATAACCACACAATGATATTTCATTGCTGGGGAGAGAAAATAAAGAAATCAGTACAGGAAATCTGATTCATGTATTATTGTACATGTCACTTTTAGGTAGACATGTTTAAATATGCTTGAGGATTCAAATAGCAGTCAGTGCACTGGAGCATGCTATGCCATGCCACAATGTGAAGACCGAAAAAATACCCAAGTTTTGTTAGTAAAGAACTTTTACATTCGGAACTTCACATTCACTAAACTATGACAGTCCAGATGGAGTGATTGTTATTCAGCAAGAGTAAAACAATAGAAAGAATGTAAATGATCTGGAAAAATTAGAATAGATTGAATGAGTACAGAGTAGAGCAATTCTGGAGATGCAGCCTATGGTGTTAAAACAAGTATCATATTCTTAAATCAGACTTATGATAGAACTCACAAATGACATCCATCTTTGAGTGTATATGTGGTGTGGGGGGTGAAGAGAGATACAGATAGAGACAAACACTGCAAAAGAGATTAAGATGTTGAGAACAGAGAGTCAGTGAGAAGAATACATACATGGGTATTGAGAGAAACAGGAAAGGGGAAGAATGAGATAAATCGAGTGTCTAGATATCTAATGTCTAAAATGAAATTTAAGAAAAAAGTGGTGGGGTTGGTTCCTTAAGGAAGAGACTAGATTATGGCCTGATACGGATTTCGTCACACAGCTGGAACTATTGCTTCTTAAATTTGGGATTCAAAATTCTAAAGTTGGGGGTTTATGGGCCTCAAGGGAGTTTGCGAACACTCTGAATCGGATATCACATTGCGTGTGTGTGTGTGTGTGTGTGTGTGTGTGTGTGCGCGTGTGTGCGTAACTACAGATATCTTATGAGGACAGGATCTACAGCTTTCATCAGATTCTCTAAGGATCCATGATCTCTAACAGGTTAAACTATGAGCAAGAGGTTTAACCTAGCACCATCATGTTGCCATTTTGATGAATGGAAACCTTGGCAGTTCACCCAGATCTAGTCTTCTGTGGCCATAAATAACTCCAGTCATGTCATGCTATATGAAAAAGTCCATGCAAGTGTGCATGGGTGTGTATATATATAAAACATCTGGGTGGAAGGATGTTGACTTGGTTTGGAGAGCTGTGAATGGGAAGAGGTCAAGGAGAGGGAGCCATACTTTTGCATCCATGGTACTAAAATGTGGAAGGGGCCCTGTACTACATGGGTTTGAACTGTTCAACCAGTCTCTATGGGTCACCTGAAAAGACATCAGAATGACATTTTACTTTTGTTTACACATTGAGATTCTACAATTTAGGAAGGGTAACAAAGGCCTATTTTTGGAGGATGAACTAAGACCAAATGCAGTTTTGAATCTGGGGACTCATTTGCCTACTGTTTATAATGTCTGGGGAGAGACAGAAATACTTTCTAGCTGTTCAATAATTAGTTGTTCAACTTGAAGGCCATGTGATATCAAATGCCACATAGTGTAAATCCTCCTTCATCATTCAGAAACCAATTGTCCATTTGTTAGATTATTTATCCTTTGGCTTTTTCTTTCTCTCTATTGCCTAATGTTTGGTAATAGCCGTGATCCCTTAAATGGAGAGAAAGGGAAAAGCTAAGTAAGTTTTTTCAGTCTTGCTTCTTTTTGGCAGTTCTGAGAAAATTAGAGAGAGGAGATTGATGCTGCTACTTAAAATGAGGTTTCTGAATTGTTCATGTATAGACAAAATCCTATTAGTGATATAAAGAGACAAGCTAAAATCTTGTTCAGTGTCCCATTCTATGTTGGATTTTGTAGCTATAAAAATCTGTCTTTCTTAGGAGTAGGATGGGGGGGTGGGAGGGAGATGCAAGAAGGAGGAGATATGGGGATATATGTATATGTATAGCTGATTCACTTTGTTATAAAGCAGAAACTAACACACCATTGTAAAGCAATCATAGTCCAATAAAGATGTTAAAACAAATCTATCTTTCTTTATATTAAAGCCAGGCAAGCATGTTACATGATTAAAGGAAGATACAATATGCAGAATTTCATAAGCTAATTTCTTCTCTTTCAAGAAGTGACGTTTCTTTAAAAAATATAGCAAAAGCAGGAAAACCTCAAGTAAGGCATTGTGAATTGCATAAGGGGAAGTAGAGAGAGGTGACAATAGGGCTTTAAAGTTGATTGAAAGTCAGTTACTGTATATTTTGTTTTTGTTTATAATATATATGTAGAATATTTTTAAATGCAGATAATAAAAAAGTAATATAAAACTATACATTTTCCTGAGAGATAGACATTTTAAAAAACATTTGGATAATTTATATACATATAACATAGCTATTTTGTGAACATTTTTTAAGTACAAATTGTGACTTTTCCAGATTAAATCTTGAGAAAGTTGTAGAAAACCACACTCGGGAGGTGGGAGAGAGAATGAACCTAGAGAATCACATCGATGACTTCTTAGCTGGTCAGAGAAAATGAAACATGGAAGAGAAAATTTGGGGGTCTGGGACATAGCACTGAAGGAATTTTAGGCAAAGTCAGGTGAGACTTAGAAAGCACCTGAGTCCAGGTATAGAAGAGGTAAAAATGTAAAAATTAGTTGTAAGGATAAAGATTTATATCAAACATTTTTGATTTTATTTTTTTAAGTTTAAATTGCTGTAGACTTTTTGAAAATTGCTTGTATATGTGTTCTCATTCTATGGCATCAGCTCTATAGCTGCCACATTTAAAGCTGGCTGGGGCAAATAAAGCAGCCCCACCCACGGAGCCCGGCAGAGAGCATATACTCTAGAGCATGAGCATACGCCTCTCCATTCTTTGATCAAAAAAACAAAGCTTTCCTTTGTTTATGAACTGAACTCAGTCTCATTCTATTGGCTCCAGTGACACCAGGCAGGTGGACCCTTGGTGGGGCGCGACTTGGGAGGGTTGGTAACATTTCTACAGCAGGAGCTATTTTCATGGATGCAGCCTCGAGAGAACAATGTGTGCTGAGACCATCTGGACAGTATATGCTAGTGAACCCAGTTCAGACCTCTACATAAGCTAAGATCCTGGCAGGTGTGGAGATCTACTCATCTTGCTGCCGCACAAGACAAGTCCTGAACAAAGACCTACTGCCTCCTTCTTCAGACAGCAATGGAATTTGCATTACACTGAAGAATTTTATGCAGGAAAATCCTGACTCTACATTCTAAGAACTGCACCAGTCATATTCTAGATTAGCAGTAATTTCCCACCAATTTCCATGTCATGAATTAGCCATGTGGCTGACAGTGTCTTGGTGTTCCAGCCGGGTGTCAGTCCTGAGCCTCCAAGGTGGGAGAGCCGAGTGCAGGACGTTAGACCACCAGAGACCTCCCGGGCCCATGTAATATCAGTTGGCAGGAACTCTCCAAGAGATCTCTGTCTCAAGGCTAAGACCCAGCTCCACTCAACAACTAGCAAGCTCTAGTGCTGGACACCCCATGCCAAACAACTAGCAAGACAGGAACACAGCCCCACACATTACCAGCGAGGCTGCCTAAAATCATACTAAGTTCATAGACACCCCAAAACACACCACTGCACATGGTACTTCCCACCAGACAAGATCCAGCCTCATCCACCAGAACACAGACACCAGTCCCCTCCACCCGGAAGCCTACACAACCCATTGAACCAACGTTACCCACTGTGGGCAGACACCAAAAACAACAGGAACTACGAACCTGCAGCCTGCAAAAAGAGACCCCAAACACAGTAAGTTAAGGAAATTAAGGAAAATGAGAAGACAGAGAAATACGCAGCAGATGAAGGAGTAAGGTAAAAACCCACCAGACCAAACAACTACAGAGGAAATAGGCAGTCTACCTGAAAAAGAATTCAGAGTAATGATAATAAAGATGATTCAAAATCTTGGAAATAGAATGGAGAAAATACAAGAAACGTTTAACAAAGAACAGGAAGAACTAAAGAGCAAACAAGCAATGATGAACAACACAATAAATGAAATTAAAAATTCTCTAGAAGGAATCAATAGCAGAATAATTGAGGCAGAAGAACAGATAAGTGACCTGGAAGATAAAATAATGGAAAAAACTACCACGGAGCAGAATAAAGAAAAAAGAATGAAAAGAACTGAGGACAGTCTCAGAGACCTCTTGGACAACATTAAAGGAGAAAAGGGAACACTCTTGCACTGCTGGTGGGAATGTGAATTGGTTCAGCCACTATGGAGAACAGTATGGAGGTTCCTTAAAAAACTACAAATAGAACTACCATATGACCCAGCAATCCCACTACTAGGTATATACCCTGAGGAAACCAGAATTCAGAAAGAGTCATGTACCAAAATGTTCATTGCAGCTCTATTTACAATAGCCCGGAGATGGAAACAACCTAAGTGCCCGTCGTCGGATGAATGGATAAAGAAGATGTGGCACATATATACAATGGAATATTACTCAGCCATAAAAAGAAACGAAATTGAGCTATTTGTAATGAGGTGGATAGATCTAGAGTCTGTCATACGGAGTGAAGTAAGTCAGAAAGAGAAGGACAAATACCGTATGCTAACACATATATATGGAATTTAAGAAAAAAAAATGTTATGAAGAACCTAGGGGTAAAACAGGAATAAAGACAGAGACCTACTGGAGAACAGACTTGAGGATATGGGGAGGGGGAAGGGTGAGGTGTGTTAGGGCGAGAGAGAGACATGGACATATATATACTAACAAACGTAAGGTAGATAGCCAGTGGGAAGCAGCCGCATGGTACAGGGATACCGGCTCGGTTCTTTGTGGCTGTCTGGAGGGGTGGGATAGGGAGGGTGGGAGGGAGGGAGACAAAGAGGGAAGAGGTATGGGAACATATGTATATGTATAACTGATTCACTCTGTTATAAAGCAGAAACTAACACACCATTGTAAAGCAATTATACCCCAATAAAGATGTTAAAAAAAAAAAAACCATCTCATGTGGTTATATAAATCTTGTTCTTTGTGACAGTTTTATTGATACAAAAACTGCACATATTTAATGTTACAATTTGATAAATCTGGACATATGCATGTACCCATGAAACCATCACCACAATCAAGATAATAGACACAGCTGTCATCTCTGAAAGTTTCCTCATGCCCTTTTGTTTTATTTTGATTTTTATACTAAGAACATTTAAGATGAGATCTATCTACTCCCTTGACAAACTTTTTAAGTACCCAATACAGTATTGTTAATTATAGGCATGATGTTACACAGCAGGTCTCTAGAAGTCGTTCATCTTGCTTAATCGAAACTTTATACCCATTGAACAACTCCCTATACTTCTTTCAGTTCTATTGTACATTAAGACTTTCAAACCATTGTATCATTCATAATTCATTTGATATTAGCAAAGTGAAAGGTGAAGAATTATTTTCACATTTTTAAAACGAGAGTAGTAAAGCTCTAGAAGGTTTAATGATGTGGGTAGTGAAATTAAACAAGAAAATTTTTGACTTGTCAACTTGTAAAGTTCACCTTATGTAAAAACTCCAATCTTCCAACATATAGAGAGCACTCAGAACACCTATAACTCTGAACATTTCATTATTATCTTCCATATTATTACATCATCAGATGTGAAGAAGACAGCCTTAAATAGAACTATTATTACAGAGATTATTTTCTAGCTGTCTAATAATGTAGTGCTTTAGATGCTACAAAATCATCCATTATTATTAACTTTAGGATTAGATTTACCTATATGTTTACTAATCTCTTTGCTCACAAGCATCCCATGTCTTGTGCCTTTATTGTACATTAATTTTGTACTACTATATTACATTTTTAAAGTAGCACCTTTAGTGGCATTCTGGGAGTAGTAAATATATATTACTAGACGGTAAATATATATAGTTTTAGCTACTGCTAAATTACATATGTCTACTACTATATGACATATAGAATATGGGTTTGAACAAATGTATAATGACGTGTATCCCACCTCATAGTATCCCACAGAGTATTTTTCTTTTAACATCTTTATTGGGGTATAATTGCTTTACAATGGTGTGCTAGTTTCTGCTTTATAACAAAGTGAATCAGTTATATATATACATATGTTCCCATATCTCTTCCCTCTTGCGCCCACAGAGTATTTTAACTGCTCTAAAAATCCTCTGTGCTCCATCTAGTCTCCGCCCCCACCAACCCCTAACCCAACCTCTGGTCTTTTACTGTCTCCTTAGTTTTGACTTTTCCAGAATGCCATATAGTTGGAATCATATAGTGTGTAGCCTTCTCAGATTGGCTTCTTTCACTCAGTAATGTGCACTTAAGGTTCCTCCAGGTCTTTTCATGGCTTGATGGCTCATTTCTTTTTGGCCCTTGAATAATAAGTAGCTCATTGTCTGGATATACCACAGCTGATTTATCCATTCACCTACCGAAGAACATCTTGGTTGCCTCCAAGTTTCAGGAATTGTGAATGAAGCTGCTGTAAACATCCACGTGCACGGTTTTTGTATGGACATGAGCTTTTAGCTCCTTTGGGTAAACACCAAGGAGCATGATTGCTGGTTCATATGGTAGGAGTATGTTTAGTTTTATAAGAAACTATTAAACTGTCCTCCAAAGTGGCTGCACCATTTACATTTCCACCGGCAATGAACGAGAGTTCTTGTTGCTCTACATCCTCGTCAGTATTAGACGTCAGTGTTGTAGATTTTGGCCATTCTCATAGATGCATCATGCTATCTTATTGGTTTTTTTTGCGGTACCGCGGGCCTCTCACTGTTGCGGCCTCTCCCGTTGTGGGGCATAGGCTCCAGACGCACAGGCTCAGCGGCCATGGCTCACGGGCCCAGCCGCTCCGTGGCACGCGGGATCCTCCCGGACCGGGGCACGAACCCACGCCCCCCGCATCGGCAGGCGGACCCCCAACCACTGTGCCACCAGGAAAGCCCTAGCTCATTGTTTTAATTTGCATTTCTCTGATAACATATGATGGGGAGCATCTTTTAATATGTTTCTTTGATGATGATCACGTTTTGATTTTTGTACAGTGAGTACAGCTTCAATCCTCTAGGTACCCTTTTTGGGATTAAACCCCCAATCTGTGTGTGCATGTGTTATAAATGTATTTTTCATGATATCTCTATGGGGTTAATACCTTCTTTGTGTGTTTTGGAGTACAATAGTCCTATTCAGTATAGCAATTCAATTCTTATATGTATTTCATATCTACCAAATGAAGAAGCCTATAATTTTCTAACATAATTATTAAATTGCTTCTCTGTTAAAAATTGGGAAAGATCCAGTTATTACAGGGATTGAAACAGTACATTTTAGAAAGGCTCTAGCACTTAAAGCTCTAACACAAGAATTATATCTATGGATTCCTACTGGAAAGTCATATTTCATGGGACTGAATCCTTATTCAATTACTCTCTAGTTTTGTTACCTTGAGAGGGTTACTTATCTGTAAAATGGAAGCAATTGATATTATGGACTTGAGTAATAAATGATAATATAATGTATCATTCAGCATTTACTTTGCACAAATTAAAACACTTAATACATCTTAGCTGCTAGTATCATTATCATCAAATTTACCACAACTACCAATCCCCTCTACCTAGTCAGGTGCAACTTAAACAAATAATATATTCTTTCTGTTCTCCTAGAGAATTAAGGGGAAGATATAAAAATGGTAATTTAACTTGCTATATTTTTGCATTGCCTGTCTTCAATAGTTAATGTGAAAATTAATGTGATTAAAGTTTTAAGTATAATTCACTCTTTTTTCTTTTTGTTAGGCTTAGCTTCCTTCCTATCCTTTAGCCAGCTTATCTCATTTTATTTGACTTGTTTTATAATCAGTTGTGCCTGAAAATAGAATCAACACACTGGAATCAAAACTACTTTTATTGCCTATCAACTTCTAGCATTTATTTTCATTACACATTGTCAAGGAGGAGCTAGTAATAAAAAATTTAATACTCTACTTTTCCTAAATGACATGAAATTGCAATATGGTAAGTAATATTGTGTATACTTTTCAGTTCGATGGATTTCATTTCTAAAACCAGTATTTTGATAGTTTCATCTTAGGGAATTTTCTTTGATCACATGTACTACACCCCTAGGAAGTAGATGACAGCTGCTATGTATATATGTGTGTGAAGAAACTGAATTTAATTAAAGTTCATTTCTCTGATGCTTAGTATAGTTATTACATTTGAAAAGGCTAAAAAATGCCCTGTAAATTGAAAGACATATGAGAAAAGGACACTCAGAGGCAAGGATCAAGCTACTCTAAAATCAAAGTAACTTAAATTATAATAGTATTCAATTAATGCCTATATCTTTTTTTTTTTTTTTTTTTTCAGTACCCCTGAGGCCTCTCCCGTTGCGGAGCACAGGCTCCGGACACGCAGGCTCAGTGGCCATGGCTCACGGGCCCAGCCGCCCCGCGGCATGTGGAGTCTTCCCGGACCGTGTCCCCTGCATCGGCGGGCGGACTCGCAACCACTGCGCCACCAGGGAAGCCCTAATGCCTATATCTTAATTGACTCTCACTTGTTCAAACATAGGAGACATAAAAGGAAGTAAATGTCTAACTAATTTCTCACTCATAACAACTGTGTTAGGATCCCATGAATGCTGTGTTGCAGGCTCACTGGTAGGACTATCAGATTTGGGAAAAAAACAAAATAGAATGCTCACTTAAATTTGAATTTCAGATAATCCACAAATGTTTTAGTATAAGTATATCCCATGCAATATTTGAATACACTAAGAACATAAAAAAAAAAAAAGCTATATACCCACTGGGCTAAAAGACATAAATAAAACGGACATCACCAGGCTAAAGTGAGACATAGTTATACTAGGAACATAATTATACTAAAATATTATGTGTTGCTTACCTGAAATTGAAATGTAACTGGGCATTCTGTGTTTTTTCCTGACAAACCTTGTCAGGTGAGCCATTCTGTGTGCTCTTGATCTCTCTTTCCTTGGACAACATCCATTTAGAAACACTAAGTTGCAGCCCAGCCGTCCCTAAATCCTCCACTGAAATTCAAGGATTTAAGGTGACACCTACTTTATCTCTTTTAGACCATAGAGATTTTTTTTTTAATGTTCTTTACTCAATGTATTCATTTTAATATTATGTATTATTACATTCATCTGAATAAATGTGCACTAATCCACTTGTAACTTATAAATCATAATAATAAACAAACACAATATACTCTGTACCTGCAAAAGAGCCAGGACACTCCCAGTAACACTGAAGCCCCCTGTCCTCCCAGACGATGCCTTCACTTGCTTTTCCACAAAGCAGCACTGTCCTGAATTATGTGTGTTTCATTCCTTCACACTTTTAAAAAAATGATTTATCACATACGTATATATCCCTAGACAATATGTTATTTAGTTCTGCATGTCTCTAAACTTTATGTAATATGATACTCAGTGAATTCTTCTGCAACTTTTTTTTTTCACTCAAAATTGTTTTTGAGATTAATTATCCTAGTTTTTGATTCCCTCAGAAGCAGACCTTGAAACAGGGTTTGAGTGAAAGCAGCTTTTGTGGAAATTTCTGGGAACACAAGTGGATAAAGGTGGGACTGATATGGAGGGCAGAGGAGGCAATAAGGCTGCATGTTAAAGCATCAAGCCCAGTGGGTGACTGAGGCTTCAATATGTAAGAGAACAGACACTTCCTGCAGCAGGCAGACAGTGGCCAAAGCAAAGCACATCATTCCCCTCTCTGAATGACTGAGAGAACCTTAAGAGTACAAATAACTGAAGTTTATTTCCCCTCAGAGATCCAAATGTACCATAAAAGGATAACACGTGGAAATTACAACTCCAGGCATCACTACTTACTGGAAAGAAAAATGGATTGATCTATTTGAATGTGTCTGTTTTCTCATATGCAATATGGGAGTATTAATCACATTTTTATCACGGGGTAATTATGAAAATTAAACATGGTCATCAGTGTATAACACACTACTCGTGTGTCAAAGAGTTCATCTCTATCTATGTTGTCCTCTTGCTGGAACAGAACTGGGCTCCCTTCCCAGCTACACCCCATGGCTGTGACACTGTGACTGAGGTCTAGCCAATGGGACGTGAGTGAAAAATGACTTGTAACATTTCTAAGCCTGGTTCATAAGAAGAACATGGCTTGCCCCATGCTCTGTGCCCATTCCAGCAGGCTGGCAAAGAGATAATCCCTCGGGAAAACTTGGAAATTAAAGATAGCAGAACCTTTCTTATCCTGGGTCCAGAAATGACTGCATGAAAGTGAGCTGCATTACTGCTGTTACCTAACAAGTACCTTTGGGCAGGCAAGAAACAAACTGTTATTTGTTTCTTTAGCTTTACATATTTAGGGACTAATTACAATTATAGTAGCTTGCATTAACCTAAATAAAACACTATTTATTATTTTGAAATTCATGACTGGGGGCAAGTTTCTTATGCCAAACCCTAGAGACAGTATTTTATTTATGACTTGTTGAGTTACAATATAATGAATTACAAAAAAAAAAAAATGTTCATTGCATACCTATTTTGTGTATACTGAAAATACACAAAGGTGTAAGTTGATTATCTTCAAAATAAAGGATTTTGAAATTTAGTATGTGAAAGCTAACATAAAAAAAGAGTACAGAGATATGGGAACATATGTATATGTATAACTGATTCACTTTTTTATAAAGCAGAAACTAACACACCATTGTAAAGCAATTATACTCCAATAAAGATGTTTAAAAAAAAAGAGTACAGAAAATAAATGACCCATGGTAAAGAATAATTAAGCAATGTCTCAATTGTTTATTATAATTTGCTTCTCAGAGTCCATAATGTTCACTATTACGCCATGAACTGTCCAAAGGATTCTGGCTGTTTGGAGATGCCAGGGAGTGAACCCAGGACAAATACTGTGTTATCTCATTTATATGTGGAATCTAAAAAAAGTGGAACTGACAAAAGCAGAGAGTAGAATGGTGTTTTCCAGGTGCTGGGGAGTGGAGGAAATGAAGAGATGGTGGTCGAAGGGTACAAAGTTTCAGTTATGAAGGACGAGTAAGTTCTGAGGAGCTAATGTACTGCATGGTGACTATAATTAATAATACAAATTATATACTTGAAATTTGCCGAAAGAGTAGATCTTAAGTGTTCTCACCACACACAAAAGGAAACTATACAAAGTGATGGATGAGTCAACTAGTTGATTGTGATTTCACAATGCATACATACATCAAAATATCACCTTGTTTACCTTACATACGTACAATGTTTATTTGTCAATTATACCTCAATAAAGCGGGGGAAAGTTTTTGCTTCTCAGTTGCAGAACAGCCAGTGATGGTGCTGCAGGATTTATTCTTAGGAAAAGATGTTGATTCATTCCTATGTCATGGTGATCCAATTTTCCTTCCCAGTGATGGATTTTTTTTTTTTTTTTTTTTCTTGCGTTATGCGGGCCTCTCACTGTTGTGGCCTCTCCCATTTGCGGAGCACAGGCTCCGGACGCGCAGGCTCAGCGGCCATGGCTCACGGGCCCAGCCGCTCCGCGGCATGTGGGATCTTCCCGAAACGGGGCACGAACCCGCGTCTCCTGCATCGGCAGGCGGACTCTCAAGCACTGCGCCACCAGGGAAGCCCCCAGTGATGGATTTTAAAATGGGCTTGGAGCATATTTTCTGTCAGCTCTCCCCTCAGAACACTTACCCTCAGAACAAAAGACACACAGGAAGATATTCATTCTATTTTTGCTAACTGTTGTGGAGTCAGCATGAGACTACTGGAACTCTGGCATCCATCTTGTGACTGTGAGACATTACGCTGAGAGCCATGCAGGCAGTGTGAAAGGATGAAGAGAACCCTGGGCTTAAGCTATTCCTTCACCGAGCCCTGGAACTGCTCTCCTCAGGACTTCTTGCTATGTGAGATAATGCATTTTTCTCATTGTTTAAACTGGCTTGGGATGTGATTTTCTGTTACTGTCAGCTGTATGCATCTTAAATCTTCCCCTATCTTCAAAAGGTTTATGAGCAAATAAAACCCAAACACTTGTTTTTGAAATTTTCCAAATCTGGTCTCATTTAACCTCTATTTTCTAGCATTTAAATAAAGAGAAAAGAAAGCCTTGAAACATGTCATGTTTAAGAAAATAACATTTTTATACTCTTATTCCTAATTTAGTGTGATAAGGATGAGTAGTACAGGAATTGCTTCCCAGGATGAAGGTATAAGTGATCACTGTCATATTGATCAAAGGAGATACCAACTACATATTCACGGATATGTTTCTGCTTTATGATCCTCCAAGATGAACTAGCAAGCTTAGGATTACTGACAACTGAGTCAAAGCTGAGCAATCCTCTTAATATGCATATGAATAAAACAAGTCACTTTTCAGGAAAAAAAACCCGATGCCAAATAGACTTACTAAACGTCTAACATTTTTTTCCAGCAGATCTTTTCAAAGTTAGCTTTTAAACAAATCAGCTCTTGCCCTGATCTCAATGGAAGTCAGAAACTAAAACCCTATTGCCTGTGTGTGTGAAGGATGTGTGTTTTTCAGTGCTGCTGGTGTAGTTTCTATTGGCTGGTCATAGTTATTTTGGATACGTATAGATATGTAATGTAAATTATATAGTAACTATTTCCAAACAGTTCTGCCGCCTATTTTATCAGGTTAAAAAGTCTTTTTATTTTAATACATCACAAAAATGTTATTTTTGAGAAAACTTAACCTGGAAGTATATAGAAGTGGCTTAAATTTACCGTTTTTGAGAAAATAGGTGAGCACTACCTAAATACATGTTTGCCGTACGCTAGTTGATGCCAAGAAAAGGGGCCAGGATTTTTATTGCTGTGTCCTTTTGAGTAAAATAGAGACAAGATACAGCCATGAATCAAAACCAGAGCAATAAGAAAGAGTTACATGAATTGAAATCAGGTTAGGATAGGTATGGAAATAAGGCATTTGAAAACCAATTTTTAATAATCCTTCAAATAGGAACAAGGTCAAGTATAAAGAAGGCTGGACACAGGAGGGTTAAGGAAGTAAATGTTTCATGTTCACAGTTTGAAACTGGATGGGCCATGTGGAACTTTCATGACCTCCTGCACCTGGTATTATCTCCTTCATCCAACTCAAGCTCAGATGTTAACTTTTTTTTTTAGGGGTACTTTTTTTAGGGGTACGCGGGCCTCTCACTGTCGCGGCCCTTCCCGCTGTGGAGCAGAGGGTCCGGACGCGCAGGCTCAGCGGCCATGGCTCACGGGCCCAGCCGCTCCGCGGCATGTGGGATCCTCCCACACCAGGGCACGAACCCATGTCTTCTGCACTGGCAGGTGGACTCTCAACCACTGCGCCACCAGGGAAGCCCTCAGATGTTAACTTTTAACATAACTAGTTGGCAATTATTTTGAAGTCATCAATGATTTATACTTATTTGTTCCTCTCCAGATGCCTTAATAGAGTTTTTTTTTTTTTAAATAAACTACTTTTTAGACCAGCTTTAGGTTCATAGCAAAATTGAGTGGTAAGTACAGAGATTTCCCATATACCTCCTGCCCACGCACATGCATAGTCTCCACTATTATCCACTTTCCAAAACAGAGTGGTACATTTTTTTACCTAAGGATGAACCTACATTGACACATCATAATCACCCCAAGTCCATAGTTTACCTTAGGGTTCATTCTTCATCTGTACATTCTATGGGTTTGGGCAAATATATACTATAAGGGCATGTTTCCATCATGATGGTATCATGCAGAGTATTTTCACTGCCAAAATCCTCTGTGCTGTGCCTATTCATTTCTCTCTCCCCCGTTACTCCTAGCAGCCACTGACCTTTTTACTGTCTCCACAGTTTTGCCTTTTCCAGAATGTCTTATAGTTGGAATCATATAGTATGTAGCATTTTCAAACTGGATCCTTTCACTTGATAATATGCATTTAAGGTTCCTCCAGGTCTTTTCATGTCTTGATGGCTCATTTCTTTTTAGCCCTGAATAATATTCCATTGTCTGCATGTGCCACAGTTGATTTATCCATTCACCTTCTGAAGGACATCTTGGTTGCCTCCAAGTTTTGGCAATTATGAATAAAGCTGCTGTAAACATCCATGTGTGTGTTTTTGTATGGACATAAGTTTTCAACTCCTTTAGGTAAACACCAAGGAACACAACTGCCGGATCATACAGTAGGAGTATGTTTTGTAAGAAACTGTCAAACTGTCTTCCAAAGTGACTGCACCATTACATTCCCAACAGCAATGAATGAGAGTTCCTATCTTACCAGTATTTGGTGCTGTCAGTGTTTTGGATTCCACATTCTAATAGGTGTGTAGTTTTACATTTTAATTGTTTTAATTTGCATTTCCTTGATGATATATCATGTTGAGTAACTTTTAAATGCTTATTTGCTCTCTGTATATCTTCTTTGGTGAGGTGTCTATTCAGATCTTTTGCCCATTTTCAAAATGGGTTGTTTGTTTTCCTACTGTTGAGTTTTAAAAGTTTTTTGTGTATTTTGGAATCCATTCCTTAATCAGATATGTCTTTTGCAAATATTTTCTCCCAATCTGTAGCTTGTCTTTTCATTCTACTGACAGCATCTTTAATGAAGTAGAAGTCTTTACTTTTAATGAAGTCTAACATCAATTTTTTTTATTAATTATGCCTTGGTTTTGTATCCAAAAAGTCATTGTCATTTGCAAAGTCATCTAGATTTTCTCTTATGATATCTTTTAGGAATTTTATAGTTTTGCATTTATGTCTGTGATATATTTTGAGTTAATTGTTGTGAATGCTGTAACCTAATGAATTTTAATACATATTTTTGTATTTTATTACGTGGAATCATTACGATCACTGCATAGTTCACTTGGTATTAGGAAAATGTTTTTGAGAAAACATGCCACATTAGTAAGAGATAAAGGTTTAGTTTTCAGTTAATCATGAAGAAAACTCATCGTATCTGCTTAATTATGTTAGTTAATTATCTACCCAGATTTGATAATTCTAGTTCACTCCTCCTAAGACTAATGTTTTAGAGGAAATTTCCAAAGTTAGGGAACAAATCAGAGAACTTGCTTTTTGATAAAATTAACAGTTGCTAAACAATATTCCCTACTGTTATGAACCAGGTGTTATTATGCCTCATCTTATAGATGAGAGAACTTGAGTAATCAGAATTTAACCTATTTGTGCAAGGTCCAAAAGCTAGAATGTGGTGGTCACCAAAATTCAGTTTTCCCACAGCTTCCCAATTGCTCTCTGTGTAGCAGGAACTTGGAGCTGTCTTGGGCAGACCATCTTCAAATTCTTCTATTTCCTTCCTTGGCTAATTCCTACTCAGTTTTAGTCTTCTCAGTGTATGTAACCTTCTCTTCAGTGATTTTTATTACTGCTTTATCCTAAAACAAGGCTTCATTTCCATCATAAAAGGGTATGCCTGCTTTGTTTATTTACTCCTCCAATATTTTGTTCCAGAGAGAAACTCTCTTAAACAAATCACTCAAATGCCTTAATCACTTCTGAAGAAAAAAACGTAATGAAATGTCAAATGAGATCCATCAAGTTAAACTCATTTGTTAATCCAACTATTTAGTCCTCTAGTTGAAAGAATAAAAAAAAGAACCCATCCACCTCTAATCAAATTTTACCGAATCAGGTGTTGGTCTAGTACTGTACTTACTACATGTTTTGCAAAACACCATAAAATTTCTGTACAAATTTTTTAGCAACCGCACTAAGGTTGCAATCTATTCTGGAGGGTAAGACAAACAGAACACACTGTGCTATTCAACTGCTAGGTTGTATGCATAGACTCCAAGTGTAATAGTAGCATATGGACATTTAAAAATGATTTATACGTTATAACTTTTGATGATTACCTGTTTTGAATTATTTCATTTTAGAACAACTGTATACTTGAGAAATAGGTATAATTACCATCCAGTTTTACAAATGAGGAATCTGAGGCTAAGTGAAATAAACTATGTGCCCAGTGTTATAGGAACAAACACTTACTTAAGCCAGGACTCAAATACAACTCACCGGGCTTCCCTGGTAACGCAGTGGTTGAGAGTCCGCCTGCCGATGCAGGGCACACGGGTTCGTGTCCTGGTCCGGGAGAATCCCACACGCCGCGGAGTGGCTGGGCCCGTGAGCCATGGCTGCTAAGCCTGCGCATCCAGAGCCTGTGCTCTGCAACGGGAGAGGCCACAACAGTGAGAGTCCCGTGTACCGCAAAAAAAAAAAAAAAAATGCAACTCATTATGTTTTTATTACACACTTCCAAAGAAATCTATGGATTACAATAGTTGTGGCAGGTTCTTGAGGAAGTGAATATTGGATATGAAAAGATTGTTGGGATTTAAATGAGCCTTGGTAATAAGGAAAGAAATCCAAGATTATACAATAAAGTTAAGGCAGGTCCTGAATCAATGTGTTGTTAGTAATAAGTGAATTAGTCTGCACAGTCTGAAGGGTTTATGACTGAGAGTAATGGTGAATAATTCTGTGTTGTACAAATAGCAGGCACCACTGGTTGTTGATTTGCAGTTTCAGTTTGTAATATTTTATCATTCACTGCTTTTGAATTCGTGAGATATATTGATATATAATCTGAGTATATATGAGCAAATGATGCTGAAAATTGCTAAACGCAGCATGATTCATAGCTGATGTATTTCTGAAACACTGTAATTATTGAAAGCCCCCCAAAATCTAAATGTATATTCTATAAATACAGATTTTTATTCTCTCTTCAGTTGAAGGTAAAATGTGACTATCTCAGGGGACCCAGAGTGATGTGATATAAACAAAGAAAAAAAAATGTCATAGAACCTGAAAAATCATCAGCAGATCAGTGATTTACTGACAAGTCTGATATGGCAGAAAATCGGCTTTAGAAAGTTGGGTAGCCAGCAGTTTCACATGAATAATAATAAATCTAAATTATAGGAAAGTAATGATGACTTAATTCACATTATACTATTTATTCCAAAGTTTTCCACTTGGTTAAAATATTTATATTCTGTATAAAAACTCTCAAACTAATATTGTTCAAGGACATCTCACGTGATCCCTTATTTCTCCTCCTTAGCAATGTATAGAATCAATTAGAAGGTAATAAGTACATTTGAAATATGATTACTCCTCAGAAGTATGACAGCCAAGAAAATAAAAATTATTATAAAGCCCTCAGCAAAAAGGGAAGAGATATGGGAACATATGTATATGTATAACTGATTCACTTTGTTATAAAGCAGAAACTAACACACCATTGTAAAGCAATTATACCCCAATAAAGATGTTAAAAAAAAAAAAAAGCCCTCAGCAAATCCAAAGCGCTATAGGAATGCCAAATGATTGGGCAAAGCTTGCCGGCAGGGGGCGTGACTATAATTTGTTAAGCAATTCAGAATGTATTTCATTCTTTAAGAGAGAACCAAATGAGCATAAGTAGGTGAATTCAAAGTATATCAGAGAGCTGTAAAGAGCAGAGGTGGGGCGTGTGTTTGTGTGTGTTTTGGGCCGTTTCGATGAAAATGCACAGAAAACAAATCATTTCAGTTATTTTATTTTAAAAGCCTGTATCGTGAGTAAAGTGGGTAGTGGTTTGAATTGACTTGAATTCAGGGAGACTCTATTCATCACCCACTATACATCAAATGCTATGTTTGGTAACTAGAATTAAAAAAAAAAAAAGATCTGGACATGAGGGGCCTCCCTCAGTCTTGAGGGGAGAGACATACATGGGAAAATTGTAATCAAGTGTGATTAAGAAATCAGTACGGCTACCCTGACCTACACCCGTGCCCCGCCTCAGGAGCATGAATGAGGGCTGAAAAGTCTTTTGTGGTTTGCTGCTGTTGCTGCAGTACCATTGCCATGAGCTCTTTCAACCATCTTTAGTTGAAACGGTACCTTAGTGGTAATTTTGGGGGTAAGAAAACACTTGCCACAAATATTAGAACAAACTGTGAGAAGCTTACATTTACAAATAGATCCAGCGCCGAGAAAATCTAGAACTATAAATTGTTACTATTCTGTTGCTTCTGTGACTTAGAGGAAACAGATTATCAAAACCAAGCATTTTTCAAGAAGCAGAAAGGACCCCCTAGTTCTCCTTTTGTATTCAGAACAGAGGCTACTTTTTGCTCTATGATGTAATAGTGTTTTTTTTCCTAGTTACACCTTCTGCAGATTGGTACACTGCAGAAGGTGTACACTGTACACTGTATTGGTTACATAGCTTATTATTAATCTGGTTATTGGAATAAGGTAAATAGAATTCTTTCAGCCTTCTGAAGAGGAAAAGGAAACACTTCAAGGTCATTCTTCAATATTTAACTAAAAATCTCCTAGTTGCTAATAAATGATAAGTAATTTTTATAGCTTGCCATATTTCATATTTTTCTCTCCACATCCCAGAGCCTGACCTTATAACAAAACAGACTGTTATCTTATAGTCTAATTAATTAATGTATCATTTAATTTTAGTCTTTTGTCAGTAAAAATGATCAAAATTTGATTACTCTGTCATTAGCCTTAAATCACAAAAAAGAACTTCCATTCCTTACTCTATGCAATTATTTCAGCCTTACCATTTGCCACTCATTTTGATCCTACTTGAAATTTTAGGATCTACTCTTGGCATATGATTAATTAAAAACGAGAGATGCGGCTTATGTTCTTTTTAAGGGGAAAGGAACTCTCTGGTGTGCTAAAAATTTCCTCCTGTTGTTTATACTTATTTTTAAAAATGATATCCTGGCAGCAAATAATACCACAACCTGTACGTAATAACCTGTTGGGATGGCTGGAGGGGCAGCAAATTGGCAATTATCATCAACAGTGTGGGAGGCGGTAGCGTGACATGAGTTATTTAGGTTTATATTTCCTCCTTAGGAAAAAGTCCAGGGGTTGAGCAAACAAATGTTCTCATTACATCCTGTCACTCATCTCTAACCACACATTATTGGGTGGTTATTTAGAGAAAGATTATATCTGGAGGAGCAAGTACCAACTCTGAGACTTTCCAATAAAACACAGCCAAACTTTGAAAGAGCAGGTTTCCAGGGACAGATCACCTGCCTTGGCTCCCCAGTAAAGTTTATTATCTCTAAGCCATGCTGAGCAATCGTTCTTAAATAAAAGGTAGCTCTTCACAAATTCTCTTGAAAGAGTAGGCAGAATCAGTGGAATGATATCAAGTCAGTGTGCTGACCTATGGTGACCAGCTCTACTTAAGATTATGAATTTGATGATGAGTGAGCAAACCCGAGGTGGGTTCAACTACCATTCTATTCCTCCCCAGCTGTCCAGCCAGCTCAAGGTCGTTCTACTGAGAACCAAAAGGAAACATAAACAATTAACAAAGACAACCCCTTAAAAGGGGCAAGGGATCTCTCTGGAGCCCATTCATGAGGACTCTACTCTCAAGACCATGGCACCTCAATGGCCCCACCTCCTAATACCCATCAACTCTAGCTTTAGGATTGCAACATTTGAATTGGTGGGAGTGGGGCACAAACATTCAGACCACAGACCAAGCATCCAAAGGAAGGTAAAGGACAACCCCAGCCCACTGGGTCAGTCATCTCTGTCTGTGGAATGGTGACACATCCCACAGGTTTAGGGAAAGGGACTAGGTGTAGTCCCTTTTCTGCACTTGGATTTCTGCATTTGGATGAGATCAGCTCTCTGGAATAGTAAAATTTACAGATTACCATATTTCTGCAGATGTGATCAAAATGACATTTTTGTTAGGCATGGAATGGCCTTTCCCAATTCACTTCCTGCTCACATACCTTGTAACAGCATATTTATTCTGCGATCAAATTAGTAAATAATTCTGCTTGTTTCACCTAAAAATCAGTCTCTGCTATTAAACACAAATTCTTAGTTAAAAATCACGACATTTTTATATTCCGATGTAATATGGTTGATAGACATGAATAGGATATTTTTCCATGACAGTTGGTAGAGACAACTTAGCCTTAACTAAAATGCTCAGAAAAATACTTCCAGTAATTTTCTGTAAAATTAGCATATATCAAGGCCTATCTTAAAAGGTAACCAGGTAAATCATTTTCATATTTGGAAAATAAGCAACAATGGTTTTAAGAGAAATTGAAAATTTAATGTGAATTAATTCTAATCTATTTAGTCTCTGTGATAGAATTTCTTAATTCAAATGTTGTTGAAAATGGTAAGTTCTGAGTTTTGATACACTGGGATGGGAGTTGGGGTGAACAGTGGGGGAGGGGAGATAGCTGAAAGATATGCTCGTTCTGTATTAGGAGCTGTGAGTCTTCATATAAAAACTTTCCCTTTCTTTCAAATGACTTGGTTGTGTTTATTATTCCTTTTTTAGTGGGCACTTGTTCTGGGGTAGGAACACCTATGTACCTACATTTTTTTTTTTTTTCTCACTAATCCACTGACTAAGGCAGCCTGGATTTAATTGTTTTACAGGATGTTAATATATCTTGCTTAGCAAAGGGGCCTGTGGTCAAAAATGTTTGGTAAAGAAGTTAAATATATCACAAAAGGTTTTTTTTTTTAAACTGCAAATTTCATAGAGACTATTACATGCTAATGTGAATTATAAATCCATAAAATATATACACATACACATACTCTTTTTTTTTTTTTTTTTTTGGGTACGCAGACCTCTCACTGTTGTGGCCTCTCCCATTGTGGAGCACAGGCTCCGGACGCGCAGGCTCAGCACAGGCTCAGCGGCCATGGCTCACTGGCCCAGCCACTCCGCGGCATGTGGGATCCTCCCAGACCGGGGCACGAACCCGTGTCCCCTGCATCGGCAAGCGGACTCTCAACCACTGCGCCACCGGGGAAGCCCTATGCATACTCTTTTGATTTTATTTCATAACCGTTTATTAAATAGCTACGTTCCCACACTTTTATAAAAAATAGACACTATTTTTAAAAGTGTAATCTAATATGAGAAAAGTAAACCTTGTTTGATTTTGCAGGTGAGGGTAAATATTACTTATATTATTCTTATTAGCCATTCATTCTTTTTTCTTCTTTGGTAAACTGTTCATTTTTCTATTGGCTTGTTTCTGTTTCAGTTCCATTATTTTCAGCCTTATTATACCTTTCTGATTTGATGCATCACTTGTAAAGGGAATGTAACTGAATATTTTAACCCTGTTTGATAATCTATATTATTTAATATGGTGATTTGATAGTTTTACATTTATTAGATTAGTGATAATTCTCTATTTGTTATTCTCTATTTGTGACATTTGATATTCTTTGTTACACTTTATTATTTAATATTTTTCTTTTTATTTCAGCTTTTTGATCAATTGTTAGAATTTCCTCTGTTCTTTTTGATTCCCCTAGTGATCTTTATACTCTTCATCTTGTTTTAATTATTTTAGAAGATGATCTAAAATTTTTAAAAGGCTGATTTAAACATACTTATCTATCAAAATCTGGGATTTTAATCTAATGCCTTTATTTTTAAGGAATACTGTCCTAACATTTGCAATAATGATTCCAGTTATAATTGATATTGTGATATATTTCTTAAGTAATTTGTCTAATCTCATGCTTTCCTCTCTTGGAGTCCTTTATGATTTTGCTAAACTAGATCGTCAAATTATTGTTGTCTTTTGTTTTCCAGAATAGGTCAAAATGTGATAATCTTTCTTAGTCTTTTATATCTGAGAAGGTCATCAGATGTCAATGAGAATTCAAACATAAAATTCTAGATTCAAGATTATTTTCCTTTAGAATCTTAAAAATATTGCTTCTTTTTTCTTAACTTTCTATATTAGCGATAGGAATATCATTCTCGTGCTTTGGGGTAACATCTTCTAATTAAACTTTTAATTTTAAGATCACTGTAGAGTTGCATGCAATCGTCAGAAATAATAGAGAGGTCGTGAACTTTAACTGTTTGGCTAAAGATTACATCTTGCAAAACTGTAATAAACTATCACAACCAAGATACTGATGTATATACAATCCACTAATCTTCAGAGACCCTGTTTTGTTTGCTCTCACTTGTCGTGTATGCATGTGTATATATAGTTCTATGCCATTTTATTACATGTGTAGTTTTCTGTATAAACCACCACAGTCAAGGTATGAACTAGTATTATAGTTCCAACACCAAAAGGAACTCTCATATTGCTCTTTTATAACACACATCCTTACCACAACCTCTACCTCATTCTTCACCACTAACAACCACTAATCTGTTCTTTCTTAATTTTGTCATTAAAAGAATGTTAGGGCTTCCCTGGTGGCGCAGTGCTTGAGAGTCCGCCTGCCGATGCAGGAGATGCGGGTTCGTGCCCCGTTTCGGGAAGATCCCACATGCCGTGGAGCGGCTGGGCCCGTGAGCCATGGCCACTGAGCCTACGCGTCCGGAGCCTGTGCTCCGCAAATGGGAGAGGCCACAACAGTGAGAGGCCCGCATAACGCAAGAAAAA
>NW_006787829.1:3271599-3330464 GCF_000442215.2 Lipotes vexillifer
AAAAAAAAAAAAAAAAAAAAAAAAAAAAAAAAGAATGTTATACCAAGAATAATACACTGTATAACCTTTGGGGATTGGCTTTTTTTTACTCAGCATAGTTCTCAAGACATTCATCCAGGTTGTCACCTGTATCAACTTAGCATTGAGTTATATTTTACATTATGGATGTATCACAGTTTATTTAACTATTTACCAATTGAAGGTCATCTGAGTTGTTTCTAACTTTTGGCTGTCATGAATAAAGCTGCTATGGATGTTGGTGTAAGGCTTTTTTTGTGGTTTTATTTCTCTGGGATACATGCAAAAGAGTACAATCTGTGAGTCTTATGGTAGTTGCATGTTAGTTTTATAAGAAACTGCCATCCTGTTTTCCAGAGTTGTTGTGCCTTTTTGCATTCATACCAGTGACACATGGAGGATCCAGTTTCTCTGCATCCTCATTAGCATTTGGTGTTGACACTATTTTTAAAGGTTTCTAGGCTATCTTGTAACTTTAATTTGCATTTCTCTAATGGCTAATGAAATTGAACACCTTTTCATATGTTTGCCTTCTCCATATTTTTTGGCGAAATGTCTGTTCATGTCTTTTGCCCATTTTCTAATTGCATTTGTAGCTATTTTCACTGTTGAGTTTTGAGAGTACTTTATATATTCTAGATACTAGTCTTTTGTCAGATATGTGGTTTGCAAATACTTCCTCCAGTCTGTAACTGGTCTTTTCATCCTCTTAACAGGGGCTTTCACAGAGCAAATATTTCAGATTTTGATTAGATTCAACTTTACAGATTTTCCTTGTTATTGTGCTTTGGGTGTCAAGTCTAAGATCTTTTTTGCCTAGTCCTAAATCATGAAGTTTTCTCCTATGTTTTTTTCTGAAAGTCTTATAATTTTACATTTTACATTTGTCCAGGATTTATTTTAAATTAGGTTTAAAATAAAATGTGAGATGTAGGTCTAGGTAATTTTTTTTTTGGTCTATGGATGTCTGATTGTAGCAGCACCATTTATTAAAAAGATTATTCTTTCTCTGTTGAATTGCTTTTGCATCTTTGTCAAAAATCATTTGGGTGCATTTGTGTGGATCTGTTTCTGGATTCTCTATCCTGTTTCTGTTTCACTGATCTTTGAATCTGCCAATACTATACTGTCTTGATTACTGTAGCTAAATTGTAAACCATGGCATTCGGAACAGTGATTCTTCCCATTTCATTCTTCCATTTCAAGATTGTTTTAATTATTCTAGAGTTTGTGCTTTTCCATATAGATTTTAGAATAAGCTTGTCTATTTCTACAAAATTGAGTAACTATATTCTATGTGGGGGTGAGGGGAGGGTGTAGGTGATTTCACTTCCTTGTAGCTGTTTTAACTAAAGCTGATAAGTTGAATGATTCTTTGGAACATAGTTTCATACATCGTTTCATACATTGATTCTGCCTCTTGTTTCTCACAATTCACTCTTTTTGGGAGTCTTGTTTAATGTAATGAAATGTAAGCTAATACTTCGGATATAGAAGCTAAGTTCTGTATGTCATCTTCATCACTATAAATGTTAAGCTCAGTTTAATGTCCTTTTTAAATTGACTTCCTTATTTAATCTCATTTCTCCTCTCTTCCCTTATCTTCCTGAGTCCTCTTTAAAAGGATTAAGTGAATAAAGAGCTAATAATAACAATAATGATAATAATAATAATGATAAATCACAAAGATTTAAAAGGGCTATTCAGGCGCTGAGCCTATTGTTTTAAATGTATTGGATATTCACTCAATAATTTTATGAGGTAAATATCAGTGTTATAAACCTATATTATTTAAGATTTTGATTATGTCTCAATAACAGATTAAATACAACTCCCAGTGGCTTAATACACTGAGTTTTATCTCTTGTTTATAGTTCATAAGTGGATGGGTTAGCAGATGGAAAGCTCTGCTACACATAATTACTCAGGGGCCCAGACTGTGGGAGACTTTGCTGTCTTGTGCTACACCATCTTAAACAGGAGGACTCCTTGGTTGCCGAAGCAACTTATGTACATAGCCAGTTGGTAAGGACCAGTTATACAGTCCTGATCCATTATGGGGTAGAAAAAAATAATCTGACTACATACCAAAATGAGAAAAGAATTGGTGTGGGTAAACACTAGACATCTCTACACTATTTTACAGTTTAGAAATGAGTTTTAGTGACTAGGTAATTTTTCAAGGTCTGCATATCCAGTGTGTAAGCTTCATTTCCAGTAAGTTAAAAATTTTAGTAAATTTAGCTACTGGGACTTGAACACGAGTCTTTCTGCACTTAACATGTGACTACTTAATATGGTTTAGGAACACCTATGGTAGGAGAAGTTTTTAAAATGTGATTTTTACTGAAGAATTTAATATAAACCTACTAATACTTTTATATATTTTGAGATGGAATAATGAGAATTACAAAGATCTTCATCTAGAATTAACACTGTCAAATCACTGTATCTGTCCAATGTGTACTTCCAATGAAAAGTATATTTTTTGGTTGCTAGAGCACATATCTTGGCACAAATCCTAGTTCTTAGTAGTCATTTCAATATCAGAATTGATTTAAGGCTGCAGATGTAGTTTTTTTGTAAGTGCTTGCATGCAAAAATTTTAAGGCACATTCTTAAATTTTTAAGCCACATTCTGAATGTAATGTGGCTAAACTAAAGTGATGACTCCAGGAAATAATACCTTCCTTCTAAAATATATTTTTATGGCAGATAACATATGGTTATAACTTATAGATTCATGCATTCAATTTATTGATTCAATAACTAGTGAGCTCCAAATATGTCATGGTCACATTTCTAGGATCTGGGAGCATAGTAGTAAACAAAAATAAAGTCCTCCCATCATTGAATGTATACACTGGTGGGGGAAACAGACAGTAAATAAGACAAATAAGTAAAATACAGAATTTTAGTGAAAGTTAAAGATAAAAAAGGAAGCAGGAAAGAAGGCTGAGAAATATGGGTGCTGATATGTCCAGGGATAGTGTGCACTTCTCAGGGAGCTGTCTGCATGCCAAGATGCTGAATCAAGGAACTAGCAATTATATTTTTCTTTCAAGTCTACAGACAGGAATGTAGTCCTCCAGAGCCAAAGTGATGGCACAGGAATAGTCACGCATAGAGTTCTTCCCTTGGTTAAGAAAATTCCTAGATGCTTATGTTAAATAAGAGTATACTGATATCACTGTAGAAATATTTATTAAAGTTCTACTCTCCAGCAGTAATAGATTAGAAAAAAAAAGTGTCAATTAGTTTCATGTTCTACCAGATAATTTCATTGTTGAGTAGTAAATATTAGTGTCACTTAGGATATTAGTGATATTAGAATGTAAATTGGTACAGCCATTATGGAAAACAGTATTCAAAAAGTTAAAAACAGAATTACCATATGATCCAGCCATCTCACTCCTGGGCACTTATCTAAAGGAAAGAACATCAGTATCTTGAAGAAATAACTATACTCCCATGTTCATTGCACTGCTATTCACAATAGCCAAGATATGAAAACTACTTAAGTGTCCACTGACATATCAATGGAAAAAGCAGATGTCATATATACATATATATATATAATATATTATATATTATAAATGTGGTATATATATGGGAATATTATTCTGTCATCAAAAGGAGGAAATTCTGAAATTTGTGACAACATGGATGAATCTGGAGAACAGTATGCAAAGACACAGAAAGAAAAATACTGCATGTGGAATCTGAAGAGGTCAAACTCACAGTACCAGAGAGTAGAAAGGTGGATGCCAGGGGCTAGGAGTACGGGGAGATGAGGACTTATTGGTCAAAGGGTGCAAACTTTCATTTATAAGATGAATAAGTTCTGGGGATCTAATTCATAGCATGGTGACTATAGTTGATAATATTATATTGTACACTTGAAATTTGCTAAGACTAGCTCTTAAGTATTCTCATATCACAAAGAAAAAAGATAACTATGTGAAATGATGGATGTGTTAATTAAATTGATTACGGTAATCATTTCACAATGTATACATATATTAAATCATCACATTTGTACACCTTAAATATATACAGTCTTTAGCAATTAAATTTCAGTAAAGCAGGAAAAAATTTTAAAAATAATATTTGAAAAAAAAAATAGATTGCCTATTGAAGGCTCCAGACGCGCAGGCTCAGCGGCCATGGCTCACGGGACCAGCTGCTCCGCGGCATGTGGGATCTTCCCGGACCGGGGCACGAACCCATGTCCCCTGCATCCGCAGGCGGACTCTCAACCACTGTGCCACCAGGCAAGCCCGGGGGCAGATCTCTTTTCATGATCATATTTAGGACATTGCCACACATACAAATCAATGATACCTTCTTTGTAGATTTAAATTAGATTATATAAAATAGTACTTTTCATTTCACATGGAAGGAAAAAACATAATTTCAGGCAGCTTAGCCAATCCGGTTTTATTGTAAGGATAAATTGGGAGTTTCAATGTATAGGGAATTGTCTCAGTGATCCAATGCTGTAAACAGGCCTCATGTTGATATGGAATTCCTTTCAGGATGTAACAATAGCCCTAGTGGCACCGTCGTATGCCCCCTCTTAGCTGGGTGTCTGTTACTTGTTCAGCACGTGAACTCTGAACCGAGTAGGGAACTCTTCTTTTTTAAATTGCATTTTCTCTCTGGTTTTCTTGTCTCTTTTTGTGTCAATCCTCGCTTTGGCTTTATTAACTTCTCTTTTACCTGCTGCCTCTCTTGTTTCTTATACGGCTCTTTGTGTGTCCTGTAAAGTTATTTAATCATCTTTCAACATGAGGTGCTTTCATTGTGCACTTTTGTATGGAATTTCTATCACACAGTCTAATTGGTGCAGACTGTATAGATGGCTGTCAGTGTTAGGGAGCCCGGTCCATGGATGCAATTAGGTAAGAAAGCGAGGCAATTCACACGGTGGGATCCTTCACACCTGCTTTCTCCATGGGGACCAGAGAGTGGGGTGGCTTTAGAACCTCACAAATCCCTCTACAAAGGTTATTTTATATACCACATAAATTGCCTTTTGAAATATTTTACAATCAAGCCCTTCTAGTTTTGCTTTTAAATGCTTTGTATGTGTGCTTGCGTGATTTTTGTTTTTTCATCCTATTTCTGTAAAGACCGACAGGGGGCAGCAAACCCTCTTGAGAGAGAAAACCAGCCCCCAACAGTGCTGTTACCAGTATGTTTTTAATTGCCTTGGCATTTCAGTTCCTTTCCCTTTATTTTTAAAAATAAGGCTTGAATCTTTAAAAAATGATCAACTTTTTTTTTCTTTTCCATACATGCTTTAACTCTGTAATATTAAAAATTGTGTGCCTGTTTTCTTCAGAGTGGAGGTGAGAGACTTGACAAATTTGGATCTTGGAATTTGATCAGGATAGAAAAAATGCAAGTATAAGGTAATCAGGTAATTTTCTGTAAAATTACCTTTATTTTAGAAGAAGGCTCTGAATCATAGCTACAACTCTTCTTAAATCATAATGCTTGGATAAAATATATTCATGATCTAGATTTCTAGAAGAATATTTTAAATAAATTTAAGATAGAAAAGACATTTTGGTTAATTTTTTAATGAAATTAATCTTTCATTTTCCCTTTAGCATAATTTTTGCCACAGGTTTTATTATTTTATGAAAAAAGAAAAAAGAAGACAGAGAGAGAGAGTGAGGGAGAAAGGATGAGAAAGACAAAAAGAAAGAAGAAAAACTAGTCCCTGGAAAATACTTAAAAATAGCAGATTTGGCAATATTATTTCGTAACATAGGGTTTGATATCAAAAGCATTTAAAAGTCCAGAGAGATATTTCATCTTGATAGAATATAAAATCTAACAAGAAAGTATAAAAGTCATCAATGTTTATGTACATTACAAGTTTCAAATACCTGAAATAGAAAATGATGAAAATATAAGAATATAAAAACAAAGTGATCAGTCTGGGAAACATAAAAAGGTTTCTAGGCAATGGATAGACTGAGTAGAGAAGAATTAAGTAAGGATACTGTGGATTTAAATAATGCAATTAAGAAGTTTAAGCATCCATAAAAACAAACATCCAAAAGAGATTGCATATTATTTTCAAAAACTGATGAATAATCACAGAAACTGACCCTGCATTGAGCCATAAAGACTACCTCATTAAACCCCCCAAATTATGCAATCACTATTCACTATTATGAAATCAAGTTATAATCAACAACAAATAAAGTCTATGCACTATATTTAAAATACATTTCTAAAAATATAGAGTTTATCAAATTCAAAACTCCAAGCTATTTAATTACAGACAACAGGGATAGGACTAGAAGTTAGGAATTGTGGAGTGTGATCAAACTGATACTGAGAAGAAATCGTACAGCTTTAAATACACTTTTTGGAAAGAAAAAGAATGAAAGTATGTAAACTAAGAATTCAATTTAACAAAGCAATAAAAGCATGAGAATAAATCCTAAGAAAGTAGAATGTCTAAATTAATAGGGAGAAAAGCAGAAAGGAATGAGATAGAAAATAGACAATAATAAAATTCAAATAGGAAACTGAACTAATTAAAGGAAGAGCCAAAAAGAAAAAAAAAAAAAAAAGACCGTAAAAATAATTGAGTTAGGAGAGGAAATGCAATGCTTGGAAAGAGAAAGATGTTAAATAGACGGTTATTAAAAAAAAAAAAAAAAAGGATTGGAGAATCTTATCTTGACTATTATACCAACATATTTGGAATTTTATATTTTTAGATCTAATGGATAATTTCTAAGAAAATGCAAAGTACCAAAATAGAATAAAATATGTCAAGCTTAAGGAGACAAAAATCAGAAGATATTTTAAAGTATTCTAGTTTGATCTAAAATTATGGAAATTGGGGGCTTCCCTGGTGGTGCAGTGGTTAAGAATCCGCCTGCCAATGCAGGGGACACGGGTTCGAGCCCTGGTCCGGGAAGATCCCACATGCTGCGGAGCAACTAAGCCCATGTGCCACAACTACTGAGCCTGCGCTCTAGAGCCCGCGAGCCACAACTACTGAACCCACATGCCACAACTACTGAAGCCCACGTGCCTAGAGCCCATGCTCCGCAACAAGAGAAGCCACCGCAATGAGAAGCTCGTGCACCACAACGAAGAGTAGCCCCTGCTCTCCACAATCAGAGAAGAGCCCATGCGCAGCAACGAAGACCCAATGCAGCCAAAAACAATAAATAAATAAAATAAATAAATTAAAATAAATAAGTAAAATAAAATTATGGAAATTGGCTTAGTTAACTTAAAGGGAAAGTTCTATCAAACTTTCAAGTAAAGTTAATTCCAGTGTTATTTAGTCTTCCAGATGATAGAAAAAGGTAGAAATTTTCTCAGTCTGGTATGTGATGCTGGCATATCCCCAATCCCCAAATTGAACCAAGGACAAAATTAATAATAAAAAAATACGATCCACACAATTCTAAACAAAGATGCAAATTCACTAATGCCTTTAAAGAACTATATAGTGGCAAAATAAAGTTTAACCCATTAATCATTTCCTTCTTACTTCCTGAAATTTCCTACCCTTTGTAACTATTTTTTAAAATACATTGTCCAATTTCTACGCCACCTGCTGTGATTCCTTCTCACTCTTTATCATGCAATCCATATACATTCTTGCTTTCATATCACTTTGTTTTACCTCTAAATGGTAAGTGGGGGAACTTACCATTATTTATTATATTTTAGGTGATATATGTGTGTATTTTTCTTCCTGCAATATTGTATTCCACTTGAGGATAAAGATACATTTCTATGTGCTTTTGATCTTATATATAGTGGGTATTTAAGTAGTGCTTGCTGAGTTTAATTAGGTTGAAAATTAGAAAAGGAAAATCTGTAATAAAAAAAAGGGTCATAGAAAAGAAGGAGAGGATAAAAGTTCATAACAATGTTTCCTAAGGTCGAGGCACATAAGTGCTTGAAACTCCATTAAGTGTCCAAATGAATAAGTGAATATTATACAGGAGTTAAAGTAAAATTATTTTCTTCTCCCCTCACTGCTCATGAAGATTAACCACAACTAAAAGCATTGTATCCTTATGTAAATATTTTATTAGAAGATTTTGCCATCATTTTCTAACAGTATGAAATGAAGAAGCTGGAACATGTGAAAATGGCTAGAAAACAAGATACATCCCCTTCTTTCCTGAGTGCCATTATTGCTGAGGCCTCCTAAATAAAAATGGATAGGAATCTAGGCACAAAACCCAGGTGACTTCAATTTCCCACAAAGAAAATGACACTTGTTTTCAATCCCAATCTTAAAATGTATTTCATTACAGCATCATAGAGAGTAGTTACACTGCCTTAACAGTCCTCTGTGCTCTACCTATGCATTACACCCCACCCTCCCAAATTTCTTCAAATCCCTGGCAACCACTGATTATTTTTTTCTGTCTTCATAGTTTTGCCTTTTCTAGAATGTCATAAGGAGAAGCTGGGATGAATTGAGAGAGTAGCATTAACATATATACACTACCATGGGTAAAATAGATAGCTAGTGGGAAGCAGCCGCATAGCACAGGGAGATCAGCTTGGTGCTTTGTGACCACCTAGAGGGGTGGGATAGGGAGGGTGGGAGGGAGACACAAGAGGAAGGGGATATCTATATACATATAGCTGATTCACTTTGTTGTACAGCAGAAACTAACACAACATTGTAAAGCAATTATAATCCAATAAAGATGTAAAAAGAAATTGAGACGCAGATGCAGAGAACAACTGTATGGACAACCAAGGGGGGAAGTGGTGGGGAGTGGTGGTGGTGTGATAAATTGGGAGATTGGGATTGACATACATACACTAATATGTATAAAATAGATAACTAATAGGAACCTGCTGTATAAAAAGATAAATAAAATTAAATTAAAAAAATACCACTCTACTCATCCAATTGGTGATCATTTCTTATCTTTTTTTCCCTCTTTATTTGCCTATCTTCAGTTTTCATCTGTTTATCAAATGAAAAAAAAAGATGTAAAAAAATAATGGAAATCATACAGTATGTTGCCTTTTCAGATTGGCTTCTTTCACTTAGCAATGTGCATTTAAGATTCCTCCATGTTTGTTTGTTTTTTCATGGCTTGGTGGCTCTTTTCTTTTTACTGTTGAATATCCCACTGTTTGGATATACCATAGCTTCCTTACCCATTCATGTCCTGTTGAAGGACATCTTGGTTGCTTTCAAATTTTGGCAGTTATAAATAAAGTTGCTGTAAAATTTCAGTACAGGTTTTTGTGTGGACATAAATTTTCAACCAATTTGGGTAATGCAAGCACAACTGCTCCATCATATGGTAAGAGTATATTTAGTTCTGCAAGAAACTATCAAACTGTCTTCCAAACTTTCCTAGCAGCAATGAGTAAGAGTTTCTATTGTTTCACACCCTTGCCAGAATTTGGTGTTAATGTTTTGGATGTTACCTATTCTGATAGATGTGTAGTAGTATTGCATTGCTGTTTTAATATGCAATTTGCTAATGACATATAATATTGAGGACATTTTCATATGCTTATTTGCCATCTGTATATCTTCTTTGGTGGAGTGTCTGTTCAAATCTGTTGTTCATTTTTAAACTGAGTTGTTCATTTTGTTATTGTTGAGTTTTAAGATTTCTTTGTATAGTTTAGGCACTGGTTCTTTTTTTTTTTTTTTTTTGCGGTACGCGGGCCTCTCACTGTTGTGGCCTCTCCCGCTGCGGAGCACAGGCTCCGGACGCGCAGGCTCAGTGGCCATGGCTCACGGGCCCAGCCGCTCTGCGGCATGTGGGATCTTCCCGGACCGGGGCACGAAACAGTGTCCCCTGCATCGGAAGGCAGACTCTCAACCACTGCGCCACCAGGGAAGCCCAAGGTACTGATTCTTTATTATATATGTGTTCTGCAAATATTTTCTCCCAGTCTATGGCTTGTCTTTTCATTCTCCTAACAATGTCTTTTATATAGCAGAACTGTGCATTTAAAACACAATTTTAAGACAACATTTTAGGGCAGTTTTAGGTTCATAGTAAAATGAAAGGAGGGTGTGGAGTTTCTCCCGAAACTGTGTATTATTAAACAGTATAATTTATAGGCAAAGAGGGTCCAGACCCAAGGTCATATCTCATAGGGATGTGATGAGGTCTACCAAGTCACTTGGGTGCTTGTCTATAGAATCAGTGACCCCACACTAATGGCTATGCATGCCTGTCTATTTTTCCCTTGTTTGGGTTTTTCCTTTGTCAGTAAAATGAACTAATTATGGTATTACTGAAAAACTGGCTTCAAGCCCAAATTTGTAAGAGATTTTTGCTTGCAATTTTACTGTTTCCCTTTTCTTTTTGGATAAATTCCAGGTGAACTTTTTATGTTAATTAACTCTAGGTGTGACTGGAAGCAGAAAATACCTAAAGGGAAAATACCTATTAGCCTTCTTACAATTCTGCCATCAGCAGAAAATGTCATATCATGTGGCAAACTTGAAAATTCACATTAAGTTAAGGGAGGACATTTACTGAGGTGTATTAGTGTAGTTGCACCTGCATGCTATCTAAGAAACCAAAGATTAAACCATCTAACTCTTAAGTATTAAGAACATGCAAGATACAGCCAGCAACGTAAGCTAGTTAGCCCCTTCCAGCCAAATACATTTGATTTGCAAAGTGTATAAAATGTTTTCACATTCTGAAATCATTTTCAGATATTACATTCAACAATTTCCTGAAATGGTTAGCAGTTCCTTTAAGAGATAATCACCAGCCCTTGAGTTATATGGCATGAAAATATGTATATACAAGGACTGTTTCAAAAGACAGAATACAGATAGATCTGCTTGTGTCCTACATATCACCAAGCAATTGCTTCTCCAATACATATTCTCCTACTGGGGAAAGGCACATAAGCCGAGTCTGTTCTGTTATATATTTCAGATGACTCATTCCGATTTCATCTTAAAGTGTCTGAAATGAATAATACATTTAAGGGCAATTACAGAAGTAAATATATATTTGTACATTTTTTTTTCTTTTTTTTTTTTTTTTTTTTTTGCGGTCCGTGGGCCTCTTCCTGTTGTGGCCTCTCCTGTTGCAGAGCATAGGCTCAGGATGCACAGGCTTAGCGGCCATGGCTCACGGGCCCAGCCGCTCCGCAGCATGTGGGATCTTCCCGGACTGGGGCACGAACCCATGTCCCCTGCATCAGCAGGCGGACTCTCAACCACTGCGCCACCCGTGAAGCCCTGTATTTCTACATTTAATTTTAGTTACAATGTGTTGAGCTTTCTGTTTAGAAATGGCAGGATAGTCCTTCGTTTGATGCATGCAGTAACTAACTAGTTGTTTTTAAAAAAATTTTTTAAACATCTTTTTTGGAGTATAATTGCTTTACAGTAGTGTGGTAGTTTCTGCTGTATAACAAAGTGAATCAGCTATACATATACATATATCCCCATACCTCCTCCCTCTTGTGTCTCCCTCCCACCCTCCATATCCCACCCCTCTAGGTGGTCACAAAGCACCGAGCTGATCTCCCTGTGCTATGCAGCTGCTTCCCACTAGCTATCTACTTTACATTTGGTAGTGTGTATATGTCCACACCACTCTCTCACTTCGTCCCAGCTTACCCTTACCCCACCCCATGTCCTCAAGTCCATTCTCTACATCTGCATCTTTATTCCTGTCCTGCCCATAGGTTCTTCAGAACCATTTTTCATTTTTTTAAGATTCCATATATATGTGTTAGCATAGCGTATTTGCTTTTCTCTTTCTAACTTACTTCTGACAGACTCTAGTTCTCCATCCACCTCACTACAAATAACTCAATTTCGTTTCTTTTTATGGTTGAGTAATATTCAATTTTACTTATGTGCCACATCTTCTTTATCCATTAATCTGTCGATGGACACTTAGGTTGCTTCCATCTCCTGGCTATTGTAAATAGAGCTTCAATGAACATTGTGGTACATGACTCTTTTTGAATTATGTTTTCTCAGGGTATATGCCCAGTAGTGGGACTGCTGGGTCATATGGTAGTTCTATTTTTAGTTTTTTAAGGAACCTCCATACTGTTCTCCATAGTGGCTGTATCAAATTACATTCCCACCAAGAGTGCAAGAGGGTTCCCTTTTCTCCACACCCTCTTCAGCATTTATTGTTTGTAAATTTTTTGATGATGGCCATTCTGACTGGTGTGAGGTGATACCTCATTGTAGTTTTCATTTGCATTTCTCTAATGATTAGTGATGTTGAGCATCTTTTCAAGTGTTTGTTGTCAATCTGTATGTCTTCTTTGGAGAAATGTCTATTTAGGTCTTCTCTCCACTTTTGGATTGGGTTGTTTGTTTTTTTGATATTGAGCTGCATGAGCTGCTTGTATATTTTGGAGATTAATCCTTTGTCAGTTGCTTCATTTGCAAATATTTTCTCCCATTCTGAGGGTTGTCTTTTCATCATGTTTATGGCTTCCTTTGCTGTGCAAAAGCTTTTAAGTTTCATTAGGTCCCATTTGTTTATTTTTGTTTTTATTTCCATTTCTCTAGGAGGTGGGTCAAAAAGTGTTTGCTGTGATGTATGTCATAGAGTGTTCTGCCTATGTTTTCCTCTAAGCATTTCATAGTGTCTGGCCTTACATTTAGGTCTCTAATCCATTTTGAGTTTATTTTTGTGTATGGTGTTAGGGAGTGTTCTAATTTCATTCTTTTGCATGTAGTGGTCCAGATTTCCCAGAACCACTTATTGAAGAGTCTGTCTTTTCTCCATTGTATATTCTTGTCTCCTTTATCAAAAATAAGGTGACCATATGTGCGTGAGTTTATCTCTGGGCTTTCTATCCTGTTCCGTTGATCTATATTTCTGTTTGTGCCACTACCATATTGTCTTGATTACTGTAGCTTTGTAGTATAGTCTGAAGTCAGGGAGCCTGATTCCTCCAGCTCCGTTTTGCTTTCTGAAGATTGCTTTGGCTAATCAGGGTCTTTTGCGTTTCCATATAAATTGTGAAATTTTTTGTTCTAGTTCTGTGAAAAATGCCATTGGTACTTTCATAGGGATTGCACTGAATCTGTAGATTGCTTTGGGTAGTATAGTCACTTTCACAATGTTGATTCTTCCAATCCAAGAACATGGTATATCTCTCCATCTGTTTGTATCTTCTTTAATTTCTTTCATCAGTGTCTAATAGTTTTCTGCATACAGGTCTTCTGTCCCCTTGGGTAGGTTTATTCCTGGGTATTTTATTCTTTTTGTTGCAATGGTAAATGGGAGTGTTTCCTTAATTTCTCTTTCAGATTTTCATCATGAGAATGCAAGAGATTTCTGTGCATTAATTTTGTATCCTGCTACTTTACCAAATTCATTGATTAGCTCTAGTAGTTATCTGGTAGCATCTTTAGGATTCTCTATGTACAGTATCATGCCATCTGCAAGGAGTGACAGCTTTAGTTCTTTTATGATTTGGATTCCTTTTATTTCTTTTTCTTCTCTGATTGCTGTGGCTAAAACTTCCAAAACTATGTTGAATAACAGCGGTGAGAGTGGGCAACTGTGTCTTATTCCTGATCTTAGGGGAAATGGCTTCAGTTTTTCACCACTGAGAATGATGTTTGCTGGGGGGTTGTCAAATATGGCCTTTATTATGTTGAGGTAGGTTCCCTGTATGCCTACTTTTTGGAGGGTTTTTATCATAAATGGGTGTTGAATTTTGTCAAAAGCTTTTTCTGCATCTATTGAGATTATCATATAGTTTTTAACCTTCAGTTTGTTATTATGGTGTATAACATTGACTGATTTGCGTATATTGAAGAATCCTTGCCGTTTTGGGATAAACCCCACGTGATCATGGTGTATGATCCTTTTAATGTGCTTTTGGATTCTGTTTGCTACTATTTTGTTGAGGACTTTTGTGTCTATGTTCACCAGTGATATTGGCCTGTAGTTTTCTTTTTTTGTGACATCTTTGTCTGGTTTTGGTATCAGGGTGATGGTGGCCTCAAAGAATGAGTTTGGGAGTGTTCCTTCCTCGGAAAGTTTTGGAAGACTTTGAGAAGCATAGGTGTTAGCTCTTCTCTAAGTGTTTGATAGAATTCACTTGTGAAGCCATCTGGTCCTGGGCTTTTGTTTGTTGGAAGCTTTTTTATTCACAGTTTCAATTTCAGTGCTTGTGACTGGTCTGTTTACATTTTCTATTTCTTCCTGATTCAGTCTCAGAAGGTTGTGATTTTCTAAGAATTTGTCCATTTCTTCCAGGTTGTCCATTATATTGGCATAGAGTTGCTTGCAGTGATCTCTCAGGATCCTTTGTATTTCTGCAGCGTCAGTTGTTACTTCTCCTTTTTCATTTCTGATTCTATTGATCTGAGTCTTCTCCCTTTTTTTCTTGATGAGTCTGGCTAATGCTTTATCCGTTTTGTTTATCTTCTCAAAGAACCAACTTTTAGTTTTATTGATGTTTGCTATCGTTTCCTTCATTTCTTTTTCATTTATTTCTGATCTGATCTTTATGATTTCTTTCCTTCTGCTAACTTTGGGCATTTTTTTGTTCTTCTTTCTCTAATTGCTTTACATGTAAGGTTAGGTTGTTTATTTGAGATGTTTCTTGTTTCTTGAGGTAGGATTGTATTGCTATAAATGTCCCTCTTAGAACTGCCTTTGCTGCATCCCATAGGTTTTGGGTCGTCGTGTTTTCATTGTGATTTGTTTCTAGGTATTTTTTGATTTCCTCTTTGATTTCTTCAGTGATCTCTTGGTTATTTAGTGGTATATTGTTCAGCCTCCATGTGTTTGTATTTTTTACAGATTTTTTCTTGTAATTGATATCTAGTCTCATAGTGTTGTGGTTGGAAAAGATACTTGATATAATTTCAATTTTCTTAAACTTACCAAGGCTTGATTTGTGACCCAAGATATGATCTATCCTGGAGAATGTTCCATGAGCACCTGAGAAGAAAGTATATTCTGTTCTTTTTGGATGGAATGTCCTATAAATATTGATTAAGTCCATCTTGTTTAAGGTATCATTTAAAGCTTGTGTTTCCTTAGTTATTTTCATTTTGGTTGATCTGTCCATTGGTGAAAATGGGGTGTTAAAGTCCCCTACTATGATTGTGTTACTGTCGATTTCCCCTTTTATGGCTGTTAGCATTTGTATTATGTATTGAGGTGCTCCTATGTTGGGTGCATAAATATTTACAATTGATATATCTTCTTCATGGATTGATCCCTTGATCATTATGTGTGTCCTTCTTTGTCTCTTGTAAGTCTTTATTTTATTTTATTTATTTATTTTTTTAAAATTTATTTATTTTTTCCGGTATGCGGGCCTCTCACTGTTGTGGCCTCTCCCGTTGCGGAGCACAGGCTCCGGACGCGCAGGCTCCGCGGCATGTGGGGTCTTCCCAGACCGGGGCACGAACCCGTGTCCCCTGCATCGGCAGGCGGACTCTCAACCACTGCGCCACCAGGGAAGCCCCCGTAAGTCTTTATTTTAAAGTCTATTTTGTCTGATATTAGAATTTCTACTTCAGCTTTCTTTTGATTTCCATTTGCATGGAATATCTTTTTCCATCGCCTCGCTTTCAGTCTGTATGTGTCCCTAGGTCTGAAGTGGGTCTCTTGTAGACAGCATATATATGGGTCTTGTTTTTGTATCCATTCATCCAGTCTGTGTCTTTTGGTTGGAGCATTTATTCCATTTACATTTAAGGCAGTTTTCAACATGTATGTTCCTATTACCATTTTCTTAATTGTTTTGGCTTTGTTATTTTAAGTCTTTACCTTCTCTTGTGTTTCCTGCCTAGAGAGGTTACTTTAGAATTTGTTGCAAAGCTCATTTGGTGGTGCTGAATTCTCTTAGCTTTTGCTTATCTGTAAAGGTTTTAATATCTCTGTTGAAACTGAATGAGATTCTTGCTGTGTAGAGTGATCTTGGTTGTAGGTTTTTCCCTTTCATTACTTTAAATACGTCCTGCTACTCCCTTCTGGCTTGCAGAGTTTCTGCTGAAAGATCAGCTGTTAACCTTATGGGGATTCCCTTGTATGTTATTTGTTGCTCTTCCCTTGCTGCTTTTACTATTTTTTCTTTGTATATAGTTTTTGATAGTTTGATTAATATGTGTTTTGGCATGTTTCTCCTTGGATTTATCCTGTATGGGACTCTCTGCACTTCCTGGACCTTACTATTTCTTTTCCCACATTAGGGAATTTTTGAACTATAATCTCTGCAAATATTGTCTCAGTCCCTTTCCTTTTCTCTTCTTCTTCTGGGACCCGTATAATTTGAATGTTGGTGTGTTTAATGTTGTCCCAGTGGTCTCTGAGACTGTCCTCAATTCTTTTCATTCTTGTTTCTTTATTCAGCTCTGCAGTAGTTATTTCCACTATTTTATCTTCCAGGTCACTTATCCATTCTTCTGCCTCAGTTATTCTCCTATTGATTCCTTCTAGAGAATTTTTAATTTCATTTATTGTGTTGTTCATCATTGTTTGTTTACTCTTTAGTTCTTCTAGGTCCTTGTTAAATGTTTCTTGTATTTTCTCCATTCTATTTTCAAGATTTTGTATCATCTTTACTATCATTACTCTGAATTCTTTTTCAGGTAGACTGTGTATTTCCTCTTCATTTTTTTGGTCTGGTGGGTTTTTACCTTGCTCCTTTATCTGCTGTGTGTTTCTCTGTCTTCTCATTTTGGTTAACTTACTGTGTTTGGGGTCTCTTTTTTGCAGGTGGCAGGTTCATAGTTCCCATTGTTTTTTGTGTCTGCCCGCAGTGGTTAAGGTTGGTTCAGTGGGTTGTATAGGCTTCCTGGTGGAGGGGACTGGTTCCTGTGTTCTGGTGGATGAGGCTGGATCTTGTCTTTCTGGTGGGCAGGACCACGTCTGGTGGTGTGTTTTGGGGTGTCTGAGAGCTTATTAGATTTTAGGCAGCCTCTCTGCTAATGGGTGGGGTTGTGTTCCTGTCTTGCTCATTGTTTGGCATAGGGTGTCCAGCACTGTAGCTTGCTGGTCGTTAAGTGGAGCTGGGTCTTAGCACTGAGATGGAGATCTCTGGGAGAGCTTTTGTCATTTGACATTACTTGGGGCCGGGAGGTCTCTGGTGGACTAATGTCCTGAACTCGGCTCTCCCACCTCAGAAGCTCATGCCTGACACCTGGCCGGAGTACCAAGACCCTGTCAGCCTCTCAGTATACAGCACAGGGAACTGTATTCAGTATCTTATAATAGCCTGTAATGGAAAAGAATCTTGATTGTTTCACATCTGTGATGCAATGGAAAGAGTCGGCCTTTTGTTGCCGTTTCTTGGTGTGTTTGTTCAGTTCGTCTTTGTTTTTTAAGATGAAGATAGCATAAGCCTCCTGAAGTTTACAGGAAAAATACATCTGCATGAACAGAAAATATTCATAACATGTGGTTTTATCACTAAATAGTTTCTCTCTGTGTTTCCACATCTACATCTACTTTTTATAATTACATAATTTTTCATACTTTATTGCCCCTGCATGAATATATGGTTTTATCTTTTATGTAGATGCTGTCACAGTATTCCAGGCATTAATGACAAGGTTCCAGGCATTGATCATGGCTGTTAAGAAATTGCCATTTGGACTAAGACGTGACTCAGTCCTTGCATTAGTCATCTAGGGCTGACATATGAAAGTATCACAGACTGGGTGGCTTAAACAACATAAATTTATTTTCTCACAGTCTGGAGGCTAGAAGTCTAAGATCGAGATATCGGCAGGGTTTATTCCTTCTAAGGGACATGCAGGAAAAATCTGTTTCAGGCCTCCTTCTTGGCTTATAGATGGTTGTGTTTTCTCTGTGTTTTCACATCATCTTCCCTCTGTCTGTATCCAAATCTTCCTGTTCTTATGAGGACACCAGTCACATTGGATTAAAGCAAATACTAGTGACCTCATCTTAATTATCTCTACAAAGACCCTATCTCCAAATACTGTCATATTCCAAGGTAACTTAGGTTAGGATTTCAACATATGAATTTCCTGGTAAGCTATTGTTATGGATGGTTGGTGGGGGTGATCTCTGAACAGGGCCTGAAATTTTTGATGCCACCATGGAATTATTTTTCTTTCTTGGTGGAGCAGAGCACTAGTAGGTTAAAACTCTTGCTCATAAGCATGTTTGGTATGGTCTTTACATGTCCTTCTTAAATCACAATTGCATATAGGCACTAATAATGAATAAAATCTGCAAATTGCTTGTTTAAATCCCCTTTTATTTTAGGAATCAACTTGGATCTGTTTTTGGTTTGTATGTCTTTAATGACAGACGTGTTTTGCTTTATATTCCAAATAACACAAAATAAAATCCTAATGGGATTTCAGCATGGGCTCCCAGGTTTTTGTTTTTCTTTTCTTCAGGGAATGAAATAGAATATGAATACACTTTGTCACTTGTAGCACAAATAATGCTAAAGGAAATTGCAATGGGATGCCTTTATTAATCATCAGAGTTATGATACAGGATCCTGGCAACCTCCAGTAGTGGTCAACTAGTTTATTTACTATTATTATTAGTAATAATAATAATAATAAAAATTCATGTACTTTAACATCTTTGATATTTTAATCCCTGCCATCATCATTCTTTCTGATGCTGATCTATCTATATATCTATCTACCCAGCTTTACTGAGGTATAACTGACAAATAAAATGGTAAGATATTTAAAGTCTACAACATGATGATTTGATATACAGAAACACTGTGACAGAGGTCCCCCCAGTGAATTAACAAATACATCATATCTCACAGATTTATCTCTTTTGTTTTTATTTTTGGTGAGAACATTTAAGCCCTACTCTCTTAGCAAATTTCAATTAAACAATACCATGTTATCAACTATAGTCACCATGTTATACATCAGATCCTCAGACCTTACTCATCTTATAACCAAAAGTCTGTACCCATTTACCAACTTCTTCCTTCACCTCCTGGCCCCTCACAACCAGTTTTCTACTCTCTGTTTCTGTGAGTTGAGGGGTTTTTTTTAGGTTCCACATATAAGTGATATCATATATATGATATTAAAACCTAAGAAGTAGATAATAATGGCTTCATTTCAGAAAAGAAGAGACTGGGTCACAGAGAAGTTAATTGGCTCAGCCTATTGCACACAGAGTTGAGACTTGAATTAGGTGTGTCTAACTCCAAAGCCCATGTTCTACTTAGTAACACATACTGTTTTCCAGAGTCCTGTTTAGTTGGGAGTCAAAGATATGGATTTAAATAGCAATTATGTTGTGTTAAAACCATGAATCACTGTGTGAGTGCAAAGTATTGTAACCCACAATGTCACATAAAATTGCCAAATGAGGGCTTCCCTGGTGGCGCAGTGGTTGAGAGTCCGCCTGTAGATGCAGGGGACACGGGTTTGTGCCCCGGTCTGGGAGGATCCCACATGCCGCGGAGCGGCTGGGCCCGTGAGCCATGGCTGCTGAGCCTGTGCTTCCGGAGCCTGTGCTCCGCAACGGGAGAGGCCACAACAGTGAGAGGCCCATGTACCGCAAAAAAAAAAAAAAAAAGTTGCCAAATGATTTTTACCAGTTTGTCATCTATCTTTTAACTTTGCCTCTGATGTTCATTGCTATGTGAAGATATTTTATTTTTGAATTATGTAACCATATTAGTCTCTCTTTTCTCTCATTATTTCTGGTATGGTGGTACTATGATGTGTGTTGACTTCCATGTGGAGAAACAGGCTTTTCTGAACATGATGTTATATTATTTAAAGGTTGAAAACAACATAAATAGGGAATAAAACTGAGTAGAGTTTGCACAAAAAAGTGCAAAAGCCCACAAAGAGAGTTACTTATTTCTAAGATTAGAATGATGTGGTAAAAACAGTTTGGGAGTGAAATGTCTTTGCAGTGCTTAGGAGAAAAGAATGAAGTGAAAATACCAACAACTGTACCTTTGAGGCTCTGTAAAGTTAAGTAACTGCAGAATATGTTAAAACAATAAGTCATTTTATCAAAGTGTTATAACTCACAATGTCAGATGAAGGTGGTATCTTGAGATATATCTGCTAGTGTTTCCACATGGTGCTGATCAGGCATTTCCTCTAAAGGGACAGAAAATAGAGACAGAGGTAAGTTGTACTCCTTCTACGTCATGTTTTTTTGCATCAGTCAAATCTATGAAACAACTGAGTGCAGTGAGAGGCCATATGCACCACAGCAAAGGAGCATTTGTTGTAACTCTTAAATATGAATTCCACTTAGAAGGAGAATCTGTTGTGTGACTTCACAGTAATGCCACGATAGTTGTACTCAACGTGCTCTCGCACACTTCATTTCCAGCTTTGGCCTTGAATAAGTTTTGGTCATCTTCAGAAATTATATCCACTTTTAGAAGATGAGAATGCCCCAATTTCACAAATGCAAAAAAAAAAAATTACACAAATTGTGAAGAAACTGTCCACTGAGAGTTTGAAAAACAAATAGCACTGGAATACTCCTTTGAACTGAACATTTATTTAGATACAAAACTTTACTCTTTTCTTTATTTGAGCTTTCAGTCAAGCACAGAGAATGCAAAAATAATAATTCAGAGTTGCAAACTTGGTGCAGTTTATTCTGGTACGTTTATTAAAATTCTTGCATGCTAGGTTATGGTCAGTAGTCTGGGCAGTAGAGCACACACAAACAGATCTGACACTTCTCAGCCCTGTTATTGTCTTTCTAAGCCTTAATTTGATACCTATTAAAGTAACGTTATTCACAGATTGGTTTTGAGAGGTACATGAGGTGATATAATTAAATTCCTCATCCCAGTGCCAGGCACATAGTAAGCCCTCAATAAAAAACAGTATGAGAGCTATTCATTACTCTTTCTAGATTTTTTAATGCAACATTTTTTATCCACTCATAGTTTTTTTGTTTTCTTTAGTTTTTGGAAGCAACAGTTAACTTATCTGTTTTCATTAAGTCTCATTTTCATATATATACATATATATATATATATATATATATGCCACCTTAACATTTCAAACAGTCCTAAAGATTAATTCATTCCTTCAGTACATGTTTAAATGAGCAATCACTTAGTGTAAGTAAACTTTTCATATGCTACATTATTTAATCCTCTCAAGAAACCTAAGAAGTATATTGTAATGACTTCACTTCACAAGTGAAGAAAGTAGCCACAGAGAAGTTAATTGGCTCAGACTATTTCACAGAGAGTTAAGACTTGAATTAGGTGTGTCTAACTCCAAGGTTCATGCTCTACTTAGTACAGCATACTGTTTTCCATATTGTTTCCATTTAGTTGGGGGGGTCACATCAAAAGATATGAATTTGAATAGCAATTATGTCATTGTTCGTCTATTTCCCACTAGAGCCGTAGTTCCAAGAAGGAAGAATGTTTTATGCACACTATATGGCCCCTAGTAACTCCTCAATAAATATTTGTTTAATAAATACCTGGAATAAAATAGGAAGCTATACAGGATCCCCAACTTTTTATGAAGTTGACAAAAGACTTGTACTATAAGGAATTAAGAGAAGATAGGGAGGAGAATAATGCCAGGTGGAGTGTTAAGAGAAGAGTGTGAAATAGGTTGTGGGACCTGTTGGTTGGGGAGGATGGAACAAGGAGAACAGAGAGGACTTTCCATGGATGCATGTGCAAGGTAGACCAGATGGCTTGAATGATTCCTGCATGTGGCTAGAGAAAACATCATCAGATGGTAATATGCAGCCAAATTTCTTAAACATGAAACAAAGTGGGTGGACATTACCCTGTAGAGATGGAGGGTGGATATAAAAATGGAGTACAGGAATTTAATGGTCATTCAGAGCCTTTAGTGCAAGCTTCATTCTTTGACCTACTGTACTCTGGTATTGTGTCAACATAATCTAGGAATGCTGGCTATTTGTTCTATTAATACAGATGCCTAGTACCATCTAGAAATACAGAGACCTGAAGTGATGCAAATATCTTCAAAGAAACCAGGAAAGGCAGTGGTTTCCTTACCCCTTGCAGGGTTATCTTTCTGCCCAAGGGGAAGGATTCCTTGTAGTTATTTATGATGCAGTTTTTCTGAGGAAGGTAGGACCGAGAGATCAAACTGCTCACATTTTGTTGGGCAAGGCATTGCCAACAGGGGCTGTGCTGGGCCTCAGGGCTTTTTTCACATTCACAGAGGTTAGGGCTCTTTGCTTACAGGAGTGCTGTGGCACTGCTTCTGCAGAAGCATAGCAATGCTCCTTGGCTATAGCACCTGTTCCGAGCAGGAAATCAGGATGGAGAAGAAGTGTTATCTTTGTGAAATGCAGTAGGTTACGTTGACTGTGTGGAATACAAGGGGGTGTAAAATCCTGAACACTAATTCATTTTGATCTGTTTGACTGTATGTTTCTTAGAGCATGTTTAGTGCCTTGTGGCTAGAATATTCTGAGTTACTTAGTGATTACATAATGTGCTGTTATATTGACTTATTTGCTTGCGTCTTCTATCTTAATGAAAATAAAGTTCCTCCCTCAACTGTATGTCTTTGCCCTTCTAGACCTCACTCACACCTGCCTTCACAGTCAAGTTCATGGAAATGGAGTCTTTCTTCACTCAGAAACGCACTCTTTCAACATATGGTAGTCAGCAGTCACGTGGCACTGCAGTTAAAATAGTTTCCCAAGATGGGTAGCAATCTCCTTTTCTCCCTTCTCTGAATCCCAAAGATAATTTCGATACCTCTCTTAGTTAATCACTTAAAGTAGTTCCTGAATTTTATCTTTTATTCCTTTTCCTCAGCTTCTTTGTTGCCACATTATCTAGGTGTCCCACTTGCCTAGCTATTCTCTTCCAGTCTTTGTAGGTGCTTCTTTTCTGTCCACCCCTTAAATGTTGGTATTTCTTAGGGTTTCCTCTATGATTCTCTCACTCCTCATACGTAACCCCATTCCCTTCTGCATGCTACTGATTTCCAAATCCGTACCTTGACTTCTGATTTATCTCCTAAAGTACGACGGACAAAGGCACACAGTATTTCCAATTTTAGCTCACTTTTTTTCTTTAATCCAGCTGATATTCCTATTTCCTAACTCATGGCTAAAATTTTCCTATAGCTGTACTACACAGATCCTGAGAATCTTCTTTAACCCTTTCAATCTCTTTATTCACAGACGCATCCCCTCCATATATTATCACGAGCTCAACTAGGTGGAACACACCTTTCCAAGATATTTTTTACACTACAGCTACAATTATCTTCCTTTTTCCTATTATCACCCAGCTTTAAAATCTTTAGTAGCCTCCCTTTGCTTTGGGGTAAGTCTCAACTTTTTAAAATTCCTTTCTTTGCCGATCCTCACGCTTCTGATCTCACTTTCTACATTCTGGCCATACCCAACTTCTTTCAATTTCACTGCATGTTACTCTACTTCAAATATCTCCACCTCCCACCATAACCCTTCAGGTTTGTGTGAGGAGCCTGTGGTTGCCATCATGATGTTCTCCTTCCTGAACCCTTGCTATCATCCTCCAATGTCAGGCAGTTTGGGAAACTGTACCTAACTCTAGGGTTGGACCCTGATAGATCTAAGCTATTGTAGTTCACCCCTCAGGGAGTTTTCCATTGGTCAGTCATAAATAAATTTAGTTTGTGGTGCCAGAATATTCTAAAAATGAGGTAGAATAGAAAATACATGTTCTATTATCACCATACACTACTCTCCTTATAGTCTTTATTGTACTGTGATAACTGCTCTTTTGTTTGTCTTTGATGCCCACCAGCAACAACATAGTGGTTAGCACAGAGAAGACTCTCAATTAATACCATCACACAAAAGAACGAGGACCCGGGCTTCCCTGGTGGTGCAGTGGTTGAGAGTCCGCCTGCCGATGCAGGGGATGCGGTTTCGTGCCTCGGTCCGGGAGGATCCCACATGCCGCAGAGCGGCTGGGCCCGCGAGCCATGGCCGCTGAGCCTGCGTGTCCGGAGCCTGTGCTCCGCAACGGGAGAGGCCACAGCACTGAGAGGCCCTCGTACCACAAAAAAAAAAAAAAAAAAAAAAAAAAGAATGAGGACCCAGTGTGGAAAACGTCAAATAAACCCACTTTATAAAGTACCAAATATTGATTAAGTTTGGGGACAAAAAATTGCGTACACAAAGCAGTGCTAAGAGGGAATTTGATAGCTATAAATGTGTATATTAAAAAAGAAGAAAGATCTTAAATCAACAAACTAACTTTCAACACAAGAAACCAAAAAGAAAAAACAAAATAGAACAAACTGAAGTCAAAGCTAACAGAAGGAAGGAAATAATAAAGATTATGGCAGAAATAAACAGAGAATAGAAAAACAAAACAAAGTGTTGATTTGTTGGAAAGATAAAAAAAATTGAAAAACTCTTAGCTAGAATACCTAGTAAAATAGGGAGAAGACTCAATAACTAAAATTAGAAAAGTATATATTTTATGAACAATTGTATGCCAATGAATTGGACAATTTAGAGGAAATGGATAAATTCCTAAAAACACACAATCTATCTAGATTGAGTCATGAAGAAATAGAAAACTGGAACGTACCAATAACAAATAAAGAGACTGAATTGGTAATCCAAAATCTTCCCAACAAAGAAAAGTCCAGGGTAAGTTTGGCCTTCCTAGAGAAGTCTATGACGTTTAAAGAAGAATTAATACCAATCCTCCTGAAACTCTTCAAAAAAATATTGGAGAAGAGGGAATACTTTCAAGCTCTTTCTATGAGACCAGCATTACCCTGATACGAAAGTCAGACACAGACACTGCAAGGAAAAAAAAAAAAAAACCCTACAGACCAATAGCTCTGATTATACTGATGCAAAAGTCCTCAACAAAATACTATCAAACTAATTTCAACAGCATATTAAAAAGATTATACATCATAACCAAGTTGGATTCATTCCTGGGATGCAAGAACGATTCAACATACAAACATCAATCAATGTAATACTTCACATTAACAGAACGAAGGATAAAACTTCATCATCCTCTAAACTGATGCAGAAAAAGCATTTAACAAAATTCAACACTTTCATGATAAAAACTCTCAACAAACAAGGAATAAAAGAAAACCATCTCAACATTATGAAGGCTATATGAAAAGCTCATAGCTAACATCATACTCTACAGTTAAAGACTGAAAGCTTTCCCTCAAAGATCTGGTACAAAGAAAGAATGCCCTATCTTGACACTTTTATTCAACATAATAGGGGAAATTTTATCCAGAGCAATTAGGTAATAGAAAGTAATAAAAAGCACCCAAATTGCAAAGGAAAATGTAAATGATCTCTGTTTGCAGATGACATGGTCTTATATGTAGAAAACCCTAATGATTACACACACACACACACACACACACACACACACACACACACACAAATCTGTTAAAATTAATTAACAAATTCAGCAAAGTTTTAGGATATAAATCAGCATTCAAAAATAAGTTGTGTTTCTATACACTGACAATGAAAAATCAAAAGAGAAATTAAGAAAACAATCCCATTTACAATAGCATCAAAAACAATAAAAACAATAAAATACTTAGGAATGAACAGAACCAAGGAGGCGAAAGACTTGTACACTGGAAACTACAAAACACTGCTTAAAGAAATTTAAAAAGACACACAAAAGGTGAGAAGATATCTAATGTTCATGGATTGGAAAACTTAATATTGTTAAGATGTACTACATACTACCCAAAGTGATCAACAGATTGAATGCAATACCTATCAAAATGTCAATGGCATTTTTTGCAGAAAATTTATCCTAAAATTCATATGGAATCTCAAAGGACCTCAAATAGCCAAAAAGATTTTGAAAGGGAGAACAAAACTGGAGGGCTCACACTTCCTGATTTCAGAATATATTACAAAACTAAGCAAAATAGTATGGTACTGGCATAAAGACAGACAAATACACCAGTGGAATAGAACAGAGAACACAGTAATCAACTTTTGTGTTTATATGGTCAAATGATCTACAACAAGGGTGCCAAGACCACTCAGTGGGGGAAAAGACAGTCTCTTCAACAAATGGTGCTGGAAAAACTGGATATCCACATGCCAAAGAATGAAGTTGGACCCTTATTTTACATCACATACAAAAGTTAACTCAAAATGGATTGAATATGTAAATGTAAGACACAAAACTGTAAAACTCCTAGAAAAAAACATAGGGGAACGCTTCACAGCAATGGACTTGGCAATAATTTCTTGGATATGACACAAAAGCACAGGGAACAACTGGAAAAATAGACAAATGTGATTACATCAAATTTTAAAACTTTTGTGCATCAAAGAACATAATCAATAGAGTGGAAAGCAACCTATGGAATGGGAGAAAATATTTACAAATAATATCTCTGGTAAGGCTTTAGTATCCAAAACACATAAAGAACTCAACTCAATAGTGAAAAGACAAATAATCTGATTAAAAAATGGACAAAGAATCTGTATGGGTAATTCTCCAAAGATAATATACAAATGACCAACAAGCACATGAAAAGACGCTCAATATCACTTATCATCAGAGAAGTGCAAATCCAAACCACAGTGAGTTATCACCTCACACTATTTAGGATGGTGACTATAAAACAAATGAAAAATAGCAAGTGTTGGTGAGGATGTGGGGAAATTGGAACCTTGGTGCCTTGCTACTGGGATTGTAAAATGGTGCAACCACTATGGTTATGGACATTCCTCAAAAAGTCAAGACTACCATAGGATCCAACCACCCCACTTTTGGGTATACAATAAGCCCCTACATACGAACCTTCAAGGTGAGAACTTTCAAAGATGCAAACGTGCATTTGCATGTCCAATCATGTAAGTTAGTTCATGTATCTGGCATATATTGTCACACGCGTGTATCCTCTACAAGTGGTTGCACTTTTGTGTACTTTACTGTACAGTACTGTATAGAGTACAGTAGTACAGTATCTTTATTTAAAGCCCAGGATGTCTGGAAGCAAGCGTAAAAACAGCAGTGAGGTAGCTGGCACTGCTAAGAAGTGCCAAGGGATAACAATGGAACTTGCTGTGCAACCCGCGGCGCTTATGAATGAAGACCTGATGGAATTGGAGGCCCAGAAAGGGCGAGGAGAGACAAGAGGAAGAAGTAACTGAAGAACCAAAGAGATTCATGACGCAGGAAACGGCAAGGGGATTTTCTTTATTTGAGGAGGCAATGTTAGATTTTGAGGCACAGAACCCGAGTAGAACAGTACAGGAAGGTGGCAGCAGCCGTTCAGATGTAATCCAGTGCTACCATGTCATTATGAGAAAAAAAAGAGCTACTACCCAGACATCACTGGATCGTTCTTTCAAGAAGGTAGATAGAATTGAACCCAGCAAGGAACCAGAACCTGGCCATCACCATGAGGCGTGAGTGAAATGGCAGCTTGCCCTCCGTCTCCTGTTGCTGACGATCCTTCAGCTCTACCATCTCCCACCTCCTCTCCCTCCTCCAGTCTGTAACTCTTCCTGCCTGTTCACTTGATGCCAGCCCCTGGATGCCAGCTGCTGTACTGTACTACTGTACTTTTCAAGGTACTGTACTGTAAAATTAAAAAGTGTTTGTTTTTTTATGTATTATTTGTGTGAAAAGTATTATAAACCTATTACAGTTCAGTAGTATACAGCCGATTGTGTTAGTTGGGAACCTAGGCTAACTTTGTTGGACTTACGAACAAATTGGACTTAGGAATGTGCTCTCAGAACAGAATTCTTTCCTATGTAGAGGACTTACTGTATAGCCAAAAGAATTAAAAGCAGTCTCAAAGAAATATTTGTGCATCCATGTTTATAGCAACACTGTTCACAGTAGCCAAGATGTGGAAACCACCTAAATGTCTATTGATGGCTGAATTAATAAAGAAAATGCAGTATATACATACAGTAGAATATTCTTTGCCTTGAAAAAATTAAGTAAATTCTGTCATACCCTACAACATGGATGAACCTCCCTGAGAACATTATCCTAATTAAAATAGGCCAATCAAAACAAGACCAATACTCTAAGATTCCACTTATATGAGGTATCCAAAGCAGTTAAATTCATAGAAACAGAAAGTGGAATGGTGGTTACCAGGGAACTGGGGGGAGGAGAAAAGTGAGGATGTTGCTTAATGGGTATAGAGTTTCAGATTTGTGAGATGAAAAAGTTCTGGAGCTCTGTTTCACAATAATGTAAATATACTTAATACTACTGAACTCTGTACACTTAAAAAAGGTTAAGATGGTTTTTAAAAAATGGGTGCACAAGGTGTTGCTACATTGCTACAGAGATTACTTTAATGATGGAACTTTGACTAAAGATGGAACACTGTAAGACACAACTGTAAACTAATTGCCCCAAAAATATCTCACTGGCCCAGATGTTTGTCTTAGTGAGATCAAGGGTGGAGGGATGACTGGGGTTTCTGGATTGATAGGAGTAGACTCTGACATGATGGCCCTTTTCAGAGTGGTCCAGAGCATGGACCATCTCCTCCAGACCAGGACATATCACACACGCCTCGGGTCCCTGGAGTGTGGACTGGACTTGGGAAAGCTTCTCTATGGATACTCATTCTCAGTTCCATTCTTAGCTCACTCTTAGCTCTGTCTGGACAGCTGACCATGATAGGTTATGGTCTATCGCTGAATCTCAGCATCACTATCTGCATCCTGCAGCTATGGGATCACATCATAGCCTCCATTAGAAAAAAAATGTGTGGACAAAAGCTCCACATGTGTGTAGGTCACACATAGCATAAGAGTAAAATTCTAGGTAAGGCATATTTTTCGAAGTCAATGGAAATTTCTCAAATGCTTTGAGTTTTCTGTTCAGAGGATACTCTGAATTAGTATTTAAAAGATGTAAATAAAGCAGAAATGGTTCAACAAAGGTATCTGGGCAAAATATGTAATTAAAGTACCTGGTAGCAGCTCCACATTTTAAAATGCAATTACTGTTGCAGGATAAGTTATAAAGCTACTAGCCACCATTTATTGAATAGTGTGTTCAGATTTAATGGATGGTTAATATATTCTAAATCACATTTTTATGATTTTAAATGTACTGTATGCATATAGTTGAAAACTAAAGAAATGTAGTGAGTTTTAGAGAAGAAAATATAAATGATTATCCTTCCTGGGAAATGTAGGCTAGATTACAGTGTTGGATTTTCCTCAAAGGAACAAGAATGCTTTATTTTCAGTCAGGCAAGAAAGGCCATGGAAATTAAAACTGAAGGAAGGGTTTTCCCTGGTGGCACAGTGGTTGAGAGTCCGCCTGCCGATGCAGGGGACACGGGTTCGTGCCCCGGTCCGGGAAGATTCCACATGCCGTGGAGTGGCTGGGCCCGTGAGCCATGGCCGCTGAGCCTGCGCTGCGCGTCCGGAGCCTGTGCTCCGCAACGGGAGAGGCCACAGCAGTGAGAGGCCCGAGTACGGCAAAAAAAAAAAAGAAAAAACTGAAGGAAGGAAGACCCTACTCTTCCTCCTGGAGTCAAATTTAGTGTTGGATGAAGATTCTAAAGGCAGATACTCATAGATTCGTGTTGGAAACTGAAACTAACTTCTGTCCTGCCTTAACCTATGTAGGGCTTCTTCCTGGATTTGCTCTTTTCAGGCCCCCAAAGCAGTAGCTCCTTACACTAATAGTGTAAGCTATTTATTAAACTTTATTTTATGTAGATATAAATATAAATAAATAAAATATGAATATATAAATATTCATATACATATTTATATATGAGGGGTACCTGATAGAAAAACAAGCTTCTGAACAGAAGGACTGAAAACCTAACCAGGTTTTATTTCTCAGTTATCCAAGTAGCCAGGTTGCATATGATTATTAATTTTTAAAAATTTATGTATTATTGTAACAATCTCAAGCTTACAGAAAAAAACTGCAAGAACAGCAAAGGGAACTTACTTTTTCCCCCAGAGCCATTTCGGAGTAGATGGCAACATGATGCTCCATCATCCCTCCAAACTAATGTTGTTTCCTATAAACAAGGGCATTTTCCTGCATGACTGTGATTTCGTCATCAAAATCAGGAAGTTAACATAATTACTGCTATCTAGTACTCAGATGCCATTCAAGTTTTGCCATTTTTGGCCAAAATGTTCTGTATAGCAAAATGATACAAGTTCAGAATCTTGTGTTGTATTTGTCAATTTCCTTTAGTTACCTTCAATTTGTAACACTTCCTCAACTTTTTCTTGACCTTGACACTTTAAGATTACAGGTTAGTCAGGTTATTGAGTGTTACTCAGTTTGGGTTTGCCTGATGTTTCATCATGACAAGATCTGGGTTATGAATGATTTGCAGGTAGGTTAGAGAAGGGATACTGAGTTCTGTTACATTCTATCAGGAGACAATTATTTTGATTTGTCTCATTAGGGTAGAGCACTTGGTTAAGGTGATTTCTGCCCAGCTTCTCCACAGTGAAACTACCATTTTCCCATTTTTAATTAAATAATTATTACATTTGATTTGAGCAGTGATTATTTTTTCACTATATACTGTCAACATTTTATCATGACATTAATATTCTTAAAATTTTTTAATGCTGTGTAACATTCTACTGTATAAATACACCATTATATGTGTGCGCATTACTATCTCTCATTACATTGTTTTTAGCTTAACAATGTATTATCACTATTAACGTTAGGGTGTTGGACATATTTTTAGTATTGATTTTTACCTGTAATTCTCATTTTAAAGCAGGCATGCTTTTAGTTTTAATTTTTCTGTGTAAACTGACACAGTTGCATAAAGACACTAAAATATAATTTAGGGATTGTAAAACTAGGCTTCTAAGGATTGTTAAATGAAGCTTCAAAAGTTATTAGATATATGAAACATTGTAGACAATTAAAATGCTTGAGTGGTCAATTTTGCCTTTACAATATATCTCCCCAAATATTAGGGAAATCTATTTAGAAAAAAAATAAGGGATACATTATTAATCTAAAGCAAAAGTTTTTCACTATCATTATTACAACCCCTTTATTGACATTTCACAGTTATGCCAATGTTGGAATATACAGGAGTTTTGTAGACTAAGGTTATATAACGGGGAAACCTCATGTGTAGGTTTGTTATCACCAGAATCAGAAAGCAATTCTAGGTACCCATCTCTTGATGTTATTGCACCAGCTTACAACACTGCTGGGAGCTCTTCATCTCCTCTCTGAGACCATTGCTGAGTTATTAGCTACTGCCACATGCCACACACTAAATGAAATGGTTCTGTCAGAGGGTAACTACAGAAAAACTGTAGAAACAATGAGGGTTGAAGAATTTTCTTTATGTAAATCACTGGGCACTTAGAAATTTTTTGTCTGAAATAACAAAGGGGTGCATGAAAATCGGGTATTTCATAAAAAAGATGTAAAGATTTATGTATGAAAAACAGCATTCAGTTTATGTTAATAGAAAAACAATATAAAGGAGAAGAATATTAAGATTATTATTTTTAACCTTTGGAATGTTAATTTGGAATATTAAGTATTCCTTTTGTGCATAATACCTTCATACTTTCTTCTTGCATTTTTTCATAAAAGTAACATACACATTTTAAAACTAGGGCATTTCTATCTGTGAAATAGCACAGTACACAAGGATTTTTCATAGGTAAAAGAAAGAAATGCAATGAAAGGATCTGTTTAGGGCATTATCTTTAGTTTGTGTTGTATTTTTAAGTATTTGACGATTCAAACTTCCCGAACCAGATATTTATTTTTCCTAATAAGTGAAATAAGATTTTCTAAACTGCAATATTAGGCCTTTTATGTTTCTGCAACAGAAATAGATCTTGCTCTGAAATATAGAAAACTACCTGTTTCAATTGCTGGTTGATGCTTTTAGGAGAACGCTACTGTTAAAAATAGAATTAATCTAGATTTGGGTATATGCTGAATCAAACCACAATCCCCATCTCATTAAAAATATATATTTATATATATTCAATTTATATAATTTAACCTTATAGGACTTTTGTTAAACTTACAGACATTTTTTGGTATAATTATAAATTTCATTTTAAAAGGCCACCATTAATTTCAGCTGATCATAAATATTTGCGGTTAATTCAAAGTTATATGAGCCACTGGAGTATAAATAATAAATAGATCTTATTCTTCTCTCTGTACTAATTAACACATTTTTGAATAAATTATCTTCCTTTCCCATATCTCTGTTTGATGTAGTGTCTGAGAAGCAAAATTAACAAGAGAAATATACAGTACAATTACCATTCAATTTCATTTGCTTGAGGTAAAAATATTTGGAAATTCAGTCTTTTTTTTTTTTTTAAATCATTGATCTTATATTTCCTTAAGAATGGAAAAGAAAAACAATAATTGTGTTAGAGAAATTTCTGCTCCTGTGTTAATCAAATAGGCAGATCCTACAGCACATTCTACTCTGGAATGGTAATAGGTCTCGGGAGACTGCTGTAATACAACTGAAGCACCTGTATGCTGGGCTGGGATTTGACAAGCTGCCTGGGGCAAATATCATCATCAACTCATTTAAAATCCACCCTGTGTGGGGCATCTGGTATGTGTCCTTTAAACAGGACAAACTCTAATGATACATTGTGTCATGTGCCTTCTAACAATGTCCACTATAAGTTAATCACTTTTACATTTATAGATAGCTGTTGCTTACTTTTGGTGGGGGGGGGCAGGTTCAAAATTCTAAAATAGTGTCAACACTTGTTCACTTATTGTTAAAAAGTATTTTCTAGTTGTTTCTTTTGTGTCTTCCACCTAGATTATAAACTCCATAAGGAACAAGACATTATATTCTACTTCATTATACTCCTCTTCAACCTCCAAAGCCCATAAAGAACATTCAAGATTCATTAAGATTTGTTTAAAAAATGAATGAATGAATTGGGTCTTCTTGAAAACTTAATTAAAAAAAAAAAAGCCATTCAGTAGTTATCAGTCTTTATGCCAGTCTGTTGTCTGCCTGTCCTTTCCAGGTGAAGTAGTCACTACCACCTTAAAGCAGAGACTGCCAGTTGTCCCCAAATATCCATTCTCCACTTTTTCTATTATATCCAATTTGTGGTTGGGTAGATGACTGCTCAGGATAGAGACTACTTTTCCAAGGCTCCTTTGCAGGTTGGTATGGCCATGTGACTAAATTCTCCATGTGAGATGATATGTTCAATTTCAGGTCTTGCCTTTAGGGTATCTCTTACAGAAGCCAAAGCCATATCCTAACTACTAATAATACACGCAATATGTATCATTTATAAATAAACACTAAATGTCAGGCTAGGGTGTTAGATGCTATACACACTTTATCTTTAAGCCTCGGAAGATCATAAAGTTTGGTATCAATGTTTCCATTTTTCAAACAATAAAATAGATTTATAGGTGTTGGATAATTTGCCCAAGGTCACCCTATAGAATAAGTATATTCCAATTTGGTGTGGGACATTCTTATACTGCTATAGCGCTACTCTTTTTCTTTTTTTTTAATGTTATCTTATAGGATTTTTTTTCCTTTCAGTTTTATTGAGATATAACTGACATACAGCACTGGATAAGTTTAAGATGTACAGCATAATGATTTGGCTTACCTACATCATGAAATGATTACCACAGTAAGTTTAGTGAACATCCATCATCTCATATAGACACAAAATTTTAAAAAATACAAAAAACCCCCACCATTTTTCTTTGTGATGAGAGCTCTTAGGATTTAGTCTCTTAACAACTTTCATATATAGCATATAGCAGTGTTATTTATATTTATCATGCTGTGCATTACATCCCTAGTACTTATTAATCTTATAACTGGAAGTCTGTACCTTTTGACCACCTTCATCCAATTCCCCCTCCACCCACCCTTTGCCTCTGGTAGCCACAAATCTGATCTCTTTTTCTATGAGTTTGTTTATTTGTTTTTGAAGCACAAGTGAGCTATAACACTATGTTAGTTCCTGGTACACAGCATAGTGATTCAGTATTCCTATACATTCCAAAATGATCACCACGATAAGTCTAGTTACCATCTGTCACCATACAGTTATTACATAATTATTGACTAAATTTCCACACTGTACATTTCATACCTGTGACTCAGTGATCCTGCAACTGAAAGTTTGTACCTGTTAGTCCCCCTCACCTATTTCTCTCCTCCTCCCACCCTCTCCCCGCTGGCAACTACCTGCTTGTTCTCTGTATCTATGACTGTTTTTGTTAAGTTTGTTCATTTGTTTTTTAGATTCCACATGTAAGTGATAACAGAGTATTTTGTCTTTCTCTGTCTTACTATTTCACTTAGGATAATGCCCTCTAGGTCCATCCATGTTGTCATAAATGCAAGATTTCATTCTTTTCATGGCTGAGTAATATTTCATATATATATAATAGATAGATAGATAGATAAATAGATAGATAGATGCCAAATCCTATTTATACATTCATCTGTTGATGGGCATTTAAGTTGCTTCCGAATCTTGGCTGTTGTAAATAGTGCTGCAGTGAACACAGGGGTGCATATATTTTCTCAAATTAGTGTTTTCCTTTTCTTCAGATAAATACCAAGGAATGGAATTGCTCGATCATATGGTAGGTCTATTTTTAATTTTTTGAGGATATATACTGTTTTCTATAGTGGCTGCACCAATTTACATCCCACTCTTTAACCAATTTTTGAGGTTGGTTATTTTAGAGTAATTCTTCTTCCAGCTTTTTTCCACTATCCAACCAGTACAAAGTCTTACCGAATCCTATCTCTGAAGGAGCTCTAGATTCTATCCCCTTTTCTTCTTACCAACTGTCACTTCTTTAACTTGGGTTGTCATTCTCTCTTTCTTCTATTTCTGTAGTATTATGACTGTTCTCAGCATCGTTACCCTCTTATTAGCTGGGTCTTTGAATGAACTCTTCTTTCTGCCTGAAATGCCTATTTTTCTACCTTGCTAATTCTCTTTTTTGTTTTTTAATTCTTGTCCCAAATGTTCCCTCTGGGGATACCTCCTTTAACTCTAGCTATAGCATACAAATTTATATCATAGCTCTTTTCTCAGTATAATTTTCTCAGCTTTGTTTAGTTACAATGAATAAATCAAAGTGTGTATACTTACAGTTTAACATGTGATTTTTTTAATATTTCTACACTGTGAAATGATTACTACATCATGTTAATTAACATATCCATCACCTCACATTGTTACCATTTTTATTGTTGTGGTGGTGATGAAATATTACCATTTTTATTGTTGTGGTGGTGATGAAAACACTTAAGATCTACTCTCTTAGCAAATTTCAAGTATACAATATAGTATTGTTAACTATAGTCACCATACTGCATATCTGATCTCCAGAGTTTATTCATTCTGCCTAACTGAAAGTTGATATACTTTGACCAACATCTCCCTATTTCCCCTACCCTCCAGCCCATAGCCACCACCATTCTACTCTCTGCTTTTATGAGTTCGACTTTTAGATTCCATATAGATATAAGTGAGATCATTCAGTATTTAAATTTTCATGTCAGGCTTATTTTGCTTGCCAGTGTCCTTCAGGTTCATAGGTTCATTCATGTTATTGTAAATGATAGGGTTTCCTTCTTTTCTGCACACTTTTTTTTAATCAGGTTGTTTGTGTTCTTTTGATATTCAGTTGTATGAGCTGTTTGTATTTTGTATATTAACCCTTTATCAGTTGTATCATTTGCAAATATTTCCTCCCATTCAATAGGCTGTCTTTTCATTTCTTTTTTTTTTTTTTTGCGGTACGTGGGCCTCTCACTGTTGTGGCCTCTCCCTTTGTGGAGCACAGGCTCCGGATGCACAGGCTCGGTGGACATGGCTCATGGGCCCAGCCACTCCACGGCATGTGGGATCCTCCCGGACCGGGGCATGAACCCGTGTCCCCTGCATCGGCAGGCGGACGCTCAACCACTGTGCCACCAGGGAAGCCCCTGTCTTTTCATTTTGTTGATGGCTTCTCTTGCTGTGCAAAATCTTTTAAGTTTAATTAGGATCCATTTGTTTATTTTTGCTTTTATTTCTTTTGCCTTAGGAGACAGGTCCAAAAAAATATTGCGACAATTCATGTCAAAGAGTGTTCTACCTATGTTCTCTTCTAGGAGTTTTATGGTTTCAAATCTTACATAAAGATGTAAATACATCTTTAATCCTTTTGGGTTTTTTTTTCTTTATATGGTGTTAGGAAGTGCTCTTATTTCATTCTTTTACATGTAGCTGTCCAGTGTCCCCAGCACCACTAATTGAAGAGACTGTATTTTCTCCATTGTATATTCTTGTCTCATTTGTCATAGATTAATTGACCATAAGTGCATGGGTTTATTTCTGGGTTCTGTATTCTGCTCCATTGATCTATGCGTCTGTTTTTGTGCCAGAACAATGCTGTTTTGATTACTGTAGCTTTGAAGTACAGTCTGAAGTCAGGGCATATGATGCCTCCAGCTTTGTTCTTTTTTTTCTCAAGACTGCTTTGGCAATTCAGGATCAGGTACGGGCATTTTAACAATACTAATTCTTCCTATTGTGAACATAGGATATCTTTTCATTTATTTGCATATTCTTTACTTTCTTTTATCAACACTTAATAGATTTCAGCATACAGATATTTAACCTCCTTGGTTAAATTTATTCCTGAGTATTTTATTCTTTTGATGCTGTTGTAAATGGGATTGGTTTCTTAATTTCTTTTTTGGATAGTTTGCTGTTAGTGCATAGAAGTGCAAATGATTTTTGTATGTTGCTTTTGTATCCTGAAACTTTATTGAGACCACTTACTAATTCTAACAAATGAATGTTGAAAACGTCTACTCTGTCATCCTGCTGACATCACTCTTCTCTGCCTATCCCAATATAATTTTGACTTTTATGTCTGTATTCTATCTCGACAATATATTTCTCCACAGAAGGGAGAGCATTTCTGCTCCTTATCTTTAGGGCTGAGCACAAGTCCTCAAATGATAATCATTGTTGAATGAAGATTTCAGAAACTAAAGATTCCCTATTTCTGTCCTTATAAATTATGTTGTGAAAAAGACTGCTTTTATAATCTTACATCTAATTCATTGACCCTATGAATATATGACTGGTACCACTGGGCAATTATTTTCAGGGACAAACAGTGATTTCATACTGAGGTAAATAATGCTGATCATATACAATTTGGAAGTTTACACTTTACAAATTAAATGTTTAGGAAGATTGAATTTTTTTGAATGGGCAAGGGTGATATTCCCCTTTCAATCTGTTAGACTGTCTTGGATATAGTGTCATCTGAACAGTTTAATCAGTATTTTTTTTAATTTCATGAAAGAGTAGATGAGTTAACACTTTGGCTTTTTAATTCCATGAATATTCTGTGATTGTAAATAGTGTTCTAACATACTTATATTGCAAGGGCTAAACTGAGGTTAGAGTTAGTAAAAGTAAGTAAAATTTGTGATATCAATGCAACATTAAATTCAACTGACTTTCAAATGACAGTGCTTAAATAGGGCTGGGAAAAAAATATTGAACTGGAATTACCAACTAATAGTTCCAACACCTTTTTTCTAGATATGAAGGTAAAAAGACATGAAGTAATACATCATTCACCTTAATTAGTAAAGCATACAGTAACAAATTGGAACAAAGTTTCTCAATTTTTTTTAAACTCCATGGTTTATATTAAAAATGCAATGCCTCTAAGTCCAAACCAGGGAAGCATTCTCTGATAATAAATGGCCACCACTGCATTTGCCCCACCCTAGGTCTATTAATATAAAATACTAAATGGGGAAGTGAAAAAATCCTCAGAGCTACACATTTTCATTGAACATATTTTGCCTCTTGCACTATAGTTTTCAGAAATAACTGCATAACTCATACTTATTTGAGGAAAATACTGTCTTGAAGTAAATTGCAGAATGTGAATTAAGCTCTCCCAAGTAATTCCAGTCTGTTGATTCTCATTCTCCTTTAAGTACAACTCTTGGTTGTCTGCAAGTTAATATTTAAATCTTACTTCTCTATGTTTAATTAACGTTCCATCTTTAACATTTGAAAGTGACTTTGAAATAAAGTTAAAAGCTCCAGGGGTCTTTTGTAATCAAGTGCCTTTACTTCCAGGAGCAATATTTATTTTATCTAATGAAATGCAAGTCTCTGTAGCAACAAAATATTGTGAGAATTCTATTAATTTCCCAGGAAATTTTTCCTGTTCTAAATACAGTTTTTATTAATAGCCATGGAATTTTTATCCTGTACTTTCAGTACCTATTCATATCATCATATGGTTTTTCTTCTTTAATGTGTTGCTGTGGTAAAATGTGCTAAACAATTTTTAAGACTGAACAAATCTTGCAGACCTGATATAAACACTGCATACATATTTTTGTACCTTCTTGGATGGTTTCACTAATATTTATTTGTTATAAGCTGCATATCTACTCTTAAGTCAGATTAGTTTTTGGTATAACTTTTGTCAGGTTTTGGGTATATTATATTCATAAAATAAATTAGGAGGTTTTAGTTTTAGTTTTTTCCATGGCTTGGAATATTGTAAACAATATTGGAATTATCTGCTCTTTAAGACACAGAAAGAAACTCATTTGTGAATCCATTTGTTCCTAGTACCCTTTTCAATGGCAAAGCTCTAAACACTTCTAATTCTGTCAGTGGTAACTGGCTTATTCACCTTCTCCTAGTTTTTTGATTTTGGTAACTTGCATTTTGCTAAGAAATAATAATTTTTTCTAAATTTTCAAACTGAATGCAATATAGTACACAATATTTGTCTCTAATCCCCCTAGTTTCTTCTACATCTACTCTTCTGCTTCTTTCATTACTGATCTTGTCATTTAAGCTCACTTTCTTTTTGCCTTGGTAAGTCTACATGAAATTAGTCTCTTTTATTAATCTTTTCAAAGTATTATATTTCAGATTGATTTAGTTTTTCAAATAGCTTTTGTTTTATATTTCAGTTGGCATTAGCTTTATGTTTTTAAATTTCCTATTCCTAGTTTCCCTTGTACTTTTCATCTTTATTGTTAACAAATTAAAATATTTGGGATATACAACTTATTTTAAATTTAGCTTTTTCTGGGTATTATAGGTTATGGTATTAAGCATTCATCTTTTAAATTTTTTCTTAATATTGTATGTTCTGTCAGCTGTTAGCATTAAGAGATATATTTTGAGTATGCACTAAATATTCAAAGTAGATACTAGGCTTATTATTAGTTATTAATTTTTGAAAATATAGTTTCACTTCATTCCTACATAGTTTTTTGTTGTGTTATTTATACATTTTTACTGTTTTTCGATAAAGTATAGGCTTTAGTAAATATTATTGCTGCATTTCACCTATTTGTTCACCTCCTTTATCCCATCTATGTTTTAATCACAGATCTATACTTGTTTGCTCTTGAAACAAGAGTGTTAGTATGTAATAGTAAGAGTTGCTGACACATGTTACTTAGTATATCCTGGGTTCTCTTCTAACTCAAAGGCATTCATACCCGTATCATGCACACAACAACTCTCTCAGGTGGGTGCTGTTATTACTTCAATTCCCAGATGAATAAACTGAGGCACAGAGATATGAAATAAATTGTTCAAGATCACACCATTAGTCAATGATGGAGCTAAGACCCAAACCCAGGTAGTCTGGCTCTACAGGTCGCAGGAAAGAAGCTTCTGTGAGACACAAATTTTTAAAACTTGTCAGAAAGCACATACTAATTTACAGACATTGAAGGTAAGAAATTCTTCTTTTTTGTTTTGAAATTTTACATTTTTTATATAGTAGTGCCTTCCTTCCCTAGTACCTCAGCTAGGATGTGTTGTGAATCTTCCTGTTTCCACTTTCGTTGCACTTCATTCTCTAAATATATGCTAATTAATCTACAGCTTACGTTGTCATACCCAAGCAAAGAGAAATTATCACATGAAATAACATCCAGAAGGCTTAGCATTTAGGGTGAGCATTCTTCACCCAAGATAAGTAGGACAGAAATGATCCAGTCCTTAGTGAATGAGTTGTCCCTGGTTTTTACTCTTCTGATCACATCACTTCACCCTTCCCAGCTTTAACCACAGGCCTGTTCCTGCAGGCTCTGAAGAGCTGCTATGTTAAGTGAGGCCCAGATCTGACCTCCTTGACATCCAGGCTCTCATAACTTTGAGTACCTTACAGTCATTCACTTTCAAAGGTTTATGTACTTGTGAAGGTGTTGTTTATATTAAAAGGAAAAACATAATTCTAAATCATTTTGTTTTAGAAATGGCATGAATCTTAAATGTGGAAGCCAGGCTTAAATATAATTTTATTGTTTCATTGCTTCTCAATTATTTAGAAAGCTATTCTTGATCCTAGGGGTTTCTCTTCAAGCGAAGAAGTTACTTTGGTCAAGAATCCCTTTTACAAAAAGTGATGCTTTATTCCACTTAGTGGGTAAAAGAGAGTGTATGCTTAAAAGGACAAAATATATTCTACTATTGTATAGGTAAATGACTGCTGAAAGCTATATTGGAAGGAGACATTAGAGTTCCCTCCTCATGTGTACTTGAAGTTCTGATGTAGGTTCCTTCCTCATTTTCCTAAGCAATTACCATCAGCCTAATCTGACCTGCTCACTACATGAACAAGGCTCCCTTACCCCAAGCCTCCTATAGGATTTGGCCATAGAGACACACAGGCAGAAGGTTGGAGTGCATTGGGAAAGAGGGATCAGGGTATTTAATTCTACAGCTGCCTTGTTGCCAAGTGAAATCCCATGGCTCCTGTAGGATGGCCCACTTGGGTCTTGCTGAAATCAAGTGATTATCCCCCTATTTGCCCATTCAGTCCTAGGTAACAGGTTCTCATGTTGCTAGCCTTGGGATGCTTCACTTTATTGGTTTCTCTGACCTCTTTTTACACCATTATATTTATAGTCACTGCATGAAACTATTGTTAATCTCTAATTTTTGTTGATAGATACTTTCCGTTGGAAATTTTAGTGATAAAATGATGGGTACTAAGTGTGACCATAGTGGTTGGAATGAAAATCTCAAGGTGGAGTTTTGGGACTGGGTTGCACAAATATTTAATAAGCATTAGCATGTAGATAACGTACCAGGAAAAATGAGACAGCTCTAATATATGCCATGTGGTACTGTCAATAATTACTCAAACTGTCACTGTTGATGGCATGGGGTGGGGCACAGGTGGAGGGCAACTAGTAGAAAGATAATGTGGATGTAGCATTTATTTGATATGGTAATGATATTATCACACTGTCAGGTGGTTAGCTGTTTCTAATGGCCTAGAAAGAGCACAGAGAAAAAGGCAAATTGAGATTTAAAAATTTTCTAATACACAAGAGGAAACAGGTAACAAGGAGAAAATCAAAAGTCTTTATGGCAGCTTCAGAAACATCCCTTAACTCATATCGCTGCAGGGAAGTTGTTTTAGAGCCTCAGGCTCAGAGCCTGCCTGGAATCGTAGCAAGTCTTCAGTTTGGATCCATGCACAACATTGCCAGGCCTATAATATGGGTGTTAGGTGCCTTGGTGGGTCAAAAGTGGGAAACTAAAATATGAGATGGGGAATGTACGAAGACACAAGTAAAACTGAAAACTCGGAACTCCCCCAAAGTTTAAATCTTCCTTGTTAGGGAAAACCACCTACCACCCTCCTCCATCACTTTCGCCCTCAACTCTTGTCTGAAAAACAAGAGCTCACATTTTCAACGATTACATTTGGAGAGTAGTTTCACAAAAGGGTAGAAATTGTTTCAGGGCTAAATCTTCCCCCTCCACACTACATTACTTCCATGGATACCAGAATTGTCCTGATCTATAGGATCTGGTAAGAAAGGAGATAGCTTATGCAATGAAATAGTTGCAGGATCTTGCCAATTAGGAGTCTCAAGACTATATTAATGAGAGTAGATCCTAAAGGTATTAACTAAGGTGAAATCTAAGACTAAAACAGCTGAATTTATTGACATGGGTCTACTCTCCTGGGATGCAAGATTTAATATTTTATTTCTGAGCACTTGACAGTATCTGAACAGTTTGCATGGATAATTTATTGAAGACATGTCTCAGAATGATTTCTAGTTTCCTTTCTCCTTTATTTAAATGTTGTTTCAGATTCCTTGTATCTCAAGGGGACACCTACCACTGATAGAGACTTTGGTATGTATACCAAAGGTTAAAGTGAAATACAAGGTAAAGTATTAATTCTCTATGTGTAGTATCTTAAGGTAAGTTGCACTTTTTGAAATATAATTATTTAGATTCCTGTATGTTATTAACATTACATTGTTATTCTCTTGAGAAGAGAGCAGACTATTTCCTACTCATTTTTTAAAAATCCCTGAAATCTAACATCTTCCATAAACAAAGTTGCACTAAATAAATATCAGTCAGTTGATTATTTGGTTATTTTGAATCTGATCTCCAAATTCTTTGATTGCATATATGCCTGAATCACCTTAATTTTTCTGTCACAATTGACATAAGTTTACTGGGAATTGGCTCTACCCTCAACGAGCTTATATACCAAAAGACAGTACATTTATATAAAAATCAGTATTATGACATAGCATTAGTAAAAGACAAATAAGCAAGGCAGACAATAAGTGAATAAGGGTTTGACAAGGGGAACATCACTAAACAGTGTGGTCATAACCTTTATCACAATGTGGGAATTGGATGGAAGGAAAGGTAGGTGTAGACAAGGAGAAAGGTGATTTTGGCAGTAAAATCTTGAGGGCCTAGGAAAATATATAACATTGTTTCAATGTTTGCTAAAAGACCAGTTCAGAAGAGTGGCGATTCCCTATAGGAGACTAGTAGAAATAGTTCAGCAAATAATTTACTTGATCATGGGAGAGGCTTGAACATCTTATTTTGACAGAACTGTATTTTATTGGTAATAATAAAGCATGAAGTTCTAGACCCGAAGATTAGCCTGGACAGAGAGGTATAAGGGAAGACTTCTGTGGCGATAGTGTTGAGGATGAATTGGAAAATGATGCACTTGAAGATAGAGAGATAAGGAAACTGCAGAACTGTGGCCAAGAGATAAGGAAGGCCTGGAGTAGGCTGGTGAGAGTAGAATTGGGCTCTGGGCTTCTCTGGGCTCCCTGAGAAGTGAGACTTGTGTGATGGTGACAGATACTAATTGTTGTCGGTCCTTAGAAAAGTATCCTTTGCCATACCTCTGTACTTCCAAAGTTTTAGAGAGTTAGATGAATTAAATTTAGGTTGACAAATTTAACATTTCTGAAATGTTAGCATTGTCAGAGCTCCAAGTGATCTTCAAGCATTCTCTAATTTTGTGGATGAAGACATAGATGGCACCAACTGTAGGAAGAGGTTTACTACCATCATCCATGTGACTGGAGGCCCATGAAGAGGAGTTGGTCAGAAAGGAGTTATTAATTAAATGAAGGATTGAGAGCTTGGAAAGATACATGGAGGAGTTTAATAAATGAAGATCTTGCATGGTAAGTAGGAGAGTGTGGGAAGTTGCAAAGAAGTTGAAAATGAGAGATCGCAATAGAATGTGAGCAGGTAGTAGGAAGGAGGGGTGGGGATTGACAGGTTTCTCTCAGCATTATGCTCTAAGCTAATTATGTCTCAACTTTTGCCATTAAATTTCCTGCAATTAATTTGAATTGGTAGGCAAACACCTCAGCCCATTTTTTAAGGTGTTGGTTTTTAGCTATGCTAAATGTCTAATATAGCAAACACTTATCATCTTAAAATAGCCAACTTACTGTGTGCAGCACAAGCTTAAGAATTTTTTTTTTTTTTTTCTGGTACGCGGGCCTCTCACTGTTGTGGCCTCGCCTGTTGCAGAGCATAGGCTCCGGACGCACAGGCTCAGCAGCCATGGCTCACAGGCCCAGACGCTCTGCGGCATGTGGGATCTTCTGGACTGGGGCACAAACCCGTGTCCCCTGCATTAGCAGGTGGACTCTCAACCACTGCGCCACCACGGAAGCCCAAGAATTTTTTTTTAATTTTAGTAAAAAAAAAGAAAAAAAATAAAACCATCAGAGGTTACACAGATTAAAAACAGCAGCAGTCTTACTTTTTAAACATGTAAATGCTTTAGATTTTTGCTTTTTTCCACTCTTATCTATGACCCACCACCAAATGTAATATAGTGGACCAAAATGTCATTTATTTAAGAATTTTCCATTACCTGGAAGAAAAAAAAATACTGAATTTCATAATTTGATGACTGAAACTTATACTGTACAACACTTAGAAGCAAATGAATTTCATTATAATATGTCAGGTTTCAAGATTAAATTAAAGATATGTGGCATTCAGTTTATTCCTTGTGTGGAAATACACCACACATATCAAAAAACAAAATGAAAAGAGTAAACCTAATATAAGAAAATTTTAATATATAGTCTAGCAAGAAACACCTTATTTTGTATTTTTCATTGTACTTTTTGTCATAATATAAGTGATAGCTTATAATTACTCATGCTTTCAAATAATCATCTTTTCTCTAATTTCTTTATAATTTTACAATAAAAAAGTAAATGTTGTTTTAAAGCTGTTGGTCAACACAGAATGTTGGAAACAGCACAGGCTTTAGTGTACTGATCCCATCTCTAACTATATATATTATATCATATTATTATATCATATTATTATAACTATAATATATGTTATATATTATATGATGTAGTAGTATATAATATATAAATATATTATTATAATATATTGTACAATACATTATATAATGTATAATTATATAATATTATATATATATATATATATATATATATATATACACACACATATATAAAATCTTGAGAAATTTAGTTCCAGTGCTCTGAACTTTAGCTGTCTCACTTCCAGATGAGGTCCTAGTACCAATGAGACAGGATTGTTGTAAAGATACAACAGTGTACTGAAGCATCCAATGCTTTAGCAAATACTAGGAGCATGATTAGCATATTTTGAAGATTCTTTTATTTATTTCCTGTTCCTTTAAATCTCACAGTGTTGCAAATAATCTCTCCCCACAGTCAACACAATAGCAAATTAAAGTGCCCTCACCACTCTATTGATAAAGTCATAGCTTTAAGACAGTGCTACAATGAAAACGTCACAAATTGGTGGGTATTTATTTGTTCATCTCAAATCCATAGACCCATAAGTGATAAACACTGAGAGCACTGGAGGTCATATTCTACCTACTTTCATTTTTAGGTCTGTAAAATGTGGTCCAAGAAGAAAGTGACTTCTCCAGTTTCACAGTTACATAAACATGAGTTTGTTGTTTGTTTTTAACATCCATATAGATTTTCAGGGCTGTCTGTAAGATAATGCAATGCAAAGACTTAAAGTACAGTATTTTTAGAAAATTAGGCTTGAACATTCAGTCTTAACTTCTCAGAGAGGAGACTCCTTCATCAATTCATACAGGCAAGGTAATTCTATTAATAAAATCTGACTTGGTTAGAATTACAGAATTTTTATAATTTCAGTTCAGGATATTAATTGTATAGTGAATATGCAGATATAGTATATATGGGGTTTACAAAAACAAAATTTTATATTTCTTGCCATCCATAAACTTTATCCTAATATCTGTGACAAGACAGCTACAAAAATATACATAACACTCTACAGTTTAGCAAAAATGAATTCTATAGATGGAGAAAAAAAGCAAGTGATATCTCATTTTGGATCAATGTATTAGTCAAGTCAGTCTGCCAAAACAAAATACCATATACTGGCTGACTTAAACAACAGAAATGTATTTTCTCACAGTTTTGGAGACTGAAAATCCAAGATCAAGTTTACAGCGGAACTGGCTTTCTGATGAGAATTCTCTTTCTGGTTTGCAGGTTGCCTCCTTGAACTCATATGACCTTTCCTCTGAGTCCTCTTGTGTGCTTGCAGAAATCAATCTCTCTCTCTCTCTTCTCTTCCTCTTCTCATAAGGCTATCTTATAAAGCCAGCATGGATAAGCTTGGATTGGGGCCTTGCCATTATGATCTCATTTAACCTTAATTACCTCCTAAAGACCCGATCTCCAAATACACTGGAGATTAGGACTTCAACATATATGGATGCGGCGGGGGGCACAGTCTGTAACGATCAGGAAAGGTCAGATGAAGGAAGTACCACTTGGGACGGGGTGGAAGCATATGAGAATGCAGAACATGGGTGTGGAAGTCAGCCAAAGAATAAATGGGAAGTCATATTTATGTTATATGTTGGAGGGCCTCGAAGGCTAGTCTGAAGAATTTCACAGAAACTACACAATGAAGTTATCAATATGTTTGAAAAAGGAAGTTACTATTTTATCTTCACATTGGAAAGATTCCTAAGATGAAGTGTTTACAACAGATTCCAATGAAGAGAGTCTGGAGTATAGGAGACAGATTTGGAAAAGTTTTGCAATAGACTTTATTGGGATTAAATAACATCATGGCTGGGATAATGGTTTTATTTCCTTTTCACTACCAAAATTCCTGAACATGTGACCCATGCCTTTCTTTACTGTTTAAGCAATTTAACTTCTACCTACACCTCTCCATAGAAATCTCTTTCTTAAATGTCATGGTTGGGTTCCTAGTCCCCCAATCCAAAGTTCGATTCTTACTTTTCCTTATCCTTGGCTTCTCTTCAGTCTCAGTGAGTTACTTTGTCCTAGACTCACTTTAGGAACTTCTCTCTCCTTCCTTGCTCTCTATGCCTTTGTCACTGTCACTTGTTCTTCCAAACCCACAAAAATGCATGTTTGTCTAGGGGTTTCATTTGGATTTTTCTTCTTTGTTACCTTCCATCCATTGGTAAAATCACCTGTAATCTAGAGTTACCACAAAATTAATTTCATCAATATTTACCTATCACATGAATCCCACCTGTATCTCCAGCCCTGAGTTCTCCAGAATTCCAGATCCCTATGGCACCTTTCCAATCAGTCCACCATCACCTATAGTTCATTTTCCCTCTAAAAGCCATCTCCAGGTACCCTACTATTATTTTTTAATATATTGACCTTTTTGTTGGTACTTAGGCTCAAAACTTCAATGTAACTCTACTCTAGAATCTCTTACCATTTCCTATATATTTACTGACAAAATAGCTCTTTTTGCATTGTTTTGTTAGGCAATGTTTTTGTTGTTATTGTTTTTATGGCTACCATATTCAAGTTAAAACCTTTCTTATGATTCATTTTTGCTTCGTACTTCTCCAGTCAAATGAAGCATTCAGCCCCTGGCTTCCCCTCAAGGCTGATGTGTTTGCCTTCCATTTTCCTGAATGAGAAACCACTCTGCCTGCATTCCTACAGGATCACTTTACCACATCTCAATATATTTTCTTTTTTTAATGTTTCTTCAAACTATTTCATCAAAGTTAATTTGTCTGCCTGTAAAAGATACCAAGGGACTGAAAAGAGCAACGACAAAAACAGTGATTAAAAATGGTGAACAGGTATGGATTGCTTTCTATGTAACATGTTCTTTTAAATACTTCTTACGTATTAACTCATTTAACCCTCCTCACAACTTAAATGAAATAGCTATTTCTATCCCCATCCCTGGAACTTGATGGCATGCATTTTTTAAAGGGAACTCATATGATTTGTGAAATCTTTATCTCACTACATTCAGCACACCGCCTACCTTATAGAGTTCAAAATGTCAGTCTATTCCTCCTGACAACTGCAGGAAGCTCAGCTGGCCAATGTGGTGGAGGAAATTTATTGAGTAGGGTGGCATGTGTTATTGTTGGATGACTCTCTTGGCTTTGGGAAAGAAGGCACATGGATGGACCAGTTAAAAGATAAACTGAGGCATATTAAAAATTTTAAGAGTTTACTTGAGCAAAAAGCCCTTCGAATTGGGGACTCTACCCAATGGACCTTGAGAGAGGCTTTTAAAGAGAAAGTACAGAAGCAAAGTAGGATGCAATTGACTGACTGTAGCTTAGAGCCTAGCTGGCTGTGATTGGTTGTCCTTAGTTTTGATTTTGTAACCTTGAGGCATTTACAGGCTTAGATTTTGGTTTGCTTATATAGGCCACCAGTGCATGAGAGCCACGTCAGTCTAATGGTCTCCTTGACCGATTAATTTCACAATTCCCCCCCTTTTGGTCATCCTCTCGTACATGAGAGACTGACCATGTATTGATATTAGTGCCACCCTTAGTCACCATCAGAGTTACGTTGTTCTTGTCTCATGGTGGAATTCATAGGTTATGATGTCAGACACCTGGAAGAATTGTTTTTGCTGTTCATCTCATTGTTATCTTGTTTCAGTTTCTCTAAGGGTGGTGAGACCATGAGATGTCCTGCTGATAACTGTGAACATGTAAGGCCTTTGAGAGAATACAGCTCACCAGGGAGACTACTATTAGGTAGTAGTCTGTAACTACTATAGTTACCTATCTACTCCTAATAGATAATCATTAGGAGGGCAATACCAAGAGACTGAAGTACACTCCTTAGCCAGGGCCCCCATGAACCAAAGCAGCTGGTATCAAATAAATCAAAAAATGTACCTAAAGAGGCATCAACCTGTTTTAGCCAAGTGGCTTCTCTGTTAATTCCTTCTATTTGCTACAATATCAGAGGTGCTGATCCAGGTACTGCAGAAGATATTTACTATGGTAAATATCCTCCTTGTTCAGCCAATGAGTCATCTAAATCAATTCCATTATCTAAAACCATCTTAGCAAGAAGGTCTAGGGACCTTGTTGTGCTATGGCCTTAAGAGTGGATTCAGCAGTAGTTGCCAGAGTTAGGAGCATTGCTTCCCGTACATTAACAGAGAGAAGAGGCAAGTAGCAAAAAGGCAAAGAGATAAAGCTTTCATACTGAAGGTGAAAATGTTGATCCATGGTCTTGGGAGAGCTGTCCACCTCAAGATGCCATCTGCTTGTGGGAAGGAACCTCCCTAGTCAGTTTTAACTTTAGATCTCCAGCTGGTGTGCAGTTCCAAGAGTCTGGAGGAGCCCTTTTTAATTGGGGAAAGTGGACCCAAGGTTCATGTTCCTGAAGTTTGGCTGCCCTCTGGGTGGTGAGGAGAAACTGGCATGGCCCCTTCCAAGGAGGTTCAAGGGCAGTCTTTTTTCTTAGTGATTCCAAATCAGAAGGGTAGGAGAAATTAGAAAAATTTGTTTGAAGAGTTTTAGCCAGATATTTGAGGAGAGTAGAAGAATTCAGGATCCAGTTCAGTTTATGGATACATAACAAAACCTCAAAGACAATGAACAGGACAAGAATCTGATATCCACAGGTTGTTTTATAATTTTCTACTGAAACATAGTTTTTTTTCCTCCATCTAATCACCCTCACTTCTATCAAAGATGATCACAGTAAGATTAATCTGTTTGCAGAATAAATTGAATCTCATTAAACTTGGCCTAATTATTTATTTAAGTGCAGCAAGAATAGTGATTGACCATATAAGGCTTTTTAAAGATCTACTTTGCTGAAACTTTTCACAGTGAATCTTAGATTGAACTTTTAAGACATACATAATACCACACACCCATAACATACATGCATAGACATAGAAACGGACAGACAGATGCAAACAGAGATCTTACAGCTTTTGTTTTAAAATTTTAGCCATGAGATGGGCATGATAATGCAAAACTCACTAGTTTATAAAAGAACAGTGGAACCCAGACTGTGTTTCTGGCAGATGGCCAGAACTTAGATTTACCTTCTTCGATGTCTTAAACTTTTTACTAATATTTGTGGAGATTTTTAAGATTTTTCCTTCACCTAGTTTCCAAATAGCCATTTCCTTATTTTTTTTTTTTTTTCTTTCTGATAAGACTCGGCTCTCAGTTCCTAAAGAAGACTGAGTAAAACATATACATCTCAAAAGCACTGGGAAAGAATTCGAGTTCCTCCAAAGACCTTTGTTCCCTAAATACAGAATTTTGTAGTATCTACAAACTTTCTGAGATGGTGGGAAATGGGGTCTGGGGACTGGTAAAAAGGATACGTGGGCTTTGAATTGTTTCTAGAGCTGCATTTCTGTTCTTGTAAAAACTTGACTGGTAAGACAAGCGCAGTTATTTTTTTTTAATTTCTCAAGGAATTTGGTTGCAACCTGAATGCTATCTAGGCTGCCTCAGCCATCCAACTACTTTATCTTCAGTTTGCTTCTTTATATGAGGGAGAAAATCTTCAGCTAAAATGGAAATCTAAGATGGAAAAATTCCTATGTTCTAGATTTAGACATGTGTGTCTTTGGAATATTCTTCTTTCTCTCTGGGTACGTAGTTTCATTTTAGCTCAGGGGAGAATGCCTAACAAAAAAGCTCCTATCAGGCTCTGAATATCAACTTGCAATTTGGTCAACTCCTAACCTTACAGCTAAAATATAAAAAAAATCCTTTTGAACATATTGTCAGGTATCAGCCAGGACAAACAGCAACTATTCCTAGCATTATTAAACAATACCATGGATACAAGAAGGGTCCCCAAAGAGGGTGCAAAAGATTCCACCCTCCCAAGATCCAGAGCCACTTTCAAAAATAACCAAAAGAAAGAAAAACTCAAGACAATTCCCGAGAGCTGGCAAAAGTTGGTAGGATTCTAGCTGCAGATGGGGTGCAACCCACACTTATGTCCAGTCATATCTTGTGGGCCTCCAATCTGACAGTTGCCAAGCAAAGTTCTCAGGACACAAAACAAGACCAACAAGAAGGCAAGAGCTATCTCCGGGAGAAGAACAGACAACCAATGAGTGCCTGAAAGCAAATTCACGAATCACAATTCAAAGATCTAATTCTTAGAAATGCTTTTTGCCTGCCAACCTGAATTTGGAAAGGAAGGGACACTGAAACTTTACCTTCTCTCAAGCAGGCACACAGACGAAGAGCTGGGAGAGCGGACTTTGTCGGCTTCGCCAGTTTTCCCGGGATGCTGTCTGCAGGCTACAGAGTGAGCGGGGCATCCCAGAGGGTCTCACTTGGTCACCGGAAACTGTAGGCGAGGAAAATAATTTCCCCTCTGCCCTTTATAGAGAGTGTCCAGTTGAGGCCCTTTGCCTCGGGGGCCCCTCCTAAATGGACGAGACTTTCTCGGTTAAAAGTTCTCCACTGTGGGGCTTCCCTGGTGGCGCAGTGGTTGAGAGTCCGCCTGCCGATGCAGGGGACACCGGTTCGTTTCCCGGTCGGGGAAAATCCCATATGCCGCGGAGCGGCTGGGCCCGTGAGCCATGGCCGCTGAGCCTGCGCGTCCGGAGCCTGTGCTCCGCAACGCGATCGAAGCCGCAGCGGTGATAGGCCCGCGTACATGCAAAAAAAAAAAAAAAAGTTCTCCGCTGTGGCCACAGTAACTCAAGATCATTCTTGGTCAGGTTACCTGCTGGGCAGCTTTAAAATAAAATTTTATTCAGCCGAGACCTCACACGGGCCCAGCCCAGTTTCAGTCAGACCCAGTCCGAGGCAGGAGCCGGGCGGTGTACGACTTAAGTCGGAACCAGTCTAACCCGGACTCCGTCAGAACTGAAACCCGGACTGCTTTCTTAGGTGGACCGGATCCGACCCTGGACGCCCTCCGGTTTCTAAGTCGGAACTAGGCCAACTGCAGTTGGTTTCGGGACCAAGTTTAGGGGGAAAAAAAGATGCTCAGTCTGAAAGCTTGTGACGCAAAGCTGCTGAACGAGGACCGGGACCCGAGGGGACGTCCCCACACCTCCAGAGGCAGCGAGCAGGCAGCGGCTCCAGGGAGCTCAGCAGGTACCTCCGCCTGGTTGCTCGGGGCTCTTGGGGGCTGCTGGGGTCCCTTTGGTTGGTTTTTCTGATCATAGAACTTTTAAAAGACAAACTGAGGCATATTCATGTTTTTAAGAGTTTATTTGAACAAAAATCCATTCCAGTCAGGCAGCAGCAAACTGGCAGTGGTTAGGCGCGCTCCGCCGACAGGCGCTGAGGAGAGGCTTTCATAGAGGAAGTGTGGAAGCCAAGTAAGGGAATTATTGGCTTAGAGCCTCGTTGGCTGTTTGTGATTGGTTGTCCTTAGCGTTTTGTAACCTTGAGGCATTTACAGGCTGATTTTGGTTTGCTTACAGAGGCCTCCACTGCAATAGAGCCACCTGAGTCTAATGGCCTCCTTGCTTAACTAAGTTAATAGATCCAAGCCTTGTGGTTCCAAAAGCTGATACAATTTTGGTGTCCTCTTTAAGGAAAATGATACATAGTTTTGAATACATAAAGAGCATGTGTAACGGGCTCTGAAGCTTAAGCTTCCTGATCTTCGTGGAGTTTATCAAGGGATTCCTGAAGCATACTATGATTTACAAATGTGAAACAATCTTGGGTGATGGTTCAGCTTATTGAAGTTAGTATTTCAAAGCTGAGCGCTGCAGACCACCATTTCAGTTAGGGTTTCCTTTACGTGCAAAGACTGACCTTTTTGGGCACTGGGAACTTCAAATAAGGAGACCGATGGAGTGAGGATGATCGACTACAGAGTGCTGGCTTGGGCAGTTCACTGGGGGGTCAACCTCCCCAACCCCTCACCCCACTTTTCATTGTCTCTTGAAGTCTTTCCCAAATGTTATAATCCTATAACTTGAAGGAACCTAGTTGTAATGATTCCACAGTGTGTAGATTCCAGAAGAATCTCTTCTTATAACCAACTTACATAGGCAGACACTTTTTATTAAAAGGTTTTTAGTCTTCTGTTTTGCATAAAAAAGGAAAAAAATAGTATGATTCAGTTGATCTAGGCTTAAGAAGTGCTGATGTATTATGTCTTACTGGGACTTGTTATTGATGTTTGGACTTCCTGCTGGTCTGCTTCTTGCTTTGATGGTCTGGTATCATTTCATTTTGATGTTTTCATCCTCCTATTTGGGGCAGGTTTGGCAGTCAAAATGTAATTAAGTAGATGCTTTTCGTATGCAAATATCCATGTGATTACTACATCAAGCTATTATATTTATTCTGGAAAGAAGTGAAAAATTCACAAGGTTGCAGTTAATAGCAAGTTTTCAAAATCTCTGTCTTTCTCTCTGAGTAAATGAATTTTTTAATATAAAGATACCAATTGATAAGGCCCTTTCTGTCTCAGATCATTCCAGCTCACACTCCCCTGTTGAAGTTCTGTGTTAAATGTAATAAAAATGCAAGGGACATTCACTATGCAATTATGTTTCTGAGTAAATATGTATTATACTGTTGTTCCCCACAAAAGAAAATATTATTTTGTGGTATTTTGTGTACCAAATTAATAAACAAGGCTTAGATTAGATAAAAGATTAAAGAAGAAAGAGTTAAAATAAAACATATTATCTAGGGGCTCAATTTATCTTGAAATATGATTCCATTTTTTTCTTATTTTTGTTTTTGTTCTCCACTATCAAAATGGTATCTTCATGCATTTTCTGTCATTTCAAATTACAGTGAAATACGATCTCTTTTTCCTGTTTCAATATTCTAGTTTCTCCTGTCCCATCATAAACAATTATGATACAGTGTTTGATCTGTATCCTTATTTTGCACGTGTCCTTGAGAAACGTGGTAGCATTCTGTGTGTCTGTTTTTAAAATTTGTTTTGTTTATCTGTAAAGTTTACAAAGCTACAGGAATGTTGAAAGAGCAGTGAAACGAAGAACTTAGATTTACAGTTCTTAGCATGTTGCCTCTTCAGTCTGTCATTCTCCAAGTCTCTCTCTTATTACCTTGGGAGCTGCAAAACAATTATTTTCTGTTATCCTAGCATTCATCTGTAAAGAAGAGTTTTTCTTCTCTCTACCCTCTCCTCTTTTTTTTTCTGCAGTATAGTTCATTTAAAATGTTGTGTTAGTTTCAGGTGTACAGCAAAGTGATTCAGATATATATATACACACACACTTTATGAGATACCTCCTCCTCTTTTAATCCATTCATTTTGAAAAATTCAGTGTGTCAAAATCCCTTACCATTTTTCTTCTTAGTGCTCACGTTGACCTAAATTTGGAATGTTGAATCCCCTCAGGTGGCTTCTAGATGCTTTTGATACGACCCTGTTCTCTCTTTAAGTGCTTTCTTGTTCAACAAGTTATTGTACTTTCACTTATTCATCTTGTACTTTCTCTGTCCCACATCTGAAATTACTCCAAGGAGCCTTGGTTTACTTTGGTGAAAAATGGACATAGGCACCAAGATCGGGATTGTTCATGGCTAGTGAGATCTTATTGCTCCTGGGCTATTTCTGTGGACAGCAGTAAAATATACACATATTTTAGAAAATATGAGTCCATATTAATACTTCTAATTAAAATTCAATACTAAATTCTTTCTCACCGTTTTCCCTTCTACATTTATATCTCCCTTCTTCCCCAGTGAACACCCTCACACCCAACAACAATATATTATTCATTTGCTCAGTAACATAATATACAAATATCATTTCAGAATTACAACCACAATATCACGAATAGTGCCTAAGTTCAATATTTCTTTGCAATTTGTGTTGTTCCATCCAAGTAAAGACATATATATGTATATATGTGTCTGACATATATATATATCCATTTGTTCATGTTCCTTGAATCTTTCAGGTGTTTATTTAAGTTTCCCTTATGTAAGTGTTGATGGGCATGTATTTGTAATTAAAATATATTACTGTGGTATAGGCCTCATCTTGTTTCTTATTTTTTCCAATCAGGACTACATTAAAATCATTTTAACATCTAGTCATATTGCTGGGTTCATCTAGTCCATTGCTTCTAACTCTTTCATGGTATGTCAAACCCTTCTTCCATTTCTTTTTTTTTTTTTTTTCATTTCTTTTACTTAGCCTTTCCCCCCAGAGATGGGTATGTAAATCTCCTCAATCCTCCTGATACTACATACAGAGCTGCTATTAACAGGCCCAAAGTATCTCCTTATGAACCTTTTGAGAGTTTCTCTAGAGTATATACTTAGCAACAGGTTTGGTAAGTTATTAAATGCAAATATATTTACTCTGAACATCAGATTATTCTCTAGAATTGATGTTATTAGCTTGACTTATTAGGTTGCCACTCTAAAGTATTTTCATTTCAGTAAAATTTGTAATGACATATTGTTTCTAAAATTGTTAAAATATTGGTATTGCAGGAATAACACAACAAACACTATATATATATTAAATTTTTAAAATATATTTTAAAAATCTTATTCTATGTCAAAATACTTGACAAAGAAGGAGTCTTTTTTTTACATATTTGATGCATCCAAAAAAAAGTATTTATTTGATGCATCAAAAAAAAAAGTATTTTGTGAATCCTGTTTACTCAATGTCCTTTTCATTCTCTTTGTTTTTTAAAGTGGTTTTGTTTGGTTGGTTGGTTAAGTAATAGAGGGCAAGTGACAGAAAATTGCTGGTCAGACTGTATCAGCAACATTTTTAAAGAGGCTTAATTCCTAATCGAATGTTGAGAATAAAGTAAGATACCTCATATATACCTAGATATAAAGTATGGTTTCTTTTCCACCACATTTCCCTTGGGAAAGAGAAAGGCATCTCATATGAGAGAGTCCCTATAAAGTCATTCATATAAAAGAATAAACTGTCATAACTTTATTGTTAAAGTACAATTTGGAGAAGACAAATTTACCTGATACAATCTCAGTGGTAATTTTTGGTTGCTTATAAAGGTCACCTGAAATAATTGGGAAAAATATGACAAAGAAATTGAACATAGATTTAGTGATTATCACTGGGAACTTGTTCGAAGGATAATGGAGCTTCGATGTGATTGTGAACATGTCTTTAGGGAATGGTTAAGTGGAGATTATTTGTTGGATAGGGGAGATTTTGGCTTTGGGTAAAACTTCAAGTGACAGCATCCATGCCTCTATTCAAAAGGTTATCTTGACAACTTATATGGAAATCATGGTGGTGTGCTCTGGAAAACTGGGTTAGAGAACTCAAATACTTATCTTTAAGGATGAAAAATAGTTGATGTGAAAGAAGCACGGAGAGACCTGTGCCGCTGCCTAGGGAGCACCGAGCTCCATGGGGGCTCCGGGGACCGTGGGGAGCTTTGCGACCCCGGGCTGCACGGATGGCCTTGCTCCCGTGGCCTGGGCTCGCCCTCCTCCCCCTCCCCTTGACTGCCGCTTTCAGGTGCTAGGAGCAGGCCCACACCACTGACTGGAGGGCACCCCTGAAGACATTCTGGAAGGGCGTTCCCAAGATAGACACGTACCTGAATGCCGTCTTGGACCTCCTGGGAGGCAAGGACAGGCTCTGCCAGTATAAGTGCAGCAATCGAAGCCTTTTCCATGTTAGGGTTATGAGCCCTCCCTGCTGAATGGATGTGCCTGTCCACTCTTTGGCGTTCACAAAGTGTTGCAACCAACACTGCAGGTGCTATGAGACCTGTGGCAAAAGCAAACACGACTGTGATGAAGAGTTCCAGGGTTGCCTCTCCAAGATCTGCTGAGATGTGCAGAGAACACTAGGACCAGGTCAGATGTTCGGGCACCTGAGACCGCAGTGGAGCTTCTTTCTGTAAACCTACCTGGACAGCCATCAGCTGCATGTAGGTGTCGTTAGGAAGAAAAATAGCTAATCTTTAAAGAAGGTGCTGACAGGTGGTGACAGCAGAACATAACCTTTGACAAAGAACTAATGTTTTTACAGCATAAAGCTGCCTTATTATTGTGAAAGGATTATTTTAAGACCTTATTTCAACTTTAAAACTTCAGACTAAAGGAGAAAATGGGGGAGGTTATCTTCCTGGACATTGCTACCTCAGCGTGCCAAAGTGTCTTGAACCAATCTTAGAAAGAGGTTCCTGTTGAGGGGAGAATTCTTTAAAAGGAAGAGTTTGTAACTCTGTTTTCACAACTGTATTTACTGAAAAAATAAGGTCAAATGTAAAATTCATTATAACGTATGGTCCACACTATCTTATCTGGAAAAATCTTCATTTAGAAGTATATTTGTTTACTGTAAATTTTTTGTAAAAATTTTTAACCTTCTTTTATTGAAGTATAGTTAATTTACAATGTAAAATTTTAAATATGCATTTATGTCTTGGGAGATGACTTTATTTTTTCTCTATTTTGATTGACACATAATACACTGTTTTTCCATAACCCATTGAGCCTATGAATAAGTCTCACTTCTATTAATGTCAGGAGTAGTTACAAGGACAAGGTTTCCATGTATGTTTCTTTTGTAAAATTGGAACTATCTGCTGGGACCTCTTAGGGAGCAAAACTAGGATATCTAGGTATTAACGTAATGTGCCTAGAAGGTGAGGTGAACAAAATTCAGAAGCATAGCCACTCCCATTTTATGAGCCACTCTTATGACAAATTTCATATTTTGCTATAACCTTTGCCTAAATTGGAGAAAAGATGGATTTAACGAGCCAAAAGGAAACTTGCTTCACATCAGAGCCTGATATGTGGTTATGCTTTGGTGTTTATTTTCTGGTACTTGCTCTTCATAGTATAATAGATCCTGGGATGTTTTTAAAAGATTGTAAACCTAGTGGCCTTAATAAAAATTGTTCTTGATTAAAAAAAAAAGAAAGATGCATTTGAAGAGTTTAAATAAACTATTGCACAGATAAAAAGTAATATTTCATATTAATGTATTATTTTACATTGTGGGTATATATTACTAAAATAATGTAGTAAATACTATAAGGTGGCATTATACTTCATCCACATCCCTAAAATTCAATCTATTTAAGTTGATCCAAAAATTGCATTGAGAAAAGAATGGATCATATAATATTCAGGTTCCCATTATATTTAGCCATATAATGGAGATGAAAATAATATGCTAATTAAAAATTAAGACTTAAAAAATTTATATTTATGAATTATAAGTTTATTGAAAAGTCACAATTCATTGGAGGTATAATCATATTTTTTTTCAAATAATTTTTTTTTAATCTGTGTTCCAGGGATTCATCTTTTTTCATCACTTAATATCATCTTAGGGAAGATTCTAGAATATTCTAGTAATCTTTAGTTATTAAAATTTAGTCCAGTCTAGTGTGAAATTTCTGTCTCATATCTTTTCAAAGTTCCTTCTCTCTACTCTCTTAAAGTAGGCTTGAATTTGAATATTTTTGTTTAATGTTGGTGTGTCTGTGTGAATGTGTGTGTGTGTGTGAGAGAGAGAGAGAGAGAGAGAGAGAGAGAGAGAGAGAGAGGAGAGAAACCATATGTTTTTCTAAGTGAAGGAAGTTTAAAAGATCCCTCCATTATCATATACCACATGGAATGTTTGTGGCCTGGAGAATTAAAGATAGAATATTCATATTCAAGGATACTGCAGGGTCAGGTAAACAGAAATATACCTGATTAGGGTGAATAATTAAAACAACAGTCAACATTTTACAGCTCGTATTAGGAAGAAGAAACACCTCAATGTAGGTTTTGCTTATGTTAAATTTTGAAGTTGTGAAAAAGCCGAATTTTAAAACTTAAAAATAACTGCGGACGTAGTTTTGTAGCTATGTAACGGGCACTCTTCTAATGCATTTTACTTACTTTAATCCTCATTAAAATATCATACAGGGTATTTTCACTGCCCTAAACATCCTCTGTGCTCTGCCTGTTCATCCCTGTCCTTCCCCCTCTTCTCTACTTACCCCCAACCCCTGGCAACCACTGATCCTTTTGCTGTCTTTGGAGAGAGATTTAAAAATAGTCATATCTGTGTTCTATCTTTAGAAATTCTGATTTAATTTTCTGAAGTTGGTCTGAATATCAGTAGTTTTTGAAAGTGTCTGGATGATGGAGTTATGCAGCCAGGACTGAGAAATCTGGAATAAATCACGCTTAAATTAGTAAGGGAAGGATTCAGATTGAGAAAGAGAGATTTATGTGAAGATCATAGTTCATAGCTTTTTAGAAAGGGAAAG
>NW_006787829.1:3330475-3345527 GCF_000442215.2 Lipotes vexillifer
GCTTTTTAGAAAGGGAAAGAGAATGGGCTTCAGGGTACATGTGGAAAGATTAATTTTTGAAACACAGAGGAACATCTGCATGGTAAGGGCCCAGGCATTTGTTTTAACAAGTACTCTTCCTTGCCCTGGGATCTTGTTAATATGGAGAATCTGATTCTTTAGATCTGGGTCGGCCTGACCTTCTGCTTGTCTAACGAACTCCAGGTGATGCCAATTCTGCTGGTCTGTTAGCCACATTTTTACTGGCAAGGATTTGGGGTTTGTGTTTTTTGTTCAGGTAAGTGTGATCAAAGGGCAAAGTGGGAAGGAAGTTTAGAGTGTATTTAAAATAATTCTCATATGATGCTAACTGATGCTCCATGGAACCTAAACTCAATAAAATGGGAAGTGAAGAGAAAAGGGGACTAATGACTAGGACACAAGCAGAGGGGTCAATGAAATGAAGGTTTCGTTGCCTTTGAAACATGATTGCAGTGACTATACTGAGGTGATGAAGTTGGAAAGATAGGAGGGTACGAGTGGTTTGAGAGTGGGATGTTTGCATGAATGGTATGGGGTAGGAATACATTTGAGGTGATACAAAAAATATCAAGGGGTTAAGAGGGCTGAGACGGAGTAAAGGAGATGGTTGGAAATGAAAAGATGAAGGAATTAGGAGGCCAAGGTGTTCAAATATGGGTGGATAGGAAACCCTGAGCTAGACAACAAAGTCTTCAATTAATGAAAGGAGCACACTGACAGATTATCACAACAGAAGGTAGCATAGTTAGGTGGCATAAGCCTCAGAGGTAGATTTTTTTTTTAGGAACAGTAGTTTCCCTTCCAACATGGCATAAGGAAACATGGAGGATATAACACCACTATTTTGATCCAGAAGTACTTGGGATGTAAGAGAATAGACTGTCTCTGTTTACAGGCCTGTAGAGACATCAGTGGCCAGTAAGATTTCAGTTATAGGAAAGAAGAGCTTGCCAATCACCGAAAACAAATTCTAGAGTCCACAGCTTTGGGTGAAAGGTCATAGGAAGATTAAGGTCAAGAAAGAAATTATAGATAAATGTTAAAGACACAATTCAGTAAAGAAAGAAGTCAGAGGGCTGTTTGGGCAGTGACTGAAAAAATGTTATTTGGGTTGGAGGTAGTTAACGTCTCATATTCTCTTGGAGAAAGACATGCTTTGGGGGGAAATAGAAATCATGTGTTTTGGAAAGGAATCCCCAGCTCCCTTCCCCCAAAGAGCCGTGGGAGAGGGCCAGAAATTTCCGTGCCTCCAGTCTGCTGATGTTGACGGTGATAATCAATGCAGCACTAGATGGTGGCCTGGAGAATGTGAATATAAACCAATAAGTCATTATTTCCAGCATCTCAGGAGCTAAGAGTCTCCAAGTAAAGGTGAGAGTCTTATTTTCCCCTAGGAACTCATGGCAAAACTGATCAAAGTGGTATAGCACGATGGCTGAGGCTACAGTTCCTAGGAGTCGGCTTGTGTCTAAATCCTGGTCCCACCTCAACTAGCTTCATGGTTTTGAGCAAAAGACTTACTCTCTCTGTGCTTCAGGTTTCTTATCTACAAAATGGGAGTAGTTACAGTGCCTGACCCACAGGTCTGTTATAACAAATTAATAAACATATGTAAAGCATTAATAACCATGACTAACATACAGTGAGTGCTATACAACTGTTTGATTTTTTTTTAAATGACTGCTTAGATTATAATATGTTATTTTGATTTAGAAAGTAATATTTTATGGAAGATAACAATAATGATAACAGCATAATACCAACGAGATAAGTCCTTACCATTCATTATTTCACTTAACAGTTACAGCAGTTGAAACAACTGAAAGTCACATAGACCTATACACACATTTCTTTTTATCTTTTAGGTAAAATGAAGTAGGTTCACGTGTATCAGTAGAAAATATTGCAAAACAGAGATTAGGTCAGATGATGCTGTGAAATGAGGGAGCTGCAACCAGCAATAGGAAGGAAGCTGTTAGTTAAAACACACTGACAGTGAGAAGACAACCTAAAAGTTTTGCAGATAAGGCAGATTTCTCACTGCATGTGGGAGGTTCAACCATTCCAAGGGCAATTGTAGAATCCCTTGGGAGACAAGGCTCTCAGGTCGAAATAAATTGAAAACAGTTTGAATTACAATGTCCCTTGACTTCTTGCTGAGGAAGGCAGCCAGCTGCCTGTGAATAGACTGGTGAATCATATTCTGGTTGTGTTCACTTCCTTAGTGGAAGTTGGAAACCTCACAGCTATCAGTGTTTGCAGTGGAAGCGCCAGCCACAAACCAGATGGTGAAGTGTGGACCTCATGTGCTCAGAGAGGGAAAGGCGTCCTCCCAAGCCACTTGATCATCATTTGGAAGAATCAGGAAAGCTCAGGCTGTTGAGGTTCAATTAATATTTTTCATTAGTTTCCTTTGATTAAAGATGCTTTCTTTTCATTAGGAAGAAATTATAACATTTTTCCAATCCAGCACTTAAATACAACTTATTCTTTACACATTTTCTTGTCTATTTTCATGGCTTTCTTCATTCATTCAAGCAGTGTTGATTGGCTTTTAATTTTTTACCACCTGTGATGGTTAATGTTTTGTGTCAACTTGCCTCGGCCACAGGGTGACCAGACTTTTGATCAAACATTATTCCGTGTGTGTCTGTGAAGTTGTGTCTGGATGAGCTGAGCAAGTGAATCAGTATACTTAGTAAAGCAGGTTGCCCTCCTCAGTGCGGGTGCACCCCCCTGAGGAAGAGAAAATTCCTGCCTGACTGCCTGGAGCTGGGACATTGTTTTTTTCTTTTCTAGACTTTGGACTGAAGCATTTGCTTCTCTGTGGTCTGAGGGCTGCTGGTTTTCACACTGGAACTTGCATCTTTGGCTTTCCTGGTTCTCAGGCCTTTGAACTTGGACTAGAACTACACCATCAGCACCCCTGGGTCTTCAGATTGCTGACTGCAGATCTTAGTACTTCTTAGCTTCTATAATTGCATGTGCCAATTACTTTCAATAAATTTCCTTCTATATAATATGTACATCCTATGGGTTCTGTTTCTCTGCAGAACCCTGACTAATATAACAGGGTTTTTGTTAGATGCCAGGAATAGAGCAGTAGACAAAAAGGCCAAATCCTACAGGCAGCTAATGCAGCTCAATATCAAAAAACAAACAGCCCAATCCAAAAATGGGCAGAAGACCCAAATAGACATTTCTCCAAAGAAGATACACAAATTGCCAACAAACACATGAAAGGATACTCAGCATCACTAATCATTAGAGAAATGCAAATCAAAACTACAATGAGGCATCACCTCACATCAGTCAGAATGGCCATCATCAGAAAATGTACAAACAATAAATGCTGGAGAGGGTGTGGAGAAAAGGGAACCCTCTTGCACTCTTGGTGGGAATGTAAATTGATACAGCCACTATGGAGAACAGTATGGAGGTTCCTTAAAAAACTACAAATAGAACTACCATATGACCCAGCAATCCAACTACTGGGCATATACCCTGAGAAAACATAATTCAAAAAGAGTCATGTACCAGAGTGTTCATTGCAGCTCTATTTACAGTAGCCGGGACATGGAAGCAACCTAAGTGTCCATCGACAGATGAATATATAAAGAAGATGTGGCACATATATACAATGGAATATTACTCAGCCATAAAGAGAAATGAAATTGAGTTATTTGTAGTGAGGTGGATGGACCTAGAGACTGTTATACAGAGTGAAGTAAGTCAGAAAGAGAAAAACAAATACCGTATGCTAACACATATATATGGAATCTAAAAAACAAATAAAAGTGGTTCTGAAGAACCTAGGAGCAGGACAGGAATAAAGACATAGATGTAGAGAATGGACTTGAGGACACGGGATGGGGGAAGGGTAAGCTGGGACGAAGTGAGAGAGTGGCATGGACATATATACACTACCAAATGTAAAACAGATAGCTAGTGGGAAGCAGCCACATAGCACAGGGAGATCAGCTCGGTGCTTTGTATCCACCTAGAGGGGTGGGATAGGGAGGGTGGGAGGGAGACACAAGCGGGAGGAGATATGGGGATACATGTTTATGTATAGCTGATTCACTTTGTTATACAGCAGAAACTAACACGCCATTGTAAAGTATTTATACTCCAATAAAGACGTTAAAAAAAAAAAGGCCAAATCCCAAGCACTTCCAAGGTAGTGAGTGTTACCAAATAACTACATAAATTCAAAAGCAATTTAAATTTGTCCCAAGTGTCTAAAGGAAGTTCACATATTTATATTACTTTTTTTTCTATTTCTTTTCAGAAGGAGGTAATGTTTTAGGATAATGGCATTTTTCCATACATATGAGTTACCAAATATTCTCTACCATATGCTTTCCATATTAGCTATTTAATCCTGCTAATTTAGTTTGAATTTCCCCAGGTTTGAATTTGAAACAATATTTTAATCCTTGCATTGACAGAATAATTCTCTGTCCTAATGAAAATTCAGATTTGATGCTATTTTGAAAATGGGAATTTTTTAAATATAAATTTATTTATTTATTTATTTATTTTTGTGTGCGTTGGGTCTTTGTTGCTGTGCACGGGCTTTCTCTAGTTGTGGCAAGTGGGGGCTACTCTTCGTTACGGTGTGATGGCTTCTCAATTGTGATGGCTTCTCGTTGCGGAGCACAGGCCCTAGGTGCTTGGGCTTCAGTAGTTGTGGCACGTGGGCTCAGTAGTTGTGGATCGCAGGCTCTAGAGCGCTGGCTCAGTAGTTGTGGCGCATGGGCTTAGTTGCTCCACTGCATGTGGGATCTTCCCGGACCAGGGCTGAAACCCATGTCCCCTGCATTGGCAGGCAGATTCTTAACCACTGCACCACCAGGGAAGTCCAAAACTGGGAATATTTTAAATTTACATTTTGGAAAGACATGGCCCTAGGATGAGAAAAACCAAAAAAATTTTCAGACTTCTGTATAACAAAAAATAAGTCTGTAGTTCAAATCCTATTGCTGATGTTAGCCACGTCAGTAACTTTTAATAATTCACTTTTTTTGGAATTTATAATAATGGGATTTTACCCTTTCCTGAAGCTTTTTTTTTCTGACTCAGGAAGGCAGACTTACTTCCCCCTTTGTGTATTTCTGTACTTCTTATTGGCTTTTATGATTAGATGTCTTTACGTGTTTACGAGTCCTGTGTTCTCCAGGAAGGCCGCCAGTGCTCATTCTCACTGTCCTTTCTGTCTCCAGAGACAAGCAGAGCTGGGCCCACATTAGACATGCCAGACAGGCTGGTGGCACTAACATGAACACTAAGGTTCCTTTAAGTCCTAACAGTGATATTAGGACCTACAAGACACTTCAAATTTAGCAATAGCATCTCCCACTTCTCTGGAGGTTGAGCTTCTTTGGATTGCTTATGAATGTTGTATGTTCTTTCTGACCCTTTTTTGTTTTGATTATCTTTTTCACACAAGTGGAACAGTCAGAATATAATTACCTAGATGCTTTTCATATGTAAATATCACAGTGATTACAATACCAAACATCACTGGCCATCAGAAAGAATGACTTTTTTATATATGAAGATTCAAAGATTAGATAAAATTACTATGACTTTCAGATTTCTTTTATTCTTTCCTGCGGATAATCCTATCTCCCCCATTGCCCCTCCTACACACTGTTTTCTTTTTCCTTTGAATACACATTCTACTTTGTAAGAAAGCTCTTTTCAGTCTCCTGGCTGTCACGTCTTCCCTTCCTGAGCTCTCCGAGGGGCCATCTGCCAAGCTGGACCCTTTGTTCCTCAGGGTCTCCTGCTCAAAACAAACATTCCAGATACAAAATAATAGCAGGGGAGGTTTCAAGACTAAAGAAAGGCAACAAATTTTATAAGTAGTTGCTGATTCTATCACCCTACCTACCCTCTGTACTCCCCCCGCCCCCGCCGCCTCCAAATCAGCTTTTTAGCATAACTAGTACTGATTTCCCTAAGTGAAGTGAATCATGGAAATAACATTGACTCTGCCAAGCGCTAAGCGCTATTCTGGGTGTGCTACAGGTATTAATTCACTTCATCTTCAAAGCCCACTTATCTCTAAAAATACTGTCATTAGCTACAGCTTAGGAAATGAAGGCAGAGTGAGGTTTAGCAGCTCTTCCAAGGTGATATCCCTAACAAGGAGCCAAATAGGTTCAAGTCCCATCTAAGTGGCCCTGCCTACCACCAGTGCAAATGCATAAGAACCCCCCTTTCCCCACGTCCCTCCTGTTGCAAGCCCATCGTTCGTCAGCGGCTGCCTTATTCCACATCTTATCTAGTCAGCCTGGCGGAAGGAACATCCTCTGTCAGGACATGGTCTATCTCATGGCAGAGGGAAGTGGACATCACAGCAGCAAGCTGGCTCCTAGAGCTCCTGCTTGGAAGTGACACATCACTTCGGTCTACATCTCATCTTCCACAGCAAGTCACATGGCCACTCCTGAAGTCAAGGGGCTGATCATACGTCATTCTCCCTTAGGGTAGGGCACACTCACATGGCTAAGCCTGATGTCAGGGCGACACTCGCTAAAGCACACACTGTTTCAAGTCGCGCACCAAGCCTGATGTTAGTGGGATAGATAGGCATACTCCTCTTCGAGGGGAGAGTATTTTGAACAGAATAATCTGTTACTCTTAGGACACTCATACCTGTGCAACGGCATCTCATTGGGTGTCTTTTATATGTTTAGTGGCTACTGGAATTTTGTCTTTTGTGAATGTCCCAGGCATGTCATTTGCCTATTTTCCCACTGGTTTGCTTACTTATTGAAGATCTAAATATTGTTTGTACTTTACCCAAAGCAAAAAAAGCTGTGTTTTAAAATTGGGGATAATAATAAATTTAATTTTATGGCTATAGTAAGGAATACACAGTAAGTTGAAGAATTTGATCATACCTGGCATATGATAAATTCTCAATAAGTGAATTACTTTTAAAAAATATTGTCTAGATTTCAGGTCAGCAAACTACAACCTGTGGGCCCCCTCTGTCTATGTTTGTAGGTAAAGTTTTACTGGAACATAGCCACACTATTTGTTTCGGTATTGTCCATGGCTGCTTGTGATACAGAGGCAGAGTTGAATGATTGTGACAGAGACTGTATGCTCCACAAAGCCTGAAGTATTTACTATCTGTCCCTTTACAGAAAAAGTTTGCCAACTGCTTGTATACATCAGTGAATTAAATGGAGATATAATGGAGTGCAACATCCCAGTAACCTTTAGGTCCTAAAGGTTGGCTTTGATCTCTAACCTAGACCCCAGGATGCAATGTAATGCTTGATTTACTATCTGGGCAACAAAGGGTAGGAGTGGTTTAGAAAGCTTCCACCTGGTCTTTCCCACTTTGAGAAGTCTTAACTCACCAAACCAAGCTAACTACTAATATGTCTAATCCACTAGTAGAGTGCATCATCCCAGTGGACCCAATATGAGTTGAACTTGGGTCAAGTGTTCATTTATTACCTGGCCCACATATGCCTTCTACTGTCTCATAGAGGGACATGATGATGCTTTGTGTTCCTAAGTCTCAGTGACTACTCAGGTCCTCTGCCCAATAGACCTCAAAATGTATGAGTATTTCCCTTTTAGGAATATATGATTATCTCAGTAAGTGGCCATAGATCTTTCGGGGAAGAACTGGAGGAATCGTTATCATATACACTTACCATGGTGTTTTAGGGTCCACTCTGCTTGAAACTCAGCCTCTCCTTCAGAAAATGTGTTCCAGACTTGAAAACTGGCTCATGTCCAGCAACTAGGCAAGGGATTGTGACTTCTCTTGGGAGTGGTCGCTCGCAGCCGCCAAGTCATCCATGCTTGAATCCTTTTAATTGTATAAATTGACAGTATCCTTTTCTGATACCCATATATCTGGAAAGGTCATCTTCTGTTAACAGTTCAAATACTCCTGCAGCTCAGGTGGCTGCCACATCATTTTGTCTGTTCATTATGATAATTGCACACATGGAGGGTGAACAATACCTGTCCTCCTACTTTGAAATCCTATTATTCCCTTTGCTATCAGGGAGCTTAGTTCTGTAAGAGTCTCTCCTACCATCATCCCTAGCCTAAGAAGATAGGCACCACTTCTTAGTGATGCTGGTAAGATATAGTATATTTCTCGTTGCTCTGATAAACTGAGATAAACAGTCCTTACTGCTTGGATAGGGAGAGCATCAGGCAGATCTTTCCCACAGGCAGGGTCATTTGGTAGGTATTTGGATCTCAGATAGCAGAGCCAATTCAGCAAGCCCTCTTCAGCAAACCTTTGATTCCATCCTGCAGCGTTTGCCAACTGCAGTTCTACCATTTTAACTACATTTAATATGAGCTGTCACTTTTTCTAAGCCTCCAAATGTCATCCAGCAGTAACATTAGATAAGTCTCCCAAGACCTCTACTAGGGGGTTAAACTCCATCTCTTGAGAATGCTCCCATACTGAAAAACTCCTTTATCCAGCTCTACGTTCTTCTCCCATTAACCCACCATTCTCAGACTTACTTCAGGCTCACACTTTTCCTATGGTTTATCTTAACCGTGTCCTGCAGCTCTTCTGGTGTGGCCCTGTCTCCCTTAGCGGACCCAGCAGGCCTCTTGTTCGTTATTGATCTAGTGTCAGAGAGAGGGAAGAGGCTAAACTGAGCATGGAGTTGTTGGAGAAATACAATTAAAAACAAAATTTTCTTCCAACCCAGAAAACCTCTCCACAGAGGTAGAAGAGAAAGAAACAATTTTATTATTGAATAAGCATTATAATGGAATGTGACGTGCATCACAGGAAATCCATTAAGAGATTGCCAAGGCAGAAATCTCTTCCTTTTATAGAGCCAAGCAAATACAAATACAAACCACTACACACATGTTCTCAAGCTAATCAATAACTAGATCAAGTCAGAGGACTTGACAGACCATTTATCACACACAGTTCATCTCAGATTCATCTGCTAATTGGAGTTACCATCTGTGTTTGCTAATTGACTTTATCCAAAGGGACAAATAAGCCTCTCATATCATTAAGACTAGAGGTAGTTTTGCAACTTGGAGTGAGGGGCTTCTGAAGTTAGGCTCCTTCTTTCCCACAGAAACTGGGAGATAAGGCAGCTATATTCCTTGAACATTACATTTCAAAGAGATGGTTCCCAGGTTCTTAAAAAAGACATTACTGGGTTGTAAAGCTGATAAGAGGCTTATTCAGCCTTTAAAAAGATTTACGTATATTTCAAAGTGATAGAGAAAGAACTTACAAGTTTTCTTAAAGTCAATGCTCTAAGAAGTGGAGGAGTGGAGGAAACTTCCCTTATTTTGACAGGCAGAATTAAGCTTCTTATTTTTCACCTGTATTTGTCCTTACATTACCATACTTTTACCTTCGAGGCAGAGGCCACCTTGTCTTCAGGCAGTGGCCAATTTGGCAGGACTAGAGGGTTCACGGGCATCTGGGATTTCATGTTTTTTGAGTGCATCAATACAGATGCCCAGCTTTTAACCCATGCTGCCCGTCCTGCTTCAGGGTTCTGACCTTGGTACATAAAACCTTCCAGAGCTGGTTTTCTTCAGTTTTGCTACTCCTTTGATTAAGTGTTGGGACTCAGCCTTTTCTGTTCGCAAATGCTACCATCAGGCCCTCTGACTTTCACCTTGAACCTTAATTGCTAACCTCTGGCTTCCCTTGTCTTTTCCCCAAACATCTATTACTCTCAGCAACAGTCACCCGAGTCCATTGTCTTCTTCATTACTCTTCCCCAACCCTCAGACTTCCAAGTGCCTGCACATCCTCTTACACAGGTTTGCCGTCTCAGTTTACTACTGGTGAACATATTAACAATTGTGCAGCTGCTGTATGCAGAGGTCTATCAGTACCCCACCTACCACCAGGATGGAACTTGCAGAGTGATTAGGGAAGACTGGACAACAAGTAAAAATTCACAGAAGTTCATTCAAAGGGTAGAAAGTATTTGGTGGCTTCTGGATAGAGTGGGGTGTATGTGAGCACCATGTGGCTTCTCAATAGAGCACTACGTAGGTGTGGGTGGAGGAAGATGAGAGAGAAGGGGTGGAGGAGATAAACAAGGGTGAGACCACAGAGTACCTTATGAGCAAACTTAAGGGACAGGAGATAGCCTAAGGCGGTTGGGGGATCGTTGATCCATTTCATGTGAGGAAGAAAACACATGTTCCCATTCGAGTTTCAGAAAGATCTCTGTCTGATTGTAGGGAATGGGTTTGGAGAACGAGGTTGGTTAAGAAGGGGTGCAAGAATGAAGGAATGGAAAACCAATTAGGAGAATATTTCATTATATAAGTAAAATTGATAGATGCCCTAAAATATGATAGTAGTAATAGAAATAGAAAGAGTTGAATATGAGAAATACTAAAGAAGTAGAATGGATAGTTTGTGATAATTATTGGATGAGGACATAGGAGAAAGGAATTAGTAAGAGATGTTATTTAATTGTTTATCAACCAGGTGGATATAGTGCCATTTTCTGGAAAAAAAATGTACATTTTGGAAAGTAAGTATGAGGGCATGGTGAAACTTCCCCTTTGGATATGTTAGTTTGAAGATCACTGATCCATTTACCAAGTTATTTTTAAGTGTCAGGGTGATATATTGACACTTAATAGGTCTGAGGTAGTGGATATACTGTCAGGAACACAGGGTCTCACTCATGCAGCTTACTGTTTAATGAGAAGACAAAATGAATGCATGGACACAGAAATAAATGTATAATTATACATTACAATAAATCTATGAACGAAATTTTCTGCTGTGAGAGAAGAATGATATTGGGGAAAGAAGATCATTTAGATTGGGGATTCAGAAAAAGATTGAGGGAGGATTTGGGATCCCCAAAATTAGGAAAAGAAAGATGTCACTTCTGTTTTAACAGCATGTTTGCAGAGACAATATGGTTTCTTAGTATGACAGTGAGAAGTTGAGAGAAATCTCAAATGATGACTCTTACTTAAGGAATGAATGAAGTAAAGTTTTAATCTAAAAACAGACGAAGGATGTTGGGATTAGTTTGATGCGATGGTTTTCATGGCAGGAAATAATCATTTGCACATCTTTCATATAAGCTTTCAAGTAGTCATCTACTTGTAAACTAGAAATATATATATATATATATATATATATATAATGATAGTACACCATTCCAAGATGGCATCATGAATTTTTATCCCGAATCATTATACAAATTTTCAAAAATTTAGAAAAGTGGTACAATAAAAATCCATGTACTCTCAACTTAAATGTAACAATTATTCATGTTTTGCTATATTTGCTTTATATCTTTCTCCCTCTTTCCTCATCTTCCACGTATAAAAATGTATGTAATATATGTTTATATATAAAATTTTGTATATAGGTAGATTTTTGTTGTATCATATGAAAGTAGCATCATGAAATTAAACAATGATATGGTTTATATTTTGATAACTGTCCTTGTGGTAGAAGTTTTTAGAGCAGACACAAATTTCATAAAATGTTTAGACTGCCAGTTTCACAAAATAAAATCTCTATAATGATAATTGCTTCTGTTTGCATGAATTTATTTGTCTAAGTCTGAAAGCTGCTACATAGACTTTCTTTAAAAGTACTTTTTAATCTTCTGAAGATTTCTATTTTCATGCAGTCAGTCTTAATATATGATATTTGAATTTCTTAAATCAAGAACAAAGTATTTGCTAGTAGATAATTTTTAGAGAAGAATGTTTTAAATTATTATATATTTGATCTGTGTCAAACTATCTGAAAAGTATGAATAAACATACACAAGCCTATATAACTGCATTGTTTTGCTAATGTTATTTTAAACTCTGGAAAACAATAACAATTTTTTAAATATCCCACAGTACCTAGCACAGTGCTGTGTACCTAGAGTTACTATCTATGCACATATAAATCTACATGTTCATTTACATACATGTGTATGTAAGGTGATTTGATGAATAAAATGCTATAAGACAATTGCTCTGATCTCCCTTGGTTTCACTAGCCCCACATCAAAAATGCCAAATCCTTTCATAAGACTTTGATAAAGTTCTTAGGTCAATTCATAACAAGAAGGTTATTCTTATAATTGCATTTATACCTTAAATTAATATAAAAATTTCTTCTAAGGAAGTTCTTCACAGTTTCTGAAATATTACCTCATTTATCTTTCCACCATCCCTATAAAGCCAGAGTTAATCTTATTAATCTTTACATGTGGAAACTGGCTCACAAAGTATAGAAAGAATTTGCTGGGAGTCACAGAACATCAACAGCTGAAGCAGATTTATAGTTCACATTAGCAAATTGTCTTCAATCCAAGATGAAGGAATTTTTTTTGTGTTGAAATTGAGTTTATCTTTACTATTATTTCTGCCCTTGCCAGGCGTTTAGTCAGCCTCTGACTCTGTCCACATTCCCTTCCATCATAGCTTAAATTTGCTATCTTCCCCTGAAATAAAAATCAATGGTGGAACAAAGGTTTGTCTGTCTGGGCATTAAATATCAGTAAATAAACAAAAACAGAGCTGTCATTCTATGGGGGCTGTGTTTTAGTTCGAGTATTCTCTGTCAATGTTGGAATAACTCCATCAACTTAAGACAACATGTAACCAATATATGGGACCTAGAGGAGAAAAAATTGTCAAAGTAATTAGAAATATCATAGGGGTTTATACCAACAGGTCTTCCTATGCACCTGTTCCCTTGTTACCAACCCAGCCTCTCAAACCCTAGGTCCTGCTCTGTAGGAGTGGCTGCCCTAAATGCAGTAGCTAGCACTCACTGCATGGCCTTCTGTGTTTTATCTTTGAATTTTCCACATGGCACCCTTAGATCCACCATGGGAATGCACAAATATTGGTAAATGATGAAGTTGTGAGGTCAGAGGCTATTTTTAAATGTCTTGAGGAATGGAAAGTAAAAACAAACAGACAACTTTCTGAAGACTTGTTGAAAAGATCAAGTGAGAGAGAGAGACAGATGTCTGGAGGGATCAGCAGGATCCCTTTTGTTTTTAACTTGCAAACGACAAGAAACAGTTAAAATGTAGATGAAAAGAAAGCAGTTCCAGAGAAAGGGCAAAGATCTACCCTGACATCTAATTCATATTGTTTTCATGCAAAAGTAAATTTTTGAGAATCCAAACAGTTAACTTAAAGCAACTTATTGATTGACTCATCGATATATTTACTGGCCATGCTGGTAGTTTCTAAATAATTTACACAAGTGGTTCTGACCCAGAACTTTGTAACAGAATAGCCCTGGGGATTGACAAGCCCACACGGTGCATACATATTTGGAAAGTGTTTCCCATTTGGTGCTGTCCTGCACCCTTGATTAATACTACTGCTAAGACCATGTTCTACACAGATCTGAAGTCTTTGATTCCTACAAGTCTCTATTTAACATGACAATTTTGGTATAAAAAGGAAATAAATAAATAAAAAAAATAAGAACATCAAAATAAAAGCCTTAATTGAGGGAAGTGAAAAATTCAGAAAAAAGTCAGTTGGTCATTTGATATATTTGTAAACATTAGATTGCAGTTATTTTTCTCTGTAAAAGCAAACTGTCTGATTCATTTTCTGTTATTCTGTTGGACCTGAATGTAGCTGTCAGCTGTTCCTCTCTTGAGAGCTTTGATTTTAAAGGAAGAAAGCACATGGGAGCATAAACAGATCTTATTTATAAGAAGCTTTTGCTGATGAAACTCATTTGCTTTGCTAAGAAGTTAATTAGAATCTTTCTCATTAATATCAGTTATACATATTTCTTGGCTTACTTTTCTATCTTGGCCTGGATTGAAAAGGTTAGCAGACTACTTACAGTTTTCTTACTCAGGCCCCAGGAGGTATGTCCTTCCTACTCTATGTGGGCTGTGACTAGGTGGGTATACATACACTATGTATATCTTATATTTACAAATATACTTGACCCTTGAGCAATGCAGGGATTAGGGATGTGAACCCTTCCCACAATCAAAAATCTGCCTGTAATTTTTAGTCGGCCCTCTGCATCCATGGTTTCTTGATTTCTGTGGTTCCACATCTGATGGTTCAACCAACCTCAGATTGTATAGTACTGTAGTATTTGCTATTGAATAAAATTTATGCATAAGTGGGGTCACATACACGTCAAATCCGTGTTGCTCAAGGGTCAACTGTATATAAAACTATTCAGTATTAATTTTTCAAGGAATAAATAAGAATGATAATATCATGAGCAAAGCCTGATTGTGTCGTTCAAAGAAGGAAATAGAAAAAAAAACTTTCCCATAAGTCTTAGAGAAAAAATTATTTTTTAAAGGACATGTGCTATAAAATCCAAACTTCTAAGATAATAAGCAATAATGCTCTCCATATTAAGTTTATTCCTCATTAAGTTTTAAGAGAGAAAAATACTATTTCTAAAATGAGTACTGTGAGTGCTATTTCTATTTTCAAGGAATAAATAGGTTGTAAGGTATGCGTTTTCAAATCTAGGAAGATTATATAATAATAAAAGGTTACTGTTTTAGTTAACTATAACACACAATATGAACTTACAACATTCAATCTTTCTAGTGTTGATTATCTTTGCCTATCTCAAGATATTCTCCAAATTAGATTATTTTTGTTTGTTTTTATAAATTAGTAGAGATAATTTTACATAAACAACAGATTGTAAAATTTCTAAAAATGTTTTGACTCATAATTCTTACTTCTCATTACATTTGATTACATCTTGTGCTTCCGGTTGGACTGTAAATTTCTAGGAGGCAGAGATTATATGTTGTACCTGGTTTCTCTTCTTTTACAGAAAATATACTCTACAGAGTTCATTACCCATCTCTCAGTTACCACACCCAATGGTCTTTACAGATCTTTGATCATTTTTTCCTCTCGAAGACATTGGGCATTGATTACTGCTTCCTCTTTTGTAGACTTTCTTTTAACTTCCTTAATGCTGTATTATCCTTTTATCTCTTTGAACTTTTCCCTGTCTTTTTTTTTTTTTTTTTTTTTTGGGTACGCG
>NW_006787829.1:3346113-3390435 GCF_000442215.2 Lipotes vexillifer
ATAAAGGAGGCAGGAATGTACTGTGGAGAAAGGGCAGCCTCTTCAATAAGTGGTGCTGGGAAAACTGGACAGGTACATGTAAAAGTATGAGATTAGATCACTCCCTAACACCATACACAAAAATAAGCTCAAAATGGATTAAAGACCTAAATGTAAGGCCAGAAACTATCAAACTCTTAGAGGAAAACATAGGCAGAACACTCTATGACATAAATCACAGCAAGATCCTTTTTGACCCACCTCCTAGAGAAATGGAAATAAAAACAAAAATAAACAAATGGGACCTAATGAAACTTCAAAGCTTTTGCACAGCAAAGGAAACCATAAACAAGACCAAAAGACAACCCTCAGAATGGGAGAAAATATTTGCAAATGAAGCAACTGACAAAGGATTAATCTCCAAAATTTACAAGCAGCTCATGCAGCTCAATAACAAAAAAACAAACAACCCAATCCAAAAATGGGCAGAAGACCTAAATAGACATTTCTCCAAAGAAGATATACCGATTGCCAACAAACACATGAAAGAATGCTCAACATCATTAATCATTAGAGAAATGCAAATCAAAACTACAATGAGATATCATCTCACACCGGTCAGAATAGCCATCATCAAAAAATCTGTCTTCTTATTTGGTTCCCTTTTCTGTTTCCATTCCCTAAATGTGGGTGTTCTAGTTCTCAAACTCATCACACATCTAAGAAGGGTCTCTCCTCGTGGTGCTTTACTGATGCTGTCGTGAAAACAAGGTGAATAAGACATGCCATTGGCTCCAGGGACTTATGGCACAGTGAAGAAATAGTTCACGTCCAGTATACAAAGTTGAATTCAAACAGCCTAGTGTTTAGGTAGAAAATGGACCCTTTTCTAGCTAAAAGCACTTAGTTACTCTTGTGAAAATGGTTTTGTTTGTGCTTTTGGCTTTTTATTTGTCCAGATGGATGCTCAGTCTTGCCTATCTTTTCAAACACTGTTTCTTTGGAGTTAATTTGATCTACCCAGGTGATCATAGCAAACAGGTAGTCAGGAATATGGAGGGTCTTTGAATTAGGTCCATGCCACCATGAGGCATTGACCCAGATGTAGGTGTCCACAGAGAAGGAACAGAGCCCGGGAATCAAGGTGACTGGTCCACCCCTTGGTCAGTGAGTGGATTTAACCAATTTACTTATCCTCTCTGTGCTTATTTTCTTCACCAGAAATAATCCTTAATACAAATGGTTGTAAGAGTTAAATGAGATAATACACATTTTTTTCCAGCTTGAGGAGTCATATTTTTGTTCAATTCTGGAAAATTTTCAGTCAGATACTGACTCTATTTTATTCTATTCTCTTTTTTTTTTGGAGTTTCTTTTAGATAAATATTGAGGCTTTTTGATCTAATATTTCTCTAACCTTTGAAACTTTTTATATCATTTCTTATATCTGTGTGTGGAATTCTGGTAATTTCTTTCTATCTGCCTGTTTTAGACCCTAATTCTCTCTTTAACTATGTGTGGTCTATGTATAAGCCATCTGTTGTCATTTTTGTTTCAATGACTGTATTTTTACTTTTAGGATTTTTACTTTGTCCTTCTTTACATTCTTTCTTTTTTATTTCATTATTTCCCACTTTTGTTTTATGGTTTGATTATTCCTTTTATATCTTTAGACATTTTAAACCTATTTCATTTAAAATCCCTTTCAACATAGTTTAGCTGTGAGAGTCAGATCAGTTTGCAAATATCAGGGACTGCTCTTTTTTTTTCGATCTCAGTCAAAAATTATAGCAGAATTCAAGCTGAGACTACTCTTGTTACACTGATCCTATTTATATAACCAGAATTATAATTTCAGTGGTAAGAAAATGATTCTTTGTAATGTCATGTAGTTTTAGGTGATTAGATAATAACAATAGAATGCTCATGGTTTCTTGTTTAGCTGTACTAGTTTGAGTACCCCTTGCCATGACAAAATAAATAATCGTTAATCCTTTTTTTGTACTAAGGGATCCCCAGGACTTTATAAGTATTTACTACTTGGGGATTCAAGCACCTTTGAGATTGTCAAGATTTATCACCCATTATTTTATTTTACAATCAAGTTAAGTGACTCCTACCACAAACTAATAGAAAGATAAATCTTAACTTTTTATGTGACCTAGTCCTAAAATAGTCTTGCTAATAAGTAGCACATATTACTAGCTCCTGAGAGGTGTGTGTGTATTGGTTTATAACTTTTTCCAGGAACTAGGAAAGTGTTGAAATCAATTTAGTCACTTCTACTACTTACCTAGCAGAAATCATTACTCACCTTTGAAAAGTAAGTAGTATTACACCCAAGAATGCTCAAGCATAATTTATTATTCTCACATCATCTTGTAACAAAAATAAAAAAAGATAGACAGGAAAATTACCATTCTCTTCATTTTTCTGGGTAGTGAATTATAATTGTATGTTTTGAAAGAATAAATTTTCCTTTACCCAACATGACCAATTATCTGTGATTAATAGAAGTTCAACGTATATCATACTGTCTATGGATAAGTGATTTGTAAAAATGTAAAATCAAAGGTAGAATACAGTAAAATGGCATTTAACATGAGTTCTTCTTTCTCTGGATATTTAAAGGTATTTTATGATAATCCAGGACCTCATTGGCATCATCAAGAAAAATAATTTTTATCGGATCTTTACTGTAGCAGCAAGGTTAATAAGACTATCAGCTGTTAGACCGACAGATAGCCTTCTTTTAATTTGGGCACAACTCACCTCTTGTGTTAATTGTTGGGTTCTTTTAATTCATTATTTCTTCATCTCTGCAGAAAGCTCATAAATGGTGTAAAGAAATTTCCAGGGAAGAATGCTCCTTCCAAGGGGTCAGTATTTTCATAGGAAAGGAAGTGGCTATGCTACACAGTGGCCCTGGTCAATAGGAGTGCAGACCACTCTAGGTGCTGACTCTTATTCCAGGGATGTGCTTGGATGCACTGTTTCACATGGAGGATCGATCGAGTTAAGTGATACACTCGTAAAAATCCTACATGCAAACATCTGGCCAATGCAGTGCTGGTAAATGCTTAAGCACCACAGAAGGGGAAAAGAAAGGTTCTGATTGGTAGGTTTGATGATTTCTGTGGTGTAAATTCTCTCACAATGGCTAATTTCAACCACCAATGCTTTAACAACCAGTTTGCAATATCCCCCAAAATTTAATATTTGGCTTTAGTGAGCCAGTACAAGCCAGCTCCAGCACTCTACTGAAATTCTTCCCTGTGTAAGTGTAATACAGAAAAAGAGGTTTGATGTGGAATGATTCCCTCAATTAACTGGAAACCACTTGAAAATAAAGACTAAATTTTGTACCCAGAAAGCTATATCCTCATAAAAGGACAAAGAGGAAAAAAACCCAAAAACCCAACAGCAATGATATGAATCTTCTTTGATTCACAGGGGCTTATGTGGTTTGTTTTAATTGCTTTTATTGGAATTTATATAGAGAGAGTATGAGTGTTTGTTGGGTATTAGAGTCTTTATTTTTTAATACCTAAAGGAAAATTCTGTCTGCTTCAAAAGGGGTAAATCAACAGAAGTCAAGGGAATAACTATCATTCTTTTCTACCTCCTTAACTTTAATGGTTTATAGACTGAAAAAAAATATTTCTGCCAATAATTAATTGATCTGAAAATATAAACATGTTAAAAAAACAGAATTATATGACATTGAATTATGACAAACTAATTTTTAAAAAATTTCGGGGCTTCCCTGGTGGCGCAGTGGTTGAGAGTCTGCCTGTCGATGCAGGGGACACGGGTTCGTGCTCCGGTCCGGGAAGATCCCACATGCTGCGGAGCGGCTGGGCCCGTGAGCCATGGCCGCTGAGCCTGTGCGTCCGGAGCCTGTGCTCCGCAACGGGAGAGGCCACAACAGTGAGAAGCCCGCGTACTGCAAAAAGAAAAAAAAAAAATACCCAGATAAACTATTTTAGGAATGTCACTGAACGTCCTCCATTTTGAATAATATTAATAATGATAGTAATGTCTATAAAAACTTAAATTTATTGGCACTTTACCTTTAATTTTCACCATAACCCAGTGATGTGAGTACTAATTTACCCCCAATTTCCAGATGAGAAATCAGAGGCTCACAGCAGTTAATTAACACTGCCCAGTGTTAACAGCTAGCAGCTGACAGCAATAAGATTTCAGCTGGATCCTCTCTTACACTGAGGGCTTTACCGATCCACGTCGTTAGGCTTTACCAACTCTATAGCTGTGTACTGAAACAATCTCAGGAAGTTTACTACTAGACTTCTGGATGTATTTTCAGAAAGCTTTAAGTCAAAGATCATAAATGTGGATGATGTGCTCATATGGAGATGTTTTTCTTTTTAAAATTTTTGTTTGATGGTTTTTTTTTTAATCTATGAATGTCTGGGAATACCTAGTGTGTTCTGTTCTACTAGAATGCAAGCAAAACATAGCCATAGATGAGTGTTATGACAATGTTGGCTAGTATCCCAGGGGATCACATCTCGTGGTGGTGGTAACAAAGATCTTTCTGACTGAAGGATTCTAGTTTCACCAATAAGCATCTCACCTCTAAATAATTTACTAGGTTTCTCTTCCAGAAAGTCCCAATGTCACCTGTATAAAGACAAAGATACAATGAGTCAGCCCCTAGGAACTGAGCTTGGGGAAGCACTGCTTTATTCAAAATCAGTATTGGAGAATGGCATAATTGCTGTTTATCACTGTATCCCATTCTTTATAAATTTCATGAAGGGGGTGAGTTCCTTAAAAATACAGTTTTTACCACCTATAGGACTTAGATTAGTTTCCATATGGAAACTTTGGACCATATGTTGACTTATAACCAAGTCTTTGCTAATTAGATATATGCCAGTACTACTAAAAATAATTTATCACTGTTAGCCCTTGTGTATTCAGTTTCCTTTAGTTCACCTTCTCCCTGAGTTGCCTTAAAAATTATAAATGTTTAGAGCACAAATCCTTCTCATTTCTAATTTCTGCGAGGTGATTGACTGACCAGCCACATGATTTCCTAACATAATGGTTTACAGGACTTGTTAGCTCTGTGTTAACATGTACTCTATGCATACTTCAACTTTAATAATTATTTAATATTTAATAAAAACATCCATAGTAAAATGTATGTGTTGGCTAAATAATATATAGCTTATTTATTGGCTATAGCTTCCATCTATTCAGAGACATCACAGCTGGAATGAACAGTGATAAGTTAGGATTACATGAATTAAACATCAGGTTTCCTTTTTAATTAAAAAAAATTTAATTTAGAGAAACATCAGGTTTTAGATACTATATCAACAGAAAGTAAAAACGGTAAAAGAGACTGTTTTTGTGACTTACTGATAAACTTGCATGTAAGTGCCTAACACAATCAGTTTTTCTTTTTTTTTTTTGTGGAGAGCAAAGTTTTTGTAATTAACCTAAGGTTAAACCAAAAATGACCCTTCTTGTATCATGATATTCTCTTCTAATATCAAGTTACTACAAAGCCAGTGATTATTGTGTGGCACCTGTTGAGATATTTTTGTACTGTACAGAAAGTATAATGCATACACTCAGTTCTTTATTTTCTGTATAATATTCCAGAGCATATATATGCAGAAATGTTATTCTTTACTGTGTAAAAGTTACAGTTTTTATTGTATTTTTACAGGACACATTTAAGTTAATTGGTCTCTTGAGGCATCTTGAAATGTAACAGGTGTAAACTAATTCTAGGGGGTTTAATAATAATGAAGCAATGTAAAATATCAGAGGTAATAAAGGTTGTAGAGAAATCTGACAAGGAAAAATTCCTTTTGCAGCTTTAAAAGGAAGAAAAAGAACAAACCAAAGTTAAAAATAAACTAAACATAAGGGATAAGATGAAGATTTAAGAAGGGTAGAGTCATCATTCACAATAATTTTGAAATATAATACTCTTCCCAAATTACTTCATTTTATATTTTTAAAAATATATGTTTATTAAAGTCTAACTTCCATATTATTCTACTGAGTCTCTTGGGTATCAGTGATAGAAGAATAATACTTACAACATTATAATATAATTGACTACACTAATAGTTGTGTTTACAACGGAGCTATTTATTCATATGTCCTAATCCCTTTATTTTCCCTTCCACCACATGGGCTTCTCCTATAGGTTAAAGAAAGTGGTTTATTTAGCTTAGTATCTATTAAAAATCTTGGTTAACACATAGCAGTTACTCAGTAAATACTTTGATGATGAATGTTTGAATCAGTAAAAACTTCCTGAAAAACTACAATACTAGATAAAATAGAAGAGGTATACTAAGACATTTTCTAAAATGTGGGCAAGTTTTCCTGGATCAGTAATTTTGATGCTATACAGCTTCCCAAGAGAAAGTTGCCATCTAGCCATAAATCCCTTTGGAATCCTTTAGAATTCCTTCAGAACATAACCCCTTTTTGAATAGAGAGAAACTCCAAGTCTTTGGAAAACTAAATTATTCATCCCAGGGTTAGATGCTAACAGTCTTCCTCTTACTTGAGCTGCTGATTTTAATGTACATAGTTCAGTTATGTCTTACTGTATTACTTGTTAACATTCATATCTGTGAGAGTGTTATCCTATATGTATGTATATGGTGGCTATTGTAAATAGATTACCTCAAATTCTATTTGAAATTAGGTGGGGTAATTTCTAATAGATAAATAAGCATCTGTAATAAAACACATTGAAATTTATAAGAATACATATTTTCCATCAGTCTAATGGCAATTAGTATTACCATATTATTTTAAAGACTAAACTTCCAAGATTCTTCTATATTTTGGGAGGAATCAATGCCAAAAAAAAAAAAATCAGGATTGTCAAAATATGTATTGGTCTGTGGCAAAGGCAGCCAGAGTTGTCAATTTCTTTTTTTTTATATTTTGCAATGTAGTTTCAATTATATATAGAAAAGTGGGTAAGGTACAGACCTTGCTTCTTGCATCTATACAAGGCAGTGTAACTCTTGAGTTTGGAATGGGAATAAAGAGGGCAAACTTTATGTCTGATAGAATGTTCAGTTGTCAAAATCATTTTCTGCATAATTTCTGATTTTGTGTTGTATTACCTCTATGGGCTTAATTACTGGATTTTTATTTGCATGGTATGGGAGTAAAGATGAATAGTTTAAACAAGAAAACCTGCAACGTATGTTATTCTTTCAAGTTTAAGATTCCAAAGATCCTTGAGAGAAGTAAAATTTCCCCAGTGACTCTAGCTGAGAAATTTCTATTCTCATTCAAACTTCCTACCACCCATTAGGTCTCATCCTCTTTTTCTTTACTGATCTAATACAATGCCGTTTCTCTCTCTCTCTCTCTCTTTTTTTTTTTTTGCAGTACGCGGGCCTCTCACTGTTGTGGCCTCTCCTGTGGCGGAGCACAGGCTCCGGACGCACAGGCTCAGCGGCCATGGCTCACGGGCCTAGCCGCTGCGCAGCATGTGGGATCTTCCCGGACCAGGGCACGAACCTGTGTCCCCTGCATTGGCAGGTGGACTCTCAACCACTGCGCCACCAGGGAAGCCCAATGACGTTTCTCTTGAAGGAAATACCTTAGTTTTCAAGGAAAGGAGTATTTTTAACTTTCTTTTCCTTGCATTCCCAAATGTAAACTGAACCTGCCATCAGAGTTGATCTTTCACCCATTAATAATCCATGTATCTTTTTTCTTCCTTCTAACAGAATCAATTGCCTAAAATCAATTGAATTTAAAGTGAGAATTTTAAATAGCTAGTTTCAAAAAAAGTAATGTATATTGTACTAAATAAGCCCAATTGGGGCAAGATATTCAGTTTCAATGCAATTCTACAAGTCTCCTGTCAAAAAGTTATATTTTATAATAGTAACCCCAAGAAATCCACACACTCATTTATTATTTGTCTTTAGTTCAGAGTGAATTCCTTTAAAACAAAAAGCTTTATTTTTTCTCACATAATACTAGAGATCTATCTACTATACCTATACCTAAGGCAAAGTATATGGTTGTTGATTTTCATTATTAATCATTTTATTAAAAACCATGCCTCAGTTTCCTTATCTATAAAAGAATTGGGTTACTTGAATTGAATGATCTTTAAATTTTCTTATAGATAGAGTCTAAAATTTTTCTTTGTACTCTGTGGGTAAAGACCACTGTGAGGATAATGTAAGATTCTTCTTAGGAAATTTAAAAAGCAAGGCTTAAGACATTTTTAAGTCTAAGTGCTTAGAAATAAAATGAGTGAAAAAACATAGAGAATACAAAGTGTGGAAGGAAATAGGACAGAGGAGAGGTATGCTGCATCGGCTTTATCAGATAATGCTAGAGTGCTACCCATTGCTAAATCCCTGCTAAGCTAACAAAAACAGCTATCTTCTTGAATGACTGCTGTGTTAAGCTGTGAATATTTGAAGTGTTGATGACCCTCCGCATCAGAGGACAATCAATCTCCCTTTTCTAGCTTTGTCTTCCACAATTTCATAGACTCAGTGCTCTGGCAGCACCAGGCAACATCCTGCTCTAATTATATACTCCGCACATCTCAGCTTACATCATACTGTTCCCTTTGTCTGAAATCTGCACTCACTCTGTCCCAAACTCTGAGATTTCTAGCTGTCACTCAGGCCTGGCTAAAAATGCCATCTCCTTCATGAAGCCCAGCTTGATGTGATTTCTCTCTCAAGACCGATTCATTACAGCTTTATTTCATAGCTATTTGTGCCTTGTTTTTATTCCCCTTCTTAAAATTCAAGTTTTTATTTCACCAGGACTCTAATAGTGAATCTTACTCATTTTATTTTCTCTCTTCTCCCTTGCCTTATAGCTCCTAATACAAAGCAGGTACCCATTTTTCTTTTTTAACTTTGTAATGTCTTTTGAAGCATGGAAGCTTCATATTATTATGTACTTAAATTTGTCAATATTTCATTTATGGCTTTTGCCATTAATCTTTTGTAAGATAAGACATTAAACTAGCATTGTTCGATGGTTTCATCTAGTTTTTTTTAGAGCATAACAATATTTAGCTCATTATTCTGCCAGAATTCACTTCTGCAGACAGTGTGAATGCATGATATAAATTGCACATGTATATGTATATAACCTCCAACTGTCCCAATTCCGTTATTGAAGTCCACTTATTTGAAATAACATCTTTATCTACAATAAAATTCCATCTATCCTTGGGTCTGTTTCTGTACTTTCGATTGTTATAGTGATATATTTGTCTAACTTGTACCAATATCACACTAACTTTTTTCAATAACTTTTGAGTATATTTTAACAAATGTTAGGACAAATTGTTCCTTATAGTTCTGACAAAATAAAATTGATAGTTCCCATTTATTTTTTTTCAAGTGAAATTTGAGGTCATCTTATCAAGTTCTGTTTTTAAAATTCTGTGGAGGTTTTCATTGAAAGAAAAAATTCAGAGAAGACTGATATGTTCATCAGGTTGAGTCTTTTCATCCACATACATAGTATGTCTTTCCTTGTATTCAACACTTTTATATTTCCCGGTGAAGTTTTATACTTTTCTTTATAAAAGTCTTGGACATTTCTGGTTTTATTCATTTATGTGCAATTTAATTTATTTACTATTATAAATTGAGATGTCCCTTTTATTGTTTTTTAGTTAAATTTTGCTATTTTACAGGATAATTTTCGAGTTTTGCGTGTTGATTTTGTATCTAGTTACATTACTGAATACTCTTTTTTGCTATAATTACCTTAGTTGATTTTCTTGGATTTTTAGGTGGACAGTTAAAATATTTACCAGTTATGCCAGTTTGAATTATTTTTTCCAATAATTTAAATTTTATTTATTTTTATATTCTTATTGCATTTGCTGGAATTCTAGGGAGATGCAAGATAATGATGGTAATAATGGGCATCCTTAATTTTTTCCTTAACTTTAATAAAATTCTTCTAATTTCCCCCAGTAGTTATATTGTTTGTAATTAGGTTTTGCTATATAGCCTTTATCAAATTAAGGAAATATATTTGAGTTGGGAATATTGGTTGAATTTTACCAAATACTTTCTTGTCATTTAGGGAGAATATCATGTGCTTTTCCCCTAAAATTGGCAAATTAATATAGTAAATTATAGTAATAAATTTTTTAAGCCTTTAAAACATCTTTGCATTTTTGCTTAACCTTTCAATCCTGATGTGTTTTTCTTGTAATATGTTCCTGGATTTGATGTGTTAATATTATATTGATATTTAGGATTTTTACCTCTGTATTCATACATGGGAAGTGAGAAAAGGATCCCCGAGGATTTTAGGGTGATACTTAAAAAACACTAAACATTTGGGGAAAATATTGATGAAATGAAATTAATATAAACCTTTTCTTTACATATCACTTAATATGAGATTATCAGGTTGTTAGAGGCAGATGGCATTCTTCTAGTTTTTCTAAAATAATTTTTCATGATTATGAAAAAACAGTTTACATGACCAATGTTGTTTATCCACTCATTCCTTAAAGTACTCAATCTGGTTTTCCTATCTTTTAAAGCCGTAAAACTATAGGTCCACAAAGAAACTTAGAGAAATAAATTTCTCTAATATTTCAGAGAAACTTGAATTAAAATCAAAAGACACATAGGTAGAGAATTGCAGAACCTGGGTCCTAAGAGACTTGAAATCTCTAGGGTAGCCTTTGCAATAAAGATCATACCCTATCATACCACAGAATCAGTCAATACCTGCAGGAACTTTAAGCGCATTCATGTTGATGTTACCATTACTATTTTTATTTGTAAACGAGTAATCATTCTTTTACCTTGCTGGACTCTATTCCCTAATTGCCGTCTTTCAAAGATTACATATCAGGTATAACCCCTATTGAAAAAACACATATTTTCAGATAATCATTTTCATATTCAAATAGAAAAATGGAGTCTACATATATGCATGAAATAATTTATTTTAAAATATTATTTAAATTTTGGGATGCTTATAAAGGTGATTTATATACAGTGATTTGTATATATGCTCCCTCATTTCAAATATACTACCTTCACCCAACCATCACTCAGTCCTTGTATTGGGCTCTGCTTTTAGTGGGACCTAAACTAAAAGATAGAAATATAAAAAAAGATAGATTTAGATTGATTCAGTCTTAAAATATGGATGCATATAAATATGAGTATGTTAAATAAAATGCATTTATTTATATTATATATATATATATATATATATGCTTTGTGAGAATATCTGTATATTAGAAGGTATTATAAAAGATATTCTGGGGCTTCCCTGGTGGCGCAGTGGTTGAGGGTCCGCCTGCCAATGCAGTGGATACGGGTTCATGCCCCTGTCTGGGAAGATCCCACATGCTGTGGAGCGGCTGGGCCCATGAGCTGTGGCCACTGAGCCTTCACGTCCAGAGCTTGTGCTCCGCAATGGGAGAGGCCACAGAAGTGAGAGGCCCACGTACCGCCAAAAAAGAAAAAAAAAAACCAAACCAAAACAACAACAACAAAAAAAGATATTCTGGCTGTGACATATCTCATTCTTGCATTGATCTCTAGGGTTGGTCAAGTTTAACTCTCAGGTTCCTCCTGGATTCCAGTGATTGTCCTGAAGTTGTTTAGTCAATAAAACAGTTTTCCATTTCTTCCTGTCTCTACAAATTGCACTCATGCATTTATAGTCCCATTGGAAAACCACACATATAATCCAGTCTGAGGTTGATTTCTTGCCAGAAATCAGGAAATTCTTTTGCTAAATATGAAAGGAACATTTTGTAATTCTTTCATGCCTCCAATTCTTATTCTCATTTAAAAAATTTTACATACATGTATAAAGAAATTTTCACACAAGTTCTGAAGCATTCTCACCATTCTTGTTATTTTTGGGAAAGCAGCATTTTTAAGTATGAAAAGATGTGCTGAAATTCCTCCACTTGTCCTCTTTGTCCTTACAGTTGGAATTCCTCAGTTATAAGTCATTCACGGCAAAATCAGAAAAACAGTAACTACAAACTCTGAATTATCAAGTTTGCAGGTTGTAGATCTAAGTGTAAGAGGGAGAATTGGGGTGCACACTACATTGAAAGACCGGATTAGACAACACCATTGGTAGGCAACATGGGGAAGCTGAAGGTCAGAAACTGTGAGCCTCTGGCAGATGAAGCACCACCCTTCTCCACACCAGGAGTATGTGAAGTTGAGTAATGAGTTGTCCGTCTTGGTTGCTCCTGGATGAGGATCACTAACCCATAGTGACCCCATATCAGTATCACTCGTTTGGTATGAAGTGATGGTTTATCTGTGTCCTGAAATTCTGCACAGGCATTTGTGGCACCCAGCCTGTATGGGCAGCCCCTCAGCCACAAGTTCAGGACATGTACACAAGTCCTCCAGGAGGGTGGGCATTCTGGGCAACTTGAAGCACCTGGGGGACATGGAGAGAAAGGTGGGATTCAGTTTGACTTTCCAGTTGTGTTCTGTAAATGAAGCTCTTTTTAGGAAAAAGTTGCCAATTATAAGAGGGTTTCTTTTTTTATTACTGGTAATTAATTCTTTTATGCAATGAATATGCATTGAATTTGCACCTAGAGAAAATAACTAAAATATAAACCTATTGCATATCACCAACAAAATCCACTGTCTATAAATGCAAGGTTTTACTTTTTAATGATTTTGCTCTACAATTGAGTATCTATAGACAAAGGTTTATGTAAACATACCCAATCTCTAACAACTTTCCAAAACTCAGTCTATGTCACATTATTATAATTAATACCAATTGATGTTTCATGCAGTATTTTCACAAAGTAAAGGAAATGTTTACTTTACAAATTATTCTTTTCTGGAATCTCTAAAATGTCTGACAACTTGTCTCAAATATGCTCCTGGTTTGTTATATAATGGACAAATAATTCCTTATACCATTATTTCTCTAACAAGGCCCTCACCACTCATTTATTTCAACTTCATATTTGTAGAGTAGATAGTAAGTGGTTAAACAAACTAATATTTCTTCGAAAGAGAACAGAATTTCCAATTCTGTTTATTATAAAGCCACTATCTTATTATCATATGAAAATTTTGACCCTAACAAATTATACTAATGTTCTAAGTGGACGACATTTGTTTCTGTAAGACACAAAATGTGTCAAAAGTAAATACAGTACATGTGGGAAACATAAAGCCATCTGCCAGTGGAGCCTGCCAAGAGACCAGATGCTGACACTGGAACAGCCGTGCTTAGTGCCTTGGCTTCTGGACATGCTTGCTTTGATGAGGTGCCACATTGGATTATATTGCACTTAACCATTTCCTTGGCCACTTATCCTGGGATAAGCCAAAGACAGCAGATATGGAGGAATATGTGAATATGACTCTAAGTAATCCAGAATTGGTGTAGAGAAATGGAAAGCCCCAGATGTCTTACTTCAGTTGTGCATGTGATACTGAAAAAATTACCTGAATTATAAAGTATTTCTGCTATGTATTTACATCTTTCATAGCTGTATGAGTGCACTTTTAATACAAATATCGCTGGCACTATCTTTACACATGTATAAAATGATAGAAAATACAGAAATAGAAAACACCAGCATTGATCCACCGGAGGGAAGGCAGCAGAAGCAAGAAGAACTACAATCCTGCAGCCTGTGGAACAAAAACCACATTCACAGAAAGATAGACAAGAGGAAAAGGCAGAGGGCTGTGTACCAGATGAAGGAACAAGGTAAAACCCCAGAAAAAAAAACTAAATGAAGTGGAGATAGGCAACCTTCCAGAAAAAGAATTCAGAATAATGATAGTGAAGATGATCCAGGACCTCGGAAAAAGAATGGAGGCAAAGATCGAGAAGATGCAAGAAATGTTTGGCAAAGACCTAGAAGAATTAAAGAACAAACAAACAGAGATGAAAATACACTAACTGAAATGAAACCTATACTAGAAGGAATCAATAGCAGAATAACTGAGGCAGAAGAACGGATAAGTCATCTGGAAGACAGAATGGTGGAAATCACTGCTGCAGAACAGAATAAAGAAAAAAGAATGAAAAGAAATGCAGACAGCCTAAGACACCTCTGGGGCAACATTAAACACAACAACATTCTCATTATAGGGGTCCAGAAGGAGAAGAGAGAGAGAAAGGGCCAGAGAAAATATTTGAAGAGATTATAGTCGAAAACTTCCCTAACATGGGAAAGGAAATAGCCACCCAAGTCCAGGAAGCGCAGCGAGTCCCATACAGGATAAACCCAAGGAGAAACACACTGAGACACATAGTAATCAAATTGGCAAAAATTAAAGACAAAGAAAAATTACTGAAAGCAGCAAGGGAAAAATGACAAATAACATACAAGGGAACTCCCATAAGGTTAACAGCTGATTTCTCAGCAGAAACTCTACAGGCCAGAAGGGAGTGGCATGATATACTTAAAGTGATGAAAGGGAAGAACCTACAGCCAAGATTACTGTACCCAGCAAGGATCTCATTCAGATTTGATGGAGAAATCAAAAGCTTTACATACAAGCAAAAGCTAAGAGAATTCAGCACCACCAAACCAGCTCTACAACAAATGCTAAAGGAACTTCTCAAAGTGGGAAACACAAGAGAAGAAAAGGACCTACGCAAACAAATCCAAAATAATTAAGAAAATGGTCATAGGAACATACATATCGATAATTACCTTAAATGTGAATGGATTAAATGCTCCAACACAGGCTTGCTGAATGGATATGAAAGACACAGGCTTGCTGAACGGATATGAAAACAAGACCCATATTTAGGCTGTCTACAAGAGACCCACTTCAGACCTAGGGACACATAAAGACTGAATGTGAGGGGATGGAAAAAGATATTCCCTGCAAAAGGAAATCAAAAGAAAGCTAGAGTAGCAATACTAATATCAGATAAAATAGACTTTCATATAAAGAATGTTACAAGAGACAAGGAAGGAGACTACATAATGATCAAGGGATCAATCCAAGAAGAAGATATAACAATTATAAGTATATATGCACCCAATATAGGAGCACCTCAATACATAAGGCAGCTGCTAACAGCTATGTAAGAGGAAATCGACAGTAACACAATAATAGTGGGGGACTTTAACACCTCACTTACACCAATGCACAGATCATCCAAAATGAAAATATATAAGGAAACAGAAGCTTTAAATGACACAATAGACCAGATAGATTTATTGATATTTATAGAACATTCCATCCAAAAACAGCAGATTACACTTTCTACTCCAGTGTGCAGGGAACATTCTCCAGGATAGATCACATCTTGGGTCACAAATCAAGCCTCAGTAAATTTAAGAATATTGAAATCATATCAAGCATCTTTTCTGACCACAAAGCTATGACATGAGAAGCCAATTACAGGGAAAAAAATGTAAGAAACACAAACACATGGAGGCGAAACAATATGTTACTAAATAACGAAGAGATCACTGAAGAAATCAAAGGGGAAATCAAAAAATACCTAGAGACAAATGACAATGAAAACACAATGACCCAAAACCTATGGGATGCAGCAAAAGCAGTTCTAAGCAGGAAATTTATAGCTATACAAGCTTACCTCAAGAAACAAGAAAAATCTCAAATAAACAATCTAACCTTACACCTAAAGGAACTAGAGCAAGAAGAACAAACAAAACCCAAAGTTAGCAGAAGGTAAGAAATCATAAAGATCAGAGCAGAAATAAATGGAATAGAAACAAAGAAAACAAGAGCAAAGATCAATAAAACTAAAAGCTGGTTCTTTGAGAAGATAAACAAAATTGATAAACCATTAGCCAGACTCATCAACAAAAAGAGGGACAGGACTTAAATCAATAAAATTAGAAGTGAAAAAGGAGAAATTACAAAGACACCACAGAAATACAAAGCATCCTAAGAGACCACTACAAGCAACTCTATGTGAATAAAATGGACAACCTGGAAGAAATGGAAAAATTCTTAGAAAGGTATAACCTTCCAAGACTGAACCAGGAAGAAATAGAAAATATGAACAGACCAATCACAAGTAATGAAATTGAAACTGTGATTAAAAATCTTCCAACAAGAGTCCAGGACCAGGTGGCTTCACAGGTGAATTCTATCAAACATTTAGAGAAGAGCTAACACCCATCCTTCTCAAAGTCTTACAAAAAATTGCAGAGGAAGGAACACTCCCTAACTCATTCTATGAGGCCACCATCACCCTGACACCAAAACCAGACAAAGATACTACAAAAAAAGAAAATTACTGACCAATATCCCTGATGAATATAGATGCAAAAATCCTCAACAAAATACTATCAAACAGAATCCAAAATCTAACATTAAAAGGATCATAGAATATGATCAAGTGGGAATTATCCCAGGTATGCAAGGATTCTTCAATATGTGCAAATCAATCAGTGTGATACACCATATTAACGAATTGAAGAAGAAAAATCATATGATTATCTCAATAGATGCAGAAAAAGCTTTTGACAAAATTCAACACCCATTGATGATAAAAATTCACCATAAAGTGGGCATGGAGGGGACCTACCTCAACATAATAAAGGCCATATATGACAAACCCACAGCAAACCTCATTCTCAATGGTGAAAAACTGAAAGCATTTCCTCTACGATCAGGAACAAAGATGTCCACTCTCACCAGTATTATTCAACATAGTTTTGGAAGTCCTAGCCATGGCAATCAGAGAAGAAAAAGAAATAAAAGGAATACAAATTGGAAAAGAAGAAGTAAAACTGTCACTGTTTGCAGATGACATTATACTATATAAAGAGAATCTTAAAGATGCCACCAGAAAACCAGTAGAGCTAATCAATGAATTTGGTAAAGTTGCAGGATACAAAATTAATGCACAGAAATCTCTTGCTTTCCTATACACTAATGATGAAAAATCTGAAAGAGAATTTCAGGAAACACTCCCGTTTACCATTGCAACATAAAGAATAAAATACATAGGAATAAACCTAACTAGGGAGACCAAAGACCTGTATGCAGAAAATTATAAGATGCTGATGAAAGAAATTAAAGATGATACCAACAGATGGATCCATGTTTTTGGATTGGAAGAATCAATATTGTGAAAATAACTACTACCCAAAGCATTCAACAGATTCAGTGCCATCCCTATCAAATTACCAATGGCATTTTTTACAGAACTAGAACAAAAAAATCTTAAAATTTGTATGGAGACACAAAAGATCCCGAATAGCCAAAGCAGTCTAGAGGGAAAAAAATGGAGCTGGAAAAATCAGACTCCCTGACTTCAGACTATACTACAAAGCTACAGTAATCAAGACAATATGGTACTGGCACAAAAACAGAAACATAGATCAATGGAACAAGGTAGAGAGCCCAGAGATAAACCCATGCACCTATGGTCAACTAATCTATGACAAAGGAGGCAAGGATATACAATGGAGAAAAGACGGTCTCTTCAATAAAAAATAGGTGGTGCTGGGAAAACTGGACAGCTACATGTTAAAGAATGAAATTAGAACACTCCTTAACATCATACACAAAAATAAACTCAAAATGGATTAGAGGGCTTCCCTGGTGGCGCAGTGGTTGAGAGTCCGCCTGTCGATGAAGGGGACACGGGTTCGTGCCCCGGTCCGGGAGGATCCCACATGCCGCGGAGTGGCTGGGCCCGTGAGCCGTGGCCGCTGAGCCTGTGCGTCCGGAGCCTGTGCTCCGCGACGGGAGAGGCCACAACAGTGAGAGGCCCGTGTACCGCAAAAAAGACAAAAATGGATTAGAGACCTAAATGTAAGTCCACACACTATAAAACTCTTAGAGGAAAACATAGGAAGAACACTGTTTGACATAAATCACAGTAAGATCCTTTTTGATCCACTTCCTAGAGTATATAGTAATAAATAATAACAAAAATAAACAAATGGGACCTAATGAAACTTCATAGCTTTTGCACAGAAAATGAAACCATAAACAAGATGAAAAGACAGCGCTCAGAATGGGAGAAAATATTTGCAAACGAATCAACAGACAAAGGATTAATCTCCAAAATACATAAACAGCTTATGCAGCTCAATATTAAAAAAACAAACAACCCAATCCAAAAATGGACAGAAGACCTAAATAGACATATCTCCAAAGGAGGCATGCAGATGGCCAAGGAGCACATGAAAAGCTGCTAAACATCCCTAATTATTAGAGAAATGCAAATCAACACTACAATGAGGTATCACCTCACACCAGTTAGGATGGGCATCATCAGAAAATCTACAAAGAACAAATGCTGGCGAGGGTGTGGAGAAAGGGGAACCCTCTTGCACTGTTGGTGGGAATGAAAATTGATACAGCCAGTTTCGTTAAAAAACTCAAAATAGAATTACCATATGATCCAGGAATCCCACTACTGGGCATATACCCAGAGAAAACTGTAATTCAAAAAGACACCTGCACCCCAATGTTCATTGCAACACTATTTACAATAACCAGGTCATGGAAGCAACCTAAATGCCCATCGACAGGTGAATGGATAAAGAAGATGTGGTACATATATACAATGGAATATTACTCAGCCATAAAAAGGAACGAAATTGGGTCATTTTTTGAGACGTGGATGGATCTAGAGATTGTCATACAAAGTGAAGTAAGTCAGAAAGAGAAAAACAAATATCGTATATTAACGCATGTCTATGGAACCTAGAAAAATGGTGCAGGTGAACCGGTTTGCAGGGCAGTTGAGGCACAGAGGTAGAGAACAAGTGTATGGACACCAAGGCGGAAAAGCCCCAGGGTGGTGGGGATGGTGGTGTGATGAATTAGGTGATTGGGATTGACATGTATATAGTGATGTGTATAAAATTGATGACTAATAAGAACCTGCTGTATAAAAAAATAAAATAAAATACAAAAACCAAAAACCAAAACCAAAAACAAAACCCCCCAGCATTTTATAATTATTAAAATAATTAAATTATTTATAGTTAAAATAAGTAATAATTAAATAATATTAATTAAAATAAAATCTGTACAGAATAAATAATGAAAGATATTTGAATAATAATAAATTAAAATGATTATGGTATTTAGTAATGATTACATATACTATTTAAAATAACTAATAATAAAAAAATCTACATGATCCTGGATATTTTGGTGACATTTTCTATAAGGTATAAAGCTCTTGAGGGGCATGAGGCATGTTGAGCTATTTTTTTAAATATATATACACCCTGCAGTTAATTTAATAGTCAAATCCTGTATTTTCTCACAGGATTTTATGTTTCATAATGTCATATAATTTGTTGAAAGAATTTTTGCTTCTTGTATTATATACATAATTAATCTTAAACACATTTTAATATTTTATTCCAGTTATACAAATGTTTGTGAGTTTTATGTATTTGAAGTAGATGTGCTAGTCATGGGGGGTACTCACCCAACTCAGTAGCTATTTCTTTTATTTTTTTAAAAAAATTTTTATTGGACCACAGTTGATTTACAGTGTTTCGTTATCTTCAGGTGTACAGCAAAGTGAGTCAGTTAAACATATACATATATTCACTCTTTTTTAGATTCTTTTTCCATGTATGTTATTACAGAGTATTGAGTAGAGTTCCCTGTGCTATACAGTAGGTACTTGTTAGTTATCTATTTTATATATAGTAGTGTGTTTATGTCAGTCCAATCTCTCAATTTATCCTTCACCCCACCACTTTCCCCTCGGAAACCATAAGTTTGTTTTCTACATCTGTGACTCTATTTCTCTCAATACCTACTTCTTACTATACCATCCTGAGCGCAGCATTGGGTGCTCACAGGTAGAGAAGGTGTTCTTACTTCTTACATTTGACTCACATGGGGAGTTTTTTTTTTTCCCATAAAACCGAACAATTTTATTTTTCATTATAGTTCCTTGGAGATTTTTTTTCAACAAAACATAGTAAATATTCCATAGAGAAAACAAGTATTTCCTGATGTTACTTATTAATAGAAAAAAATTATGAAAAGAAGTTTTTCACCAACAAAAACTGAAAAATTGTATTTTTTGACAGAAAATAGGTCAGATTTGGTTCATTGGCAGGTGAGGACTTTCTCAATTAGGTTAACAGCAAACATTTTCCATAAACTTATACTTTAATTTTGATCATCTAAGGTCACAGTTATATTTAGAGTACATGATATGATAAAAGCATTTTATCAAAAATATGGTACTGGCAAAGGTGTATTGAAATTAACAACAGTTTCCAAGGCTTTTGAACATGTACAATAAACAAGATACCACTAGTAACAGCTGTAATTAATAGTTGTTTAATCAGTCATGATAAATTATATTTTGAAAACCTTCCAGAAATTGAGAAAATGAATAGTCCTAATGACTGAGTAACAAATACTATTGTAAGTTGAGGGTTACCCCTGTGATTCAATAGCACCTGATACATACATTTACTGTAGGTTTTGTTCCAAAATAATGCATTTGAAAATGTTTTCAGAACATTTTTTTTAACTTTTTAAATCCAAATATCACAAAAATTTAGAGAATAGAATTTTGAATGTATCCATCACGTAGCTTCCCAGCATCAACTGTCATCATAATTCTGCCATTCTAGTTTCATTTAAAGCTCCTATATTTATCTTTTTTAAAAAAGTTTATTTATTTATGTATGTATGTATGTATGTATGTATTTATTTATTTATTTATTGCTGCGTTGGGTCTTTGTTGCTGCCCGCGGGCTTTCTCTAGTTGCAGTGAACGGGGGCTGCTCTTCGTTGCGGTGCGCAGGCTTCTCATTGCGGTGGCCTCTCTTGTTGTGGAGCACGGGCTCTAGTTGTGCGCGCTTCAACAGTTGTGGCATGTGGGCTCAGTAGTTTCGGCTCGTGGGCTCTAGAGCACAGGCTAAGTAGTTGTGGCACGTGGGCTTAGTTGCTCCGTGGCTTGTGGGATCTTCCCGGACCAGGGCTCGAACCCGTGTCCCCTCCATTGGCAGGCGGATTCTTAACCACTGCACCACCAGGGAAGCCCTAAAACTCCTATATTTATCTTGAGCAGAATATTTTAAAGAAAATTCCTAGCATCGTACTATTTCACCAATAAATACTTGAAGGTATACTTTTAACATATAGGAATCTAAAACATAAGATCATCCTAACACCTAAAAGTAAATATTAATTCCTAATATATAACAGCCTACATTCACTATTCACTCATTCCACAGAATGTTTTTCATCATTGGTTTATTCAAGTCAGTGTTAGTATTTGAGGAGCTTTAAAAAATCTTATCTTCCAAGTAGCCTGTGGTCTATGCTATTTAGAAAGTTACTTCCTGGGAGACAGGGCTGGGGTCAGTTTGTGCTTTGTGAAGAGATCCTGAGCTTGGGAGCAGTGAATGGAGGAGGTATGCTGACCACGCAATGACCATCTGGCTCCCAGCCAAATTCCTACCCAGAGGAGGCCACATAGGAATTCAGAGGGTGCTCAGCTGGAGGAAAACGAAGCTGAGGCTCTTGTGGCATGCATCGTACGCTTCTGTGACGTCAACTGGTCTCCGTGGTGGCATCTCTCTAACAGTCCCTCTGTTATTAGATCAGTTCCAAGTTCATTGAACATCTTGTAGGTGTGAGATATTTGAGGTATGACTGTCCAAGAGAACCTGTAGCTACTAAAACTCACAGGTCTTCACTCGCCAGTGAAATCAGTGAGGAATTTTTAGTTCATTTCTGATTTCCCTCTTTTTATATTTCCTTCTGTGAATAAATACGGCACCAAGCATTTCTTGCAATCAAATCTTAGTAGGAGGATGGTAAGCTACCTACATCTGAGGAGAGTCATAAAGGAACATACCTAGGGACTAGCAGTAGATCTGGCAGGTAGGTAATGGGGACAACAGCCTGTGAATGTAGCAGTAGAAGCCTGCTCTGGGCATCTCGAGAAGAAGCTTGTGGCAGGAAAGAGGAGGCAGTGGATTAAGTGAAATGGGGATGGATTGGAGTATGTCTGTTTTTTTTTTTTAGTACATTTATTTATTTTATTTATTTATTTTTGGCTGCGTTGGGTCTTTGTTGCTGCACGCAGGTTTTCTCTAGCTGGGGAGAGTGGGGCTACTCTTCATTGCAGTGAGCGGGCTTCTCATTGCGGTGGCTTCTCTCATTGTGGAGCACGGGCTCTAGGCGTGTGGGCTTCAGTAGTTGCGGCACGTGGGCTCAGTAGTTGTGGTGCACGGGCTTAGCTGCTCCATGGCATGCGGAATCTTCCCGGACCAGGGATCGAACCTGTGTCCCTGCATTGGCGGGCGGATTCTCAACTACTGTGCCACCAGGGAAGCCCAAAAGCATGTCTGTTTTTATATGTCTGAATCTCCGGATACAGATAGTTTGTCATAGGTACATCACTGAGACCTTGCAGGATGCCTGGTACATAGCAGCTACTCAGTAATGTTTGGCGAGTTGAATTAAATTGAACTGATCAACTCAAATAAGTCAAATGAAAAGTTAAAGCTGACAGCACTGAAGAAAAACAAAATACAAGTACGTGGCAAGATTTTCTTGAGCTGTTCAGAATGCATTGGGGAAATCAGCAGAAATGATGTTGATGAAATGGTAGCATGGAGTTTAGTGAAAGGTCTTGAGAGCCATACAACTGTTTTCATTTAATAGGATTGCAGTGGTCCCAGGATAGAAAATTTGTCATACCCGTGAATCCATTTCACTGCATAACTGATGGATTCTACAAAAGATGTGTAAGGAGGCTACAAGAGTGGAGAGTTGTGGGTTTTTCCCCCAGTCATAGGCTGGCTGATAGAGATGAGCAAAGCCACCAGAATTTTAAAAGAGCAACACTTTCACTAAGAACAATCTTTGCATTCTAAGCACTGTGTTCTTTGGGGGTTTCTGTTAGCTTTTTCTCTTCAATTATTTACTGAGCATATAAAGAGTTGTCAAAATACGGACATGTGTTTCTAAAGCATTTCTAAGCCAAATTCTCCAACCTCCCTCCTCAAGAACTTGTTCACAGAATTTGAACACCAAGTGTGGCTGTGAGAAATTTTCGCTCTCGTTCAGGCCCTGGGTATGTTTTGCAAATGGAGCATCATTCTCAAATATGGCATTTCATGTCTTCCACAGAAAATTATTGAGCGTGCTGTGAGGAAGTCGGGGATGCTGTTTTTAAACAGAAATTATATTTTATTTATAAAATTTAAATGAATTTATTGAGGTTTTGAGGGAAAGTAACATGATTTCAATGGCTTTAAGGGCCCATATTTTAAATTTTAAAAAGACATTGGGGTTATTTTTGCATTAAATAGGGTATTTAGATTATGATAGACATGTAAGTATTCAATGCTTTTAATGATATAAATGAAAAATTGGTTCTAATTAAAAAGTGGGATAAGGCAGATAATTCAAGATATTGGCAAAAGCCAACTAAAATCTGAGTGAAAGGAGTAGCACTGTTAGTTGTATAAACATTTTTAAGTGAGAACATTCATAGTGACACCTGAAACACAAAGGCCTGAAAACAAGGGCATTTAGTTCTATCCTCAGCTCTGCTATGGGATGATGGAAAATCTTTGCCTGAGTTTCCTTATTTGTGATATTAGAACAAAATCAGATTCATAATAATAGAATGAGGATCAAATGAAATAATTTACATCCCTCAACGTATCCCAGGCACAAGGAACAATTATCAATCATAACAATAACCTTGTCTTTAATATAAGGTGGTGCTCTATAAGCTGTAAAGTCTCTCCTTCATCTAATATTCTAAAATTGTAATGGGATTTCTTTTGTATTCACAAATATATATAATGTATTTCTTTTATATTCATGTATAGGATTTCTTACATATCATAATTCACTAGGAATGGCACAACAAGTGTTTGTTGAAGGAGCATTTCTAATAAGGTTAGGAAGAATGTTCTCTTTTCTAGGCTGAGCTTCACTTCCATGGTCTAGTCCCTCGACATAATGGGTGGTTTCACAAGGAGGATGAATCATTAATCAGCAAATTTTTACAAAGGACTTCTGAGGGTGTCATTCTTTACTTGAGCCTACTCTTGGAAATGCAGTCACTGTAATAAACTTTGGTATTTAAAATTACGGAATGAAAGTATTTCACCTTTTTGAAGGTCAATTTCATTCAATAATTTAGAGAGAAAGTTTAAATATTAAAATACATTTTTAAATATCAAACAAGCTGGGAACTTTGTGAAATAAAATACAAAATGTATATGATAAAACATGAGGAAGATCAATCTTGGGGCTCCTAAAATGACAGTCGTCACTGGCTTCCTGCTCCAGGAGCATCTCTGCAACAGTCATCCAAAAAATTATGACTAAAAAGTAGCCTTCTGAATTCAGTTTAAGATTTCTCTGTGGTTCTTTTAGTTCTTAGACAATATTCCTCTAAGGATCTGCAATCAAATTTTGCTAAATTCACTTGAAACCATGTTTTTGCCCGGATGGTTGAATTATCAGCTTCATATAGCAGTGAGTTTTATTCATTTTAGTTTCTTTTCAATTTTTAGTGATTTATTTTTTCATTTCCTTTCATAAACCTTTTGTGTATTTTGAAAAACAAAACTATATCCACAAGGTACATTTAAGAGAATTCTTCAAGTTTGTCCTCTTCTGTACTCCGTCTCTCCTCCTTTAGGGAAACATTTTATAGTTTTTCATTTCTCCTTCCAGCATTTATTTTCAAATATTATAAGCACTGCTCTGGATTTTGTTGTTGACTGATTTTTTTCTCACTCAATATTATGGTCTTGATGGTGGTGTGATTACATGTGTGCATACTTATCCCCAAATTCCTTGAGTTGTATACATTAAATGTGTATGCTTTTTGCATGTCAATCATAACCCAGTAAAGTGGTTGAGATAATAATAGTACAAAAGAAGAAAAATAGTAAAACTTTCTTAAATTAAAAAAATGTAGTCTAAAAATCACTTTGTATCAGCATACAGATATTTTCATCTTTTTGAGGCTACATAGTATTCAATTGTACTGATGTTCCATACTTTACATAACCATTTCCTTATTGATGGACATTTTAGTTTTTTCCAAAGGTTTGCTTTTGGAAATAATGCTACAGTGAAGGCCTTGTTATTTCATACTGCAGCCACTTTGTTTTTGGGATCCTTGGGTTAAGGGTACATTCACACGTTTATCATTCCCTTGCAATATGTAACGGTTTCTTCACATATGTAGTTATGCCTGATAAATGTACTGTTTGTTTTAGTGACTTTGACATCTACTGATGAAGAGTGTCAAACTGTTTTAAATATTTTAGGACGTTATATTAGTAAAAGTCATCTTGCTATGAGTACCTGTAGTTCATTTGTTTTTATACTCTGAAGTATTGTTGCTCTGAATATTCTTGTGCCTCAGTTTTGGTGCATATTTGCAAGAACTACTCTGTGTGTGTGTGTGTGTGTATGTGTGTGTGTGTGTGTGTGTGTGTGTGTATGTGTGTGTGTGTGTGTGTATACAAAGCCTCATGTAGACAGTGTAACCATCCTCTGCTTAATATACTATAATAGTAATTTACTATCTATCAGATGATTCCCAAATTATAGTATTGCAAACATGTCTCGTTATTGTTTTCAGCCATTCTGCCGTGAACAAGCGTTGGTAAACTTTGCCATGTTGTTTCTCATCTCTGTTACTTGGGACAAGCCAGCTCCTTTACCTAAAATGCACTTAACCTCAGTTAATATTAATCTTCTACTAATTTTTCAAGACTCAGTTCAAGTATCTCTTCCACTGTTCTCAAAGATGAGATACTTAACTTTCTTGACTGTTCTTGTGTTGAAACCCCTATTTGAATACTAAGGACCCTGTGTTAAGTATTTCTATGCATAGCTGCCTCTCCCACTTAACTGGAAATCACTAAAAGGTAGGAGCACTTTCTAGGCATCATTGTACTATTGACATCTAGCAGAGTGTTCAGCTCATAGCAGGGCTCAAAATGGTTTTGTAATTGATGAATCAATTTTTTAAAAAAAGTATTGAATTTACATTATGTGACATAAGATCTTAAATTTTTATCTGAAAATTTCTCCCAATTTTCTGATCCTGAGAGGAGGCAAACACCCTGGAAAGAGTAAATATTGAGCTAATACCTTAACAAAGTTAGAAAATGAACCTTTCCTGGTAAATGGAAAAGAACTAGGGTTTTTAGAGGAGGAGGGCAAAAGAAAAAAAAAACAGATAAGGGTTTTGTTTGGCTTTTCCTTATCTTGTGGTACTTGGTTGTAGATGTGGAGTTAATAACGTAAGAGTTAGAATGGAGAATAAAGAAAGATGGTCATGACCTTTCTCCAGGGGGAAGTAGAAAGGGATGGAGGTGGATTAAGGTGTTTAGGGGCAGTTCATTCCTCCTTCTCAAGTTTACCCACGAGTTTTTCTTCTCATCACTGTCATTAGTAGTTGCCATCTGGTCTTGGTATCATCTAGGAGAATACCATGTGTTCATGCCCCAGCCAATCCTCAACTCTGAACTGTACTCCCATTTTGTCAACAGTCTGAGTCATTATTAAATAGTCTCCACTTCTGCCCAACTAAAGGTAGAATTCTTGACATCTAGGAGATCAGTATCTGCATGAAAGAAAATAGTCAAACTCGAGTGTCTGGGGAGAGTTTAAAAAATAGGGAAGGACACCTTTACAATGACCCTGAGAAATTAGTAGTATTATTCACATTTTGCAGATGAGAAAACTGAAGCTTAGGGAATTTAACCCACCGAGTCAAAGTCACACATATAGTAACTGGTTGAAACAGAAATTTAAACTCACTGTTGTCTGGTGTTATTCAGGATTTGTGTTAAATTCTCCCCCTTTAATTGAATAAAAAAGTGATGGGTTACTTAGTTTGACAATACAACTGTTCACTCTGTCTGCCATGGCAGACTCTGACCACTACTTATCTGCAGAGGATGAGTTCCTGGTTGGCAGGTGAAGTGTGACAATTCAAGTATTTTGCTTTAGACTTAACTGTCTGTTCCCTGACAGAAAGTGGCTTATCCTATTCCTTTAGATATGGGTGTATTAAATGGAGGGATGAGAAGAGCATGGATTTAGACATTAGGGAATCAGAGCGAGTGCTTTACTGATTTGGCTTCTTGGAAACTGAGAGACACAACTCTGGTTCTTTTGCTCCTTATCCAAAGAGAAGATAAAATATGAGTTGATTTCACATTTTTGTGGTGGTCAAGTGAGATGGTGTCTGTAAAACCACTGTAAAAGTGAAGCAGTGTGTTAAAGTCAAACAAATTAAATTCATTCAACACATTTACTTGGCTACATATTTATTAATTAAATACAAACATGAATCATATGCATCATCCTCAGAATGCTTTTTTTTCACAATCTTGATAAGAAATGCACAGAAATAACTGAAAAAATGGTGAAAAATCCAAAAGATGAAAGAAAATTAAAAAATACCTGGTGGCGCAGTGGTTAAGAATCCGCCTGCCAGTGCAGGGGACACGGGTTCGATCCCTGATCTGGGAAGATCCCACATGCCGAGGAACAACTAAGCCCATGAGCTCCAGCTACTGAGCCTGTGAGCCACTACTACTGAGCCCATACGCCACAACTACTGAAGGCTGCCTGCCACAACTACTGAAGCTCGCCCGCCCCAGGGCCCACGTGCCGCAACTACTGAAGCCCGTGAGCCTATAGCCTGTGCTCTACACCAAGATAAGCCACCGCAATGAGAAACCTGCGAGCTGCAACTAAAGAAAGGCTGCATGCAGCAACGAAGACCCAATGCAGACAAAAATTTAAAAAATAAAATAAATTAAAAAAATTTAAAAAAGATTAAAAAAGTAAATAAATGAAATAAAGGTTAGAATAATTCTCATGAAACTGAAAAAATTCACACGTTTATAATGTAAATCTTGTTAGTATTTAAAATGTCTATGTAGCAAAAGTGCAAAGATATTATTTTTACATAATAAGTAGGCTTCTATTGAGAAAAAACAATTTCTCCTTATAAGACTGATGGATTCCAACAGTTGCCACATCAAAGAAATGCCGTGGTTTATATGTCTTACATTCTTGGAGTACCAAGCCTAGGAGATTTCTACTCTTAGTATTGTTAACAATATATAATGAGGTTAATGATATTTTAAATTAATTGAAGCTATCCATTTTCTATTAGCTTCTACAAAATTGACAGAAGTGATGGTTTACTTACATGTCAGTATTGCTGACAGTGAAGGCAGTAAAATGTTTTGCTAATTTTTCAATAGAACATATGCAAGCAGCTACAAGGATTAGTTGTTAAAAAACACAATATCTCATTTCATGGAGAGTTTTTACAAGTAATTGATTTTTCAATCTTAGTGATAGATTTACTTTAAAATCAAAGTGTGTGTGTGTGTGTGTGTGTGTGTTGCACTGTTGCTGAATGATAAGGCAGATAAGAGTAAAAGTAAAAACAAAACCAAAAAATGGTCATTGACATTTCAGCAAAAAATTTTCATCTCAGTGATTTGAATCCAATTCTCACCATGTACCTCTGAACCTGCTATAATCCCAATGGCTTTCACCCAGCTTCTCTATGCCCATGGGTAGCGGTTGTAGCATCGAATTTGGTGATATAATTAAAGACAATAAACCAATAAAATCAGCTAAAAACAAAATTGCTATTTCATTCGGTAAAATTTCTCTTGAGGAATCAGCAGTCGATTTTATAGAAGTCTGAAAATTCCAAACAATGCCTTTCTTATTACAGAAGCCTAAGGCTTCTTTCTCCTGTGTTACATTTTAATTTAGAATCTCATGTCTTAGAACAATATTAAAATTTTGTGACTACTCTAAAATTTCATTCTGTCGTTTTAACTTATCAATTTAGTATGCTTGTAGGTGTGTGTGTGTGAGAGAGAAATAGGTGAGAGAAACCCATGTACTGACCTCTGCGTGTTTCTGGGTAAATCCTCACAAAAGCATGTTTTTATGGCTTTACCACTTACAATAAACAGATTTATAAGTTGTTTTTCCATTTCTGCCTTAAATATGCTTTGACCCAAGACTTTGAAATTCGTTCTGTGTTAGTTTTCTCGCCTCCAATATGAAGCAGTAATTTTACTAATTTTCACTGAATTCTTAGAACAACATAATTTATGTTTATAAGATGTTTAGGAACTTCTCAAGGGAAGTATTTCATGGTTACAAGATATAATTTTAAGACATTTTCTTTGAAATTTACCCATTGCTTAAAAAATTCCATTATATTCTTGAGAACAGTTCTATTTTTCTGTTACTTGATAATATATTATTTTCCTGGGTTAAAAATTTCTATGGATTATATTAGCGAATATCTCATTTTATGCTTCAGTTAATATTTCTTATTGGGGAAATAAAACCATCATTTAATTACTATTTAAAAGAAAGTATTAAATATTTTCTAGGTATACTTTGTATTGAGTAAACACCGGTCTATTTGCTTAACAGGCAAAAGAAGTATTTGGTGAAAGCAGAAAGCAGAGAAAAGAAGAATAACAAATACTTTAATGCAAAAAATAAGTAAAAGAACATTTGTTTTCCTACTCTCTAGCACAGGGAACTCTACTCAGTGCTCTGTGGTGACCTAAATGGGTAGGAAATCTAAAAAAGAGTGGATATGTGTATATATATAACTGATTTACTTTGCTGTACAGCAGAAACTAACACAACATTGTAAAGCAACTATACTCCAATAAAAATTAATTAAAGAAAAGAACATTTATCTTGCACTAAACATGGTTCTACCCTGAGTATGCCACCAATTTTCTCAGTAATTAAAAAAATCAAAGAAAACACGATAATGCCAATTTTGGTAACAATAGATAGATAAATAATAATTTAATAATTTTTAATACATATAGCAATGATATGTTTTATTAATGTTAATAATTAATATGATCAAGTGAGATAGTCTCTATATAAATACTATAGGCACTATTAATAATTTTAATAAAAAGAAGAGGCATATGAGGAAGAAGAAAATAATATCAAAATCTAAATTCAATCTTGATAATGGATATTAAGAATTGAAGAGACAAAGAGTTTAGCAATGTTTTTTCTCTGGCTTTTTAAATAATCAGGAGTCATGCATACTTTAAGACAGGAACGGAGTCCCTTGGAGACTCAACAGAGGGCATTTCAAAATACCCCACTGCTGGCAAAGTGGTGTGGTGAGGATTTGTCTTCTAACATTTGGCTGAGAATTCCAGCATTTTCACCTTGTCTCACAAAATTCTCCCCGATCCTGAGTAGAACCGTATCTATTGTTTTGCCCCACAGTTCCAGCTACCTTTGATACTCTTGGCTACTGTCCAGTATTGCCTTTAAGGCAAATTATACTGCGCCATATGTAAAATAAATTCCTGGGATAATATTCAGGTTATATGAAATATGTTCAAAAACTGTTCCCCGTATCACTTATTCCTATCCCATTTATTTCTTAGTTGACTTTTTGTTGATTCTTATTTATTCTTCAGTTTCACTTTTGCCTATTCATTCCAGCTTGAGGTGACTACAAAATGAAAGTTTATGACATTTATTAATTAATTAAACTAATGGAATTATTTTTACTCAGCAAAATTATTTATTAAAAAAATTCATGTGTGAATTCTTCATCTGGGGATATGGAATAGTTGTACTTTTCCCTAGTCCTCCTAAATACAACTAGAAACAGGGACATGATATATAAAACAAGCATAAGACTCCGAAATGTGGAGAGAAGAAGGCAGGACAGATAAAAACTCCAGAACCTGGGTAATGACATGGTCATGAGTTGTCTGGATTTTCTTTTTGCCAAATATTTCCTAGACTTGAAACTGAAGAAGCAGGCAACCTGGAAGCAGCGAGTTGATGTGTGGTAGTGGGTGGAGGGAAGCTTGCTTTCTCTAGTCAAAGAACCGGAAAATGAACAAAATAGCAAGATACACAACTTTGAGACAATAACCACTGTATTTCAGCTGAAGAGCACAGAAGAAATGTCACCTTACCCCGCTCATGCCAGGATAAGCCAGCCAAGTAGGGAGCCTGACACCTTTGTGAAGCTGTAGAGAGGTGTCCCAACATGCCCACCAGGGTGTGCCAGAAGGCCAAGGAAGGAGATGAGACTCTCACCACCACCAGCTGGTTTAAGGAAGCCCCTCTGTGGACTCACATGCCTCCCCTGGCAGTAAGGAGGCACCCTTCCTATCAAGTAAAAACTCTACCCTAGCTGATCACTACCCTTTATCCACAAACATTCTTTAATCTGCCTTAATCCTTTTATCCACACATAACAACTTATTATTAGGAAAGAGAAGAAAATAAACATGATAACATTCCAGTGGATAATGATAGACATCAGAAAGTAGAACTGTGAGTTTATGGAAAAGTTCCTGAAATAAATCAATATGTTGAAATCTACAATCTACAAACTGACAGGGAATAACATGCATCTGGGAAAATCAAACCAGAATAAACAACACTGATATATGTCCTAATGAAACTACTGGTCTTTAAATAAAGGAAAAAAGAATCCCTTACATATGCAGACAAAATATCCAAGGGAAAGAAAATCTGATAATTTTTAGAATTGACTCAATTAATTTTATGCCAGAGTGGGGAAAAAATACATTTTAAAACACTCAAGGAAAGAACATGAGAGAAAACTAATTATATCAGTAAATATATATCAGATAAATGCAAATTAAAGCAGCATGGGTCACAGTTTTGATGACTAGATAGAACTGGGGTCAAATAAGCATTTTATAATACAGAGAAGTAGAGTTTATAGTACTACAGCATACAATTCATATTGAAGATAAATCAGTTATCAATCTGTACTCATGAAATGACACAGCAGCCACATGCATACAACATAATTTAAGGGATGTGAGGAGAGAGAAAGAGATTCAACCAACATCAAAAACAGGGGATTTAACAGACTTGTTACAGACCTAAATAGATCAATGGACAAAAATTTAGTAAGGGCACGGAAGACCCAAACAACTTAGTCACTAATAATTGATGAAGAAGGTGAACACGCACACACACACACACACACACACATACACACACACAGAAAAGGGAGGAATGATGGAGAGAGAGAGATGGATGATGTGAAAAAAAATATGTTTATACATGTATTTTAAAATAACTAGGGAAATTTAATTACAGGCAGAATTTTAGGTGTTACTAAGGAATTCTTCATCTTGTTAGGTGTGAAAATGATGTTGTGGTAATGTGTGGAGGTGTCTGGTTTTCAGAGATGCATACTGGAGCTAGTATTGAAATAACATAACAACTCCTTTAAACTGCCTTTGCTGGGATGAAGTGAGAGAGTAACACTGACATATATACATTACCAAATGTAAAATAGATAGCTAGTGGGAAGCAGCCACATAGCACAGGGAGATCAGCTAGGTGCTCTGTCCACCTAGGGAGGTGGGATAGGGAGGGTGGGAGGGAGACACAAGAGGGAGGAGATATGGGGATATGGGGATATATGTTTAGCTATAGCTGATTCACTTTGTTATACAGCAGAAACCATTGTAAAGCAATTATACTCTAATAAAGATGTTAAAAAAAAGACATAGGTAACACAAATTATTCAATTATTGATAACTACTTTACATTGGCTATATGGGGGATTGCTGCACTGGTTAAATTCCAGTCTGTGTCTTTCTAACTGTAAGACCTTATCTTTCAAACTGTAACCTTATTTACACTCACTCTTCTAGACTGAAAAATGGCTTCAGTATAAATATTCACCCCTTTGGACTGTTGTCGTTACTCTCTTAGACAGCAGGTTACCTGCACACATGGTACATAAGGTGATTTGCTAAGCACATTGCTTGTGGTGAGAGAAATTTCCAGGCAAGAACAACATCAAGCTCTGTCTCAGGTTACACCATGGACTGTCTTTCCATTGGCCTTTTCCTGGTATTAATATAACTTTTATTAGATTAAAGAAAACAGACACTGGTGCTGTGATGTAGTCCTGACTTGATAAGCGGCACAGTTCTGTAGGCGTTTTGGCCTCTCATTTTAGTAGCTGAGACTTCTCTGAGTAGATCATGAAAACTTGTTCCGAGTTTCAGATTCAGAGTACCTCAGCCCTAGAGCTTTAGTTCTGATTACTGCTTTGTTTTTTCCTTCTTTGTTCATGCAAGTTCACATTCCTGTAGGACAATGCTTACTGAAAATATCTGATGTAGGTCTGGGACTAAGGTCAAGGAGGTGAAAAAAAAATCTGAGATTTGTTATTCTGTAGGGCAATGGCTAATATAAAATTAATTACCTGGGACGCCCAGCAAGGAGAAGCAGAAGTACCTCAGCCAGGATGTGAGTCAGTCAAGCCACTCCCACTCAGCAGTGATCTGTGACATCCGAGGGTCATTTCTGAATGAGGGTTCCATGCCTCCATCTGAGAACTGTTTCTGGCTTTGGGGTCTTAGATTTTGGGAGGAGGCTAGACAGGTGGAGTAAAGGCAGGCAGAGAGGGAGAAAAAACTAATAAAAAAATAAACCCCACCCATTTAAGAAGTAACTGCAAGAAAAATAAGGGAAACTAACGTAAGAAAGTAAGAGCCCTGATGCAACTTGCTCTGGAAAGATAAACTAAGGAAAGTAATCTAAACCTGGCCTTAAGAAGGGTTAGTGTCCTTGAAGAGATAACCTAAAGGGCATGTGATGAAATGATACATGGATGTGAAAAGAACCAAATGGAAATTCTGAAAAAAGTTTTGTATATAAATAAATCTTTCAAAAGGCAGGATACCCCCTGATTGAGTAGAGTTAAAGAGACAGGTAGTGAATCTGAAGGAATTAGAATGAAATTTATACCAAATGTGGTGAAGATGGAGGAAAAGATCAAAATAATGAAGAGGCTCGAAGGCAGGGGGGTGATAGATGGAGAAGCTCTTATTTAAGTCAAACAAAAGTTTAAGGAAAAAAAAATAGATTTAAGAAAGTTGAAAAGAAATAGAGACTTGCAAAAAGCCACTGTAAAATACAAATTCCTGTGCTTTTATGTGAGATGAGGACCAACAAGCATTTTTGGCTCCAACAGTGTGTAGCCCTAGGCTATTCGAGGATTTATGTCAGATCTGTCCCCTGGCTCAGACAGAGGGAACGTTCCCCATCAGGGGCATCTTCCCTACCTCAGTTTTGTTAGGCAAGGACTCCTCGTCCTGCTTCTGTGTGTCTTGGAGAACTGCAGAATGATTTGACATTGTCAGTTTGAACAATGTCTGGGTTCTTGACCCCTTTATCCTTAGACCTAGGATTCACCCCTGTGTCTCCAATGCCCACAGAATCACAGTGAAGGGGTATCGTTGGCTGGACTTCCTCCTCTTTCCCCCTTCTTTTCAGGGACTTGGTTTTCTGAAAAAGTGTGGGGTTGTCTTTCCCAGGCTTTTACTTTCTTGAATTCAGACTAATGATCCACTCTAGCCAAGACTTACTAATTGCTCCATTCTCTTCCACATTCCCTAGTCCTACATTCTGGAGATTCTATGTCTGTTTTTTTTCTTTTTCCGTAGCAGAAATAGGCATTTCTGACATACATCGTGGGTCCCAGTACCCAGAAGCTTAAAATCCATCCTTTAGATAATAGGGGCACTCACACCTCAGGTAATTAATGGAAGAAGTTTCCTACCAGAGCTAGTCCTGGGAAACTTTTTCTTAAGAGAAGGGGGACCTGCTTATCCCTGCTTCTCCGGAAGCTGCTGAATCACAGCTGCCACGCCAGCTTCCAAGTCTTAAGAGAAACCTCCGGATCCAGCTCCTCTCTTTGGTTTTATTCTCTGAGGCAGTCAATGTGACCTCCTTCTATCCATCCTCCCAAATTAGTTTCACTAACAGTGAAAGTCCGTAAGTCCCCCTGGCCTCCTGTGAAGTCAAAGTTGCCCCTGCAAGGCTTCCCTCTAAATCAATCCAGTAGCAACTTCCATTCCCCTGGGCCTGATTTTTCTGAATTCCATCACACTGTGCTGTGTTTTACAGCTCACAAAAGAGTTTGTACAAAATCTCAACACACACAAAGAGGTCTTTTCTCCTTCCTGTTGATACATCATGAGAAAGTTGACTTCAGAATCTTGGCAGCGTCTCATATAAACAAATACCTGTCCCAGTCCTGCTACTCGTTCATCTAGAGACCCAGGGATCTGCTGGTTGTGATCACATATAATTCTTAATTTCAAGACCCGCAAAAGTTTGCATGAATCTATGCCTCCTCCAAGGCCTGTCAGCTCTCTTACATTTCAGCAACCTCTCTAATTAGAACTCAGATCATCTTCTCTTGTCTCAGAGACCTGCATGCTATTCTTTTTACCTAAAACCTTTGCTGCAGAGTAGTGGACACTGGGGCCTCTGTCCAGACCCCATCTTCAGGGCTGATACCCCCATCTGTTGTTGACCACTCAGTGCTGAGCCCCTCACTAGGAATTATGCTCAGTCATAGATAATCCCTGCCTTGCAATGTGGGCCTCCTCCCAGGGGTACTGTGGTCAATGACTGCTTCATATGGCAGAAAAGGCCTTGCTCTTTACCTCAATTTGGGGTAATTTGTCATCTCAGCTCCCAGGTTCCCTCTAGGAGTGTCTTGAGCTTCAGCTGTAATCACACTACAAGTTGATTTTTCCCTTTTCCCAGTACTACTCATACAAGGAATTACTCATTCCCTTACTGGTGTATTCCACAAAAACACCCCCAGGGAAGCCTTCTAAATGGAATTTTCCATCTCAGTGTTTATTTCCAGGGAACTCAGTCAGAGACAGGTGGTATCAAAAGAGGTAACCTCGTCAAAAACAGGAAAATAGGGCTTCCCTGGTGGCGCAGTGGTTGAGAGGTCGCCTGCTGATGCAGGGGACACGGGTTCGTGCCCCGGTCTGGGAAGACCCACACGCCGTGGAGCGGCTGGGCCCATGAGCCATGGCCGCTGAGCCTGCGAGTCCGGAGCCTGTGCTCCGCAACGGGAGAGGCCACAACAGTGAGAGGCCCGTGTACCGCAAAAAAAACAAAAAACAAAAACAAACAAAAAAAACAAACAGGAAACTGGAGATGGGTCACTTTCCTGTTAGCAGGCAGGAGGAGTAGCATGGCTAGCGGTAGATGAAGCGTTGGGAGCCCACCGCTGCCATAGCAGGGCAGGGGGTGGTGAACTGGCTGCTGCAGTGTGTCAGGCACTGCAGAAGTAAGAGAAGAGGGAAGTGGTAACTAAAGATTATGGAATTGGGTGACTGCCGCTAAGCATCACCAACACCTTGTGGAGAAAGATAATGACAGGTTCAGAGTGATTAATCTGTAGTTCAAGGCAAAACGTGAAAGTCAGATAACCTTCTTGATAACATTTAATGAAACCCTAATATCCTGCAGCCAGAGGGGAGATGGAGCAGAGGAAAGCTCAAGGTCTAATTATGAGGGAGATTTGTGGTCTAATTGTGAGGACAGTGGAAGTTTAAAGATGGTTGAAATAGCCCCAGCTAAGCTCCTATACCAAGGTCATGACCTTGAAACTTGAAATGGGGAAACTGGGTAATGCAGGCAAGAGACTTTAACAGTATATGTGTCACTCTTGTCCCAGGACTATGTTAACTCCCCTTCCTTCCCTTCCTTCTCTCACAATTTAGTGCACAGGCACTTGGACCATCTGGATAGTCTGCTGAACATGTTATTGGTCCATTATACCAGTGCCATCATGCTAGGTTAATCACACTACATGGGCAAGAAGTGACAAGGATGTTGGAGGTCTTGATACTTACACTACAGAGCGTAGGAAATAAACCCAGTGACAATTCAGGGTCCTGCCACATCAGTGAGGTTTGTAAGAATTCAACAAGTTTGTGGCATGTTGGGCTTTCCTTCCCAGGTAAGGGCAGATTATTGCATCTGACACCACTCAAAACTAAAACAAGAAGATGGGAGTATCATAGACCTCTTTGGGTTTGGACTGCAGCACATTTGGCATGTAGATATTCTGCTCCAGGCTATTTAATGGGTACACAGAAGGTAGCTAGGTTTGATTGGGACCGAGAAAAGGCTAGGCAATGTGGGTCCTTTGTTCCAGAAGGGCATTTGAACTTCTCCCAAATGTAATTTATTGGAAGCAACTGGAGTGAACATTTTAGATGGGGCAAATGGTTCTCACTGGAGAAGATAAAGCAATTTAACTATTTTGGTATTAGTCTGTGGCAATTTATTTGTTTTCTGGTTAAGAGTGACCTTCTTTCCTTCCTTCCTTCCTTCCTTCCTTCTTTCTTTTTTTGAAACAGATCTGTGAGTGAAAGGTTGGAAGAAATAGCTTCACATTTAATAAATATTCTCTCTTCTGCCAAGTAAAATTTTTAAAAGCCCCTCTTACCCTTGAGAGTAAGGGAGGGAAATGGAGTTTTGTTTCCTTAACTAAACTCTCAGGAATTCTATGGGGGCCTTTTTTATTTCACATGTTCAGAAGAATTTTTATTACTCTTGAGAGTAAGGGGAATGGAGTTGGATAAGAAAACCAAACTCTGAGGAGTTAGCAGGGACTGTTGTTTTACATGTCAAGGGAAGGATTTGTATAAGTTGAGGTATTGCTTCCAGTTTCTCACTGATCCTTTGTTTGCAAAGCAAGCCCTTTGGGGATCAATGGAGTAAGGAGACAAACTTGGTTGATTTAGAGTTGTCCTGTGTCTACTTCGCTAAACTGGAACTGCATTTTCCAGAATTCCCTTCTGTGGGTGAACAGGGGTTTCCCTCTTCTTTTGCATCGGATTTGGGAGGAAGCATCAGTCGTATTTTGCTTCGATGCTGGTGCAGGAAGCAAGGCACTGCTGCTGCTACTCACAGGTTGCCATCTGTCACACTTGTTATTTGTTACCTTGAGGATACCTCAGCTCCCACAGGCACCCCCTTTCTGCCTGTCTGACTTCACGGCCATGTGGATGATGTGATGCTGTTGGAGGCTGTGAGGTCCTGAGACACCCACGTACTTTTGTCCTCTTGGTTTCCAGCTCCTTTTCACAGTTTTCTATTACAGAAGAAACATATGTTTGTTATAGAAAATTTAGAACATACAGAAAGCTAATAAAAATAATCTGTGATCCCAATGCCCCATCAAATGTCTCAATATTTTCACATATATTATCTTGTCAATCATATATATATGTGCACATATACATGTATATATTCATAATATTTACACTTATTTAATTGTATAATACTTAAAATATGAGACTATATACAAAAATGTATATGTTTACAGATTCAATTGTATTTTACATATTTAATATTATATAGTATATTATTATATAATATAAAAAATATAAAAATGAGACTATACACATAGGTATATGTATAACATTTCAAAAAATTGGAGGTTATATTGCACATATAGTTATTTAATTTGCACTTTTCTCATTGCAATTTATTATTAACATTTCCCCAATTCCTTAAATATTCTTGAAAGTTTGTTTAAATAATTGTATACTGTTTCATCCTTTACTTACCCAATCATCAATTGAGTGGGTATTCATACTCTCTTATTTTTTTCTATTATAAGCAACACTAATAAAAAACTTTTATGTAAAACTTTCTGTAGATCTGTGTTTGTTTCCTGAGCATAGCTTTCAGGAATTAGAATTTCTGATTTAATGGGCATTTTTTTTTTTTTTTAATGCTCTTGATACTTAAGACTAAGTCGCCCTTGTTGTGGACTGAATATTTGTGTTTTCCCCAAATTCACATGTTGAAATCTTCACCCCCCAAGGTGATGGTATTTATTTGGAGGTGGGGCCTTTGGGAGGTGATTAGGTCATGAGGGAAGAGCTCTCAGCAATGGGATTAGTGCCCTTGTAGAGAGACCCCAGAGAGTTCTCTCACCCCTTCCACCAAGAGAAGACACAGAAGAAGATGCCTGTGATCCAAGAAGTGAACCCTCAACCAGGCACTGAATCTGTTGGCCACTTGATCTCGGACTTTCCGGCCTCCAGAACTATAAGGAATAAATGTTTGTTGTTTAAGCCACCCATTGTAGGATATTTTTGTTATAGCAGCCTGAATGGTCTAAGATAGCCTTCCGAAGTTTCACCAGATTCTACCACATCCAGGAGCATTTTGACAGTTCTCCCTTTCCTAAAACCCTGGCCAACGTTGCTTATAATCAGTGATGTTTGTCTGGCTCGCTCTGTGATGGTGAGGGCTGTGGACTCCAGAGCTGGGCCCCTCTGGAGTCTGAATCTCAGCCCTGCAGCCTGTGTGCTCCTCAACAGTTTATAATCTTCTCTTCGTGTTTCCTTGTCTGTAAAATGCGGACAATGTTAAGAGTACTATGAGGGTTAAATTATATAGTCCATGTGGAGCTCTTAGAACAGCACCTGACAGAAAGCCCATCGTCAGTGAATGTGCACTGTTACTCCATGGAAAATGCTATCTTGTTATTTTACTTTGCTTTTTTCCCCCTTTTTACTATTACAGGGCTAACAAATTTTCATGTGCTTATAGCTCACTTTTATTCTTTTGATAGTTGTATGCACATGTCATCCTCGTTTGTGTTAGTATGTCCTTTTTATATTGAAAGGTTTCTTTATACAAAGAGAGACGCAAACAATCTCATTATCACATGTATTATATTTTTACTTACTGTGCTTTACTTTGGTTAATGTTTGTTTGATTTTATTTAATGTTTTATTATTTTTATTGGACAAGTAACAAGTAAAACATAGTAACTTCAAATATGATATGTATTTCATCTAAAATATCTGGCTTCCTTTCGTCCTCCCTCACTCCCTTGCTTGACAGGTTATATCAAAGTAAATCAAAATATTTATTATATGAGAATTAATATGTGGTGAAATATAGATAGACTTTAGTACTGTAAGTTACAACTGCATTTGAAAATAGTTTGGCAGAGATCATATAGACATAAATACTTGGAAGGTTTAAGGTTTGTGATGAAATTATCCTGGTCAGCAAGATAAGAAGAAAGAATAATCAGCTGACAAAAAGTGAGATAAAGACTAAGACAATGGTGTTCACGGATAAACTAAGGACATAATAGGGTTTCAGTCCAGTGGGAGCAAGGTTCCGCAGGATTAAATTGTGAAGCTTTCAGTGCAGCTGCTCTGGTCATGGTCTTCTCCTCATGATGATGTTAATAACATGCAAATGAAGTCAATACATTTACATAGTGCTACCCTGAAGAAGTATGTCAGCAAGTTTTGTAGAGGAAAAATATTTGAGGTTGAAAATAAAAGATACTGTGCTAAGCTACATATTTTAGACTTCCTTAAAATCCTGGGTAATGGATACAAAAATTAAATTACTGTTTTATGTACCTAGGCTGCCTCATCTGTTCTACTTGATGTACGTGGCTGCATAGGAGAAAGCCCCGGGACTGGGGTTGTCCCTTCTGTAACTTGGGTCCTTGGATTGTGGGCAAGGGTAGAAGTCTACTGCCTCTACTGCTCTCCCCAGCCTTGCTTCCACCAGCAAGAATCAAATCCCTTAAAATGGTGAAGATTTAGACAAGTAAGTTAACAATACATTGCAAACACTTGTTTTCACCAACTTCCATTTGTTTTTATCTTCTTTATAGTTTGGTAGCTGTTTTTTATTTATAAGTTTATTGTTATATTTCAATTGTACGGAATTTCCATGTGTGGTCAAATTTTTCTATATATTGCCTTTCTTTATGATGTCTTTCCTTGGTTATATTTTTCTACTCTATGATCATTTAAATGTTAGCCTATAGTTATCTCTATGGTTTCTGTTTCTATAGAATCTCTATATTATTATAGTTGAGTTTTAAACTTTGAAATCTTTAATAAATCTAGAAGTTAGCTTTATAATAATGAAATGGTAATTTTATTTTATTCCCTTGTATATCAAGTTGTCCTTAGCATCTTAAATGCCATTATTTGTTCACAAATTTGAGAGGACACATTTATTATAAATTAACATACATTTACACTTGGGTATTTTTTTTCCTCGTTTTGTTTCTATTCTGTTGCTTTGATGTTTTTTTCCATTTGTATTTTTCTACTGCGCCAGAATAAAGAGTAACCCCTGCTTCAGTATTTTAGTTGTGTAACCAAAAGAAAAAAAAACACTCTTTTGAAGCATACCTGGTGTTTCAACACAGCTTATTATGCTCTGTTCTTATGTACTTGGGTCTCACAGAGAGGCAGACCTTTATCACAGAATGGAGTAGCCTAAGGCTGAGCTTCTCAAATATCAGTGAGCTTAGAAATCATCTTGGGTGCACATAAAATGCACAGATTCTCAGATGAGTTTCCAGGGATTCCTATCCAAAGAGTCTGGGGTGGGCCTCGAGACCTGCACTTTTCAGAGGTACCCAGAAAATTTCAATCTAGAGATTCATGTGACCAAACCTTAAGAAACTTGGGCCAAAGTTTGGTTGATTTTTATAAATTAAAATATCTACTGGAAAGAAATATTTGACTTTATTCTAGAAACTGATTTTATGGCTGAAATTTGACAATAGAATTGTTTTATGATTTATTTTGTTCTGAATAATTTGTTTTGACATAGAGGATATTAGCCAATTGCCATTCGGAAAGTAAAATTGACTCCAACCTTAAATACAAGCTGCCTTGCATCTCTACCAACAATGTTAAGACCCGTTGATTTTAGTACATGGCTTGAGGGATGGATAAAAATGGCTAAAATACATCATTTAGCATCTTTTAATAGTTGTCTGTAGGCAGTTGTGAGAAGAATCCATATGAAATACAAGCAGAGATGTGCTAGGCCTCCAGAGAGAAATTTTAGAGCAGCTGAAACTCCTGAGTGGGGTGCAGGTGGGTAGTAGCTCAAAAATGACTGGTTTTGTGTTTGTGATTGTGAACTCATGACAAAGTTAGGCTGATGTCAGACAGGTAGCAACTAACATTAAAAAGTTTAAATTTTTAGAACAGTTAATATAGTGACTCTACAGTATATGTGAAATATGTGAGTAAGCTATACTTTCAACTATCGAAGAGAGTAGAGTTGCTGAAGAACTACTTTTTACAAAGAAGTCTAGAAGAAGATATCGAAACATAATGAGAAACAGAGAGAGAGAGAGGTTGAGAGAGCCCACAGCAGGTGAGAGAGCACACTCAGAGCAGGGAAGCTGGAGAATAGGCCAGTGCATCCCTCGGTAAAAGGCAGCAGTAACAGGCCAGCATACACTATTGTCAGAGCCAAGCTGTACCAGGTAGCGTTAAACAGTCTAGGCAGACTTTATTGCAGGCTATTGCAGTTGGTGTCACGATTATTGCAATATGAGAGAGGTGAACTCTGCTGAAATAAAGGCAGAAGAGTTTTGCTGGAAAAGCCCTGGAGGATGTGAAGAGAGAGGTTGGCCAACGTGCTTAGGCCATCTGTCTTTGCTGTTAGGCTCCTGCCTCCCACAGTGACTGGGAGATCTTTTTTGATGATGACATTTCAGGAACAACCTCCCAAGGCCTTGTGAAAGAGAGTTTTCTTGGTAATACCAAAACAACAAAAAAGACTTGATGTGTAAATGATATATTTTGCCTTTTGCTATAACCCTTGAGCATCTTTGCAATAAGCATCAAATCTTAGTTGTGCTAACTGCTTTCTCTGTGATCTCTCCATGTAGTATTCCTTACCCTCGTCCCTCCCCTACCTTCCTACCCCATCTACCTTCATAGTAATATTACGTTTCCTTGTAAAGTGCTATATTATCCTTTCTTATATAGACCCTGAAAGGATATCCTTACTACTTAATTATCTATGCATTTAAAACAAATAATGTAATAAGCAAGTATTTGATTCACAATTGCCTCAAATTCAAATCAGAAAAAGAAAAATTTCTGTAGAGTCCTATACCCTTGGGATGGGAGAAAAATGTTCTCCAAATCTGTGTGAATAAATTTTTTGAATAGCTTTAATATTTACATTTTAAAAAGATATTCAATGTTGTTGAAAGAATAATGATTGCTGTAGAGCACTTCTAAATACACTTGATACTTAATAAGCACCTGTTTTTGCTAGCACTAACCTTGATATGTCTTTCAGTAATTTAGCAAAGGGCTCAATGATTGATTATGGAATAAGGGAGGTATATCTTAAATACTTCTCAGGGTTACTTAACAAGTAACAAACAAACTAGTGACAGAACGTATTTCAGTTTAAATAAATACAATGCTTAGAGTGCAATGACACAGGATAAATAAATCTTTCTAAAAGTTTCTTCTTTTTTTTTTTTTGCGGTACACGGGCCTCTCACTGTTGTGGCCTCTCCCGTTGCGGAGCACAGGCTCCGGACGCGCAGGCCCAGCGGCCATGGCTCACGGGCCCAGCCACTCCGTGGCATGTGGGATCTTCCCGGAGCGGGGCACAAACCCGCGTCCCCTGCCTCGGCAGGTGGACTCTCAACCACTAGCGCCACCAGGGAAGACCTAAAAGTTTCTTCTTTAGTTGCCTCATTTTCTTTTATCTTTAACTTTTCTACCTTAAAAAAATCACTTGAAAAATTGCAATAATGATGTATGCTTATTACAGCAATTTAAGCAATGAAGAGAAGTTAATAGTCTCTCCTTTATCAGTCAGACATGCTTTGGAATGCAAGTAACAGAAAACCGAACTAACAGTGATGCATAGAAGTTTATTTTTCTCATATAAACAGAAGCTTTTATGTAAGCAGTGGCTGGTCTTGATTATATCTCTGCAGTTGTGGGGGGCTGTTTCTCATGGTTGCAGTACCATTGCTGAAGCTCCAAGAATCATATTTGAGTGTGTAGCAGAGGAAAAACAATTTTTCCTCTGCTCTTAATTCTTAGCGGGGACCCCTATAATAAAAGATAAGATAAAAACAAATAGAGGGCTTCCCTGGTGGCGCAGTGGTTGAGAGTCCGCCTGCCGATGCAGGGGACACGGGTTCGTGCCCCGGTCCGGGAAGATCCCACATGCCGCGGAGCGGCTGGGCTCGTGAGCCATGGGCGCTGGGCCTGCGCGTCCAGAGCCTGTGCTCCGCAACGGGAGGGGCCACGGCAGTGAGAGGCCCACGTACAGCAAAAAAAAACAAAAACAAAAACAAAAAAAAACAAACAGAAGTTTATTAACATGTATATATGGGAGATACCCAGGGAAAATGAATAACTCCTCAAGACAGCTGAAGCCACTGGCTTAAATACCATCTTCAGCTACTGATAAGAGGAAGAAAGGTGTGGGGAGATAACCAGGAGAAGCAGGGTTAAACGTGGGTAGGGTGTGTTGTGCAGATTTAAGTCTCTGCTTCTTTCACTGATGAGAGTTTCCCGCTACTTACTCATCCTCTTTCTGGTACAGAGAGGGAGGAGACACCCCTGCAAATGGAGATTTCCCTTATAAATTTAAATTTTCCCTA
>NW_006787829.1:3390445-3407853 GCF_000442215.2 Lipotes vexillifer
GTTTACTTCTACGCCACCTCCAGAGTTTCTCCTCTGTCTGCTGCTTCTCAAGACAATCAGCCCCAGGTGACCCTTATGAGTCGTGTTTTGGGGTGGCATGTTCTGCTCCCCTTCAAGTTTCAGGCAAGAAAAGAGAGAGGGGAAGGCAGTGCCAGCTGCCTCTGTCCCTTTCATTCCAAAGGCAAAAGATTTCTCAGAATTCCCTTAGCTGACCTTCCCTTTGCCTCACTGGCTGCACTTGATTACGTGGACAACCCTAACTGCAAGGCCACTGGGTAGGTTAATACCTGACTTTTCCAGTGTGGGGAGGCAGAGGAAAAAGGTAGGAGTGACTTTTGGAAGACCTAACTTTTCTTTCAGTCCTGCTGTCCTGCTGTTAACCCTTTAGTGTGTAGCCCTCTGCTTTTATATATATATATATATATATATATATATATATATATATATATATATATATATATATATATGTATATATATGAAACACACGTATGCACACTTCTAACATTATTCACATATATTACATTTTATTAACAACAAAAATGGGATATTTGAGACATTACTTTGCCACTTTTTTCCCTATGTAATGTCTTATCTATATAATATAAAAAAGGATCTGCATATGTATAGATGGTATATTAACAAATATATTAGTATAGTATGTAAAATATATGAGCTATAACATGCGTGTGTATATATATATATTCGTGTGTGTATATATAGAGAGATGTATATATCTCAAAACTTTGCAAATCTGTGTCTACATAAATGTAGGTATATTTATATATATATCTATATGTGTGTGCATGTACATATATGTGGAACAACACACATTTGTTTTTATGTATGTGTTCTATATGTGTGTGAGTATATATGTATTATGTATGCATATACATATATATACTTTTGTAGCTTTATCCATCTGTGCAAATTTTTCATTTCTCTAAGTAAGATTCATTACATTATATATTTACATCAAAAGACATAAACATTATTGCTTTTAAGAAATACTGAAAAGATTGTAGCAAGTTATACCTCCACCAGCACCTTGTGAGACTTTCTGTCTCTCCACACTTTGGTGGCAGATAGTCAGGATATCTTAATGACTGGCAATCTGATGAGGTACATCAACAGATTTATTATACACATTTGCAAATGTTGGAACCAAAGCTAGGGGCGGCTGACTGACGTGCTCAAGGTGATAAATTAGTGAGTCAGGCAATTCCTTTCTTGTTTTGTTTTGTTTCAGTTTGGAATACGGGTCCTTTCTGTTTCTACACAAGTCCATGTGATCCTCAGGTATCTGTGATTATTTTAGGTCTAAACTTGTTCTTCACATTTTTCTGTTTTTAAATAAAGAACCATAATTTATTCCATTCCCTCTTTCTCTAAAACAGCAGAGCCCATCAAGACTGTACCTCTCCTTCCTTCACCTAAATCCTCTTCTCCATAATGGGTATGGATTCTTGTCTTAATTCAGGTATCTGAGAAAGTTTGCTTGGATGTGCATTCCAGCCATGACTCAGCTTACGATGTTGCTGTTCTGTGGGCAAAATTGACTCGATCACTTTGCATTTGGTCAGTGTGCTCTCAGACTCTGTGGTGTGCAGAACATTTGAGCAAGTCTTTCCCGCCTTTAAGGGTACACTTGCTGGGTATTTACAGATTAAAACCGCCATAGGTTGTTACAGTTAGTGATGGAATAAATAGGCTGAAAGAATATTGTTTCCCTGATCCCAAGGCCTGACACATATGGAGTATAAAATGTTATGTCAGGTTGCTGATTTGTGTGCAGACATTTTGTACACACAAGGGTTTCTCCATAGGCTGGTAATCTAAGGAGCAGTCCTTCTGCTACTTTCTCTGGATGCAGAGTAATAACTTAGCTCTCCTAAGAGTTTTCTTCCTTGCTTATTTGATGTTGCAAAGGTTAATTCTATAGTGCATGCATGGTCTAAGTGTAATATTCTGATATATATTATTTTCCTGTGAAAAAATTATTTACACAGCTATCAAATGCAGGTTATTGTAAGAGTATTGTAAGAGTAACCACCTCAGGTTAGAGACACTTCTTTCTGCTTGAATTTCCTTAGCTTCTCTATCAGTTGCAAGTCAGGAGGAACCACATATATGGGACCATAAAGATATCAATTTGCACTTGCTCCATCTCCATCTCCCTGGTAACAGCATCACTTACTCAGATGCGGTCAAAAAACTGGTGGGTTTTATGATTGTTACAATGAAGGGAAGGTTATTTTTAAAAATCTGGTATGTTATGCTGACATTATTATATCATTAAAAGTTTAAACATGTAATAGAAAATAAGTACTCTTTACACGCCAAAATATGCAAACATTTAAAATTTAAAATTCCCAAGTTATCAATATACTATTTCTCTCTACTCTGTAAGGAAACAAATCCAATTTATAATAAATGTATTTAAGAGTACCCTGTTTTTGTATAAGTTTACATAGTAACTCATGAGTATAATTTTACAGCGTTTTGTAATGAGCATGTTTCATTTCACAAATACAATATGAAAAAATCAATATCCAGTTTTAGTTGCAAAGTGGTACATGAAAGAGTTTCAAGATTTATAGAATTTTAAAATTCTAAATTACATTAAAATCTTCAAGTCGAACGATCCCCATCCAAAGCAGAATTTTCTCTACAGTATTCAATTTCTGCTGGCTTAGTTTTAGAGACAGTCTTGATGTAGCAGCTGATTCCAATTTCAGGAAGTTTAAAGTGTTGGAAAGTTTTATTTTTGCTCTGTCAAAGTTGGCTTCACTGTATTTCTACACACTGGTCCTAGTTCTGTTCCCTGGAGGCTCACGAGATGTGTTTCATCCTCTTTCCTATGACAGTCCTTCAGATATTTGTGAGTAATTCTTCCCATAATATATTTCTGCTCCATCTAAACATTTCACTTAATTAAACCTTTCCTCATATAACAAGTTGTCTAACTCTTTTATCATCATGGTTACCCATCTCAGCACACACAAGCTTATGTTTTTTTAATGTAATGACCAAAATTCATAAATAATGTTACTGATTCCATGACCTGGCTATTGTAAATAGTACTGCAATGAACATTGGGGTGCAGGTGTCTTTTTGAATTTGGTTTTCTCTGGGTATATGCCCAGTAGTGGTATTGCTGGATCATATGGTAATTCTATTTTTAGTTTTTTAAAGAACCTCCATACTGTTCTCCATAGTGACTGTATGAATTTACATTCCCACCAACAGTGCAAGAGGGTTCCCTTTTCCCCACACCCTCTCCAGCATGTGCTCTTTGTAGATTTTCTGATGATGCCCATTCTAACAGGTGTGAGGTGATACCTCATTGTAGTTTTCATTCGCATGTCTAATAATTAGTGATGTTGAGCAGCTTTTCATGTGCTTCTTGGCCATCTGTATGTCTTCGTTGGAGAAATGTCTATTTAGGTCTTCTGCCCATTTTTGGATTGGTTTGTTTGTTTCTTTAATATTGAGCTGCATGAGCTGTTTATATATCTTGGAGATTAATCCATTGTTTGTTTATTCGTTTGCAAATATTTCCTCCCATTCTGAGGGTTGTCTTTTCATCTTCTTTATGGTATCCTTTGCTGTGCAAAAATTTTTAAGTTTCATTAGGTCCCGTTTGTTTATTTTTGTTTTTATTTCCATTAGGAAGTGGATCAAAAAAGATCTTGCTGTGATTTATGTCAAAGAGTGTTCTTCCTGTGTTTTCCTCTAAGAGTTTTATAGTGTCTGGTCTTACATTTAGGTCTCTAATCCATTTGGGTTTATTTTTGTGTGTGGTGTTAGGGAGTGTTCTCATTTCATTCTTTTACATGTACCTGTCCAGTTTTCCTAGCACCACTTATTGAAGAGACTGTCTTCTTTCCATTGTATATCCTTGCCTCCTTTGTCATAGATTAGTTGACCATAGGTGCGTGGGTTTATCTCTGGGCTTTCTATCTTGTTCCATTGATCTATGTTTCTGTTTTTGTGCCAGTACCATATTGTCTTGATTACTGTAGCTTTGTAGTATAGCCTGAAGTCAGGGAGTCTGATTCCTCCAGCTCCGTTTTTTTCCCTAAAGACTGCTTTGGCTATTCGGGGTCTTCTGTGTCTACATACAAATTTTAAGATTTTTAGTTCTAGTTCCGTAAAAAATGCCATTGGTAATTTGATAGGCATTGCATTGAATCTATAGATTGCTTTGTGTGGTATAATCATTTTCACAATGCTGATTCCTTCCAATCCAAGAACATGGTATATCTCTCCATGTGTTGGTATCATCTTTAATTTCTTTCATCAGTGTCTTATAGTTTTGTTCATACAGGTCTTTTGTCTCCCTAAGTAGGTTTATTCCTAGGTATTTTATTCTTTTTGTTGCAGTGGTAAATGGGAGTGTTTCCTTAATTTCTCTTTCAGATTTTTCATCATTAGTGTATAGGGATGCCAGAGACTTCTGTGTATTAATCTTGTATCGTGCACCTTTACCAATTTCATTGATTAGCTCTAGTAGTTTTCTGGTGGCATCTTTAGAATTCTCTGTGTTCTCTATTCTCTATCTTTAGGATACTATATTCTCTATAGTATCCTGTCATCTGCAAACAGTGACAGTTTTACTTCTTCTTTTCCAATTTGTATTCCTTTTCTTTCTTTTTCTTCTCTGATTGCCGTGGCTAGGACTTCCAAAACTATGTTGAATAATAGCGGTTAGAGTGGATATCCTTGTCTTGTTCCTGATCTTAGAGGAAATGCTTTCAATTTTTCACTGTTGAGAATGATGTTTGCTGTGGCTTGTCATATATGGCCTTTATTATGTTGAGGTAGGTTCCCTCTATGCCCACTTTCTGGAGAGTTTTTATCATAAATGGGTGTTGAATTTTGTCAAAAGCTTTTTCTGCATCTATTGAGATGATCATATGGTTTTTATTCTTCAATTTGTTAATAAGGTGCATCACATTGATTGATTTGCATGTATTAAAGAATCCTTGCGTGCCTGGGTTAAATTCCACTTGGTTATGGTGTATGATCCTTTCAATGTGTTGTTGGATTCTGTTTCTTAGTATTTTGTTGAGGATTTTTGCATCTATAGTCATCAGTGATATTGGTCTGCAATTTTCTTTTTTTGTAGTATCTTTGTCTGGTTTTGGTATCAGGGTGATGGTGGCCTTATAGAATGAGTTAGGGAGTGTTTCTTCCTCTGCAGTTTTTTGGAAGAGTTTGAGAAGGATGGGTGTTAGCTCCTCTCTAAATGTTTGATAGAATTCACCTGTGAAGCCATTTGGACCTGGACTTTTGTTTGTTGGAAGATTTTTAATCACAGTTTCAATTGCATTACTTGTGATTGGTCTGTTCATATTTTCTATTTCTTCCTGGTTCAGTCCTGGAAGGTTATACCTTTCTAAGAATTTGTCCATTTCTTCCAGGTTGTTCATTTTATTGGCATAGTGTTGCCTGTAGTAGTCTCTGAGGATGCATTGTATTTCTGCGGTGTCTGTTGTAACTTCTCCTTTTTCATTTCTAATTTAATTGATTTGAGTCCTCTCCCTCATTTTCTTGATGAGTCTGGCAATTGGTTTATCAATTTTGTTTATTTCTCAAAGAACCAGCTTTTAGTTTTATTGATCTTTGCTATTGTTTTCTTTGTTTCTATTTCATTTATTTCTGCTCTGATCTTTATGATTTCTTTCCTTCTGCTAACTTTGGGTTTTGTTTGTTCTCCTTTCTTTAGTTCCTTCAGGTGTCTGGTTAGATTGTTTATTTGAGATGTTTCTTGTTTCTTGAGATAGTCTTGTATAGCTATAAACTTCCCTCTTAGAACTGGTTTTGCTGCATCCCATAGGTTTTGGGTCATCGTGTTTTCATTGTCATTTGTCTCTAGGTATTTTTTAATTCCCTCTTTGATTTTTTCAGTGATCTCTTGGTTATTTAGTAACATATTGTTTAGCCTCCATGTGTTTGTGTTTTTTACTTTTTTTCCCTGTAATTCATTTCTAATCTCATAACATTCTGGTCAGAAATGATGCTTGATATGATTTCAATTTTCTTAAATTTACTGAGGCTTGATTTGTGGCACAAGGTGGGCTCTATCCTGGAGATTGTTCCGTGCGCACTTAAGAGGAAAGTGTAACCTGCTGTTTTTGGATGGAATGTCCTATAAATATCAATTAAATCTATCTGGTTTATTGTGTCATTTAAAGCTTCTGTTTCCTTATTTATTTTCATTTTGGATGATCTGTCCATTGGCGTAAGTGAGGTGTTAAAGTCCCCCACTATTATTGTGTTATGGTTGATTTCCTCTTTTAGAGCTGTTAGCAGTTGCCTTGTGTATTGAGGTGCTCCTATGTTGTGTGCATATATATTTATAATTGTTATATCTTCTTCTTGGATTGATCTCTTGAATATTATGTAGTGTCCTTCCTTGTCTCTTGTAACATTCTTTATTTGAAATTCTATTTTATCTGATATGAATATTGCTACTCCTGCTTTCTTTTGATTTCCATTTGCATGGAATATCTTTTTCCATCCCCTCACTTTCAGTCTGTACGTGTCCCTAGGTCCTAAGTGGGTCTCTTATAGACAGCGTATAGTTGGGTCTTGTTTTTATATCCATTCAGCAAGCCTGTGTCTTTTGGTTGGAACATTTAATCCATTCACGTTTAAGGTAATTATCGATGTGTATGTTCCTATGACCATTTTCTTAACTGTTTTGGGTTTGTTTTTGTAGGTCCTTTTCTTCTCTTGTGTTTCCCACTTAGAGAAGTTCATTTAGCATTTGTTGTAGAGTTCGTTTCATGGTGCTGAATTCTCTTAGCTTTTGCTTGTCTGTAAAGCTTTTGATTTCTCCATCGAATCTGAATGAGATCCTTGCCAGGTAGAGTAATCTTGGTTGTAGGTTCTTCCATTAAATCACTTTAAGTATATCATGCCACTCCCTTCTGGCTTCTAGAGCTTCTGCTGAGAAATTAGCTGTTACCGTTATGGGAGTTCCCTTGCATATTATTTGTCGTTTTTCCCTTCCTGCTTTCAATAATTTTTCTTTGTCTTTAATTTTTGCCAATTTGTGTACTATGTGTCTCAGCATGTTTCTCTTTGGTTTATCTTGTATCGGACTCTCTGTGTTTCCTGGACTTGGGGGGCTATTTCCTTTCCCATGTTAGGTAAGTTTTTGACTATAATCTCTCAAATATTTTCTTGGGTCCTTTCTCTCTCTCTTGTCCTTCTGGGACCCCTGTAATGCAAATGTTGTTGTGTTTAATGTGGTCCCAGAGGTCTCTTAGGCTGTCTTCGTTTCTGTTCATTCTTTTGTCTTTATTCTGTTCTGCAGCAGTGAATTCCACCATTCTGTCTTCCAGGTCACTTATCCTTTCTTCTGTCTCAGTTATTCTGCTATTGATTCCTTCTAGTGTAGTTTTCATTTCGGTTATTGTATTGTTCATCTCTGTTTGTTCTTTAATTCTTCTAGGTCTTTGTTAAACATTTCTTGCATCTTCTTGATCTTGCCTCCATTGTTTTTCTGAGGTCCTGAATCATCTTCACTATCATTTTTCTGAATTCTTTTTCTGGAAGGTTGCCTATCTCCACTTCATTTTGTTGTTTTTCTGAGGTTTTATCTTGTTCCTTCATCTGGTACACAGCCCTCTGCCTTTTCATCTTGTCTATCTTTCTGTGAATGTGGTTTTTGTTCCACAGGCTGCAGGATTGTAGTTCTTCTTGCTTCTGCTCTCTGCCCTCTGGTGGATGAGGCTATCTAAGAGGCTTATGTAAGTTTCCTAATGGGAGGGACAGGTGGTGGTTAGAGCTGGCTTGCTCTGGTGGGCAGAGCTCAGTAAAACTTTAATCTGCTTCACTGCTGATGGGTGGGGCTGGGTTCCCTCCCTGTTGGTTGTTTGGCCTGAAGCAACCCAACACTGGAGCCTACCTGGGATCTTTGGTGGGGCTAATGGCAGACTCTGGGAGGGCTCACTCCAAGGAGTATTTCCCAGAATTTCTGCTGCCAGTGTCCTTGTTCCCACGGTGAACCACAGCCACACAGCCACCCCCCGCCTCTGCAGGAGACCCTCCAACACTAGCAGGTAGGTCTGGTTCAGTCTCCCTTGCTGGGGTCACTCTTTCTTCCCCTGGGTCCCGATGCACACACTACTTTGTGTATGCCCTCCAAGAGTGGAGTCTCTGTTTCCCCCAGTCCTGTTGAAGTCCTGCAGTCAAATCCCAGTACCCTTCAAAGTCTGATTCTGTTGGAATTCCTCCTCCCATTGCCAGACCCACAGGTTGGGAAGCCTGATGTGGGGCTCAGAACCTTAACTCCAGTGGGTGTTCTTCTATGGTATAAGTGTTCTCCAGTGTGTGAGTCACCCACCCAGCAGTTATGGGATTTGATTTTACTGTGATTGTGCCCCTTCTACCTTCTCATTGTGGCTCCTTTGTGTTTGGATGTGGGGTATCTTTTTTGGTGAGTTCCAGTGTCTTCCTGTCAATGATTGTCCAGCAGCTAGTTGTGATTTTGGTGTTCTCACAAGAGGGAGTGAGAGCACATCCTCTTACGCCACCATCTTGGTTCCTCCTCCCTCAACCCTAAATATTTCAGTATGAGGTAGCATTTGCCCTCTTTTGCAGTTGGTTAGGTGGGCCTTGGATATATCACAGAGTTATAAATGTCAAATCTATATTTAGAAACTTGTCTGTGTATTCCTTTACTACTCATTTGTTTTATTTACATGATCATTTAGAAGCAAGTGCTCTGGGGTTTATAAAAAGCAAGATAGTAACACATTAGTCTTGTATTATATAATGTTATACCTCATCTCTTTAAGAGAAGAATTATAATTTAATTTGGAAAACACGCTTGACTAGATCATGTCTAGTTAATGTTTCTCTGATTTTCTATACCTCGCCTAAGCTAAATCATTAGACTTGAGGAAAAAGACACAAGGGCCATGTTTTTTTTTTTTTTTTTTTTGCGGTACGCGGGCCTCTCACTGTTGTGGCCTCTCCTGTTGCGGAGCACAGGCTCCGGACGCGCAGGCTCAGCGGCCACGGCTCATGGGCCTAGCCGCTTCGTGGCATGTGAGATCTTCCAGACCAGGGCACGAACCCGTGTCCCCTGCATCGGCAGGCGGACTCTCAACCACTCTGCCACCAGGGATGCCCGGGGCATCTTAATACTTGGTCATAATTCTCATATTTGTTTCATGCCTGAGAGAATGAATTCTTCTCTTCAAGGTGAATACCGCATCCCTTACCTTCTGCCACAGTATCTAAAAGGACCACTTTTATGCACCATGGATGCTCTTTGACATTCCAACTCTTTATTCACTTTCCCAGAAATAGAACGAAGCCTTGCCTGTGTTGGCAAATCCTTCTAAAAGATATGATGACTGCTGGTGTGGAATGAATTTAGCAAAACAGGGAGTTTCAAGAGTTTTCCAATCCTCATGAACTAGGCTTTCACCAAGTGTTTTGACTTTTTTTTACTGGAAATATATTCCTAGTGTTTCAGTCAAATCCATGTTTAAGTAAAAGCTAAAAGTTCATTCCAAAACCAAATATGAAAGACTTTGTGTTATCCTTGTTACTTCTAATTGGTTTCCTGTTGTTGTTTGGAAATGAGGTAAAATGGGCTGTAGGAAGGCAGAGAAGAATGACTCTATGGAAGAAATGCTATATGATTGTTATGATGGTTACTTTTATGTGTCAACTTGATTGGGCAAAAGATGCCTAGACAGCTAGTAAAATATTGTTTCTGGTTCTGTCTGTGAGAGTGGTTCTGGAAGAGATTAGTATTTGAATCAGTAGACTGCGTCATGAAGACCCCTCTCACCAATGTGAGACCCCTCTCATCCAGTCCATAGGGGGCTCAAATAGAGCTAAAAGGCACAGGAAGGGGAATGCACTCTCTGCTTGAGCTAGGTCGTCCATCTCCTCCTGTCCTTGGGCATCGGCACTCCTGGTTCTCATGCCTTCAGACTTTCCTGGTTCTCCACGTTGCAGAGGGCAGAGGGTGCGACTTCTTAGCCTCCCTAACTGAGTGAGCTAATTATTGGTTCTGCTGTTTCTGTTTCTCTGGAGAACCCTGACTAATACAAATATGTACCCATAATGAGAAAACATAGAGTTCTAAGAAAATTATAAATGATAGTTTAATCGAGCTGAAAAAACATCATGCGAACATACCAGTATGCAATATCTGGTGAATAACTAAGATTTTGCATTGTTTTTATTTGAGATGTTCACAATATTTTATTCTTTATATGATTTCTGCTGCATGTTAATTGTCAAGAGATTTTGAACTCTAGAGTAGCAATTGGTGGATTTTTTTTGTTTGTTTAAAGAGTGCCACTTAAATTATAGAATATTAATCCTTGCTAACAAGACATTAATGATACTTATATTTACTAAGATGAACTTGGCAACAATTTATTCTGATTCAGAGGTTTTATTTCTGGTCTGGTGGTGAGAAATTGAGAGTTAAATGTATATAAAACACTGGCAACTTACTAACACAGTACATAAATGGGCCAAATTCAAGAACATTGATTTGAATGACTTGAGCAAGATTTTTTTCTGCTACAATTATATTTCTAATGAAGGATGCTTTTGAGTGACTGTAAACACATTCTAAGGACTAATTAGTATAAACCCCATCATCATATATTACTAAGCTAACAAAGTTAAGGTGGAATTCTTGGGTCAATGATTGGCTACTTCTTATCAATGCATCTAGTTCTGTGAATAAACCACATATAACAATCCACCAGGAAGTTGTGTGGTGGTATATTTATTTTTCAATAAATATATGTTGGTCTCTGGTGTTTTAAATATTAATAAAATTCAGCTTTTAGAAAGCAATACTTTTAAAATCCAGAGCTACTATGGGAAGAGAGCTTTATTTAATTGAGAATAAGAGTTTCTGGTCATTTCCCCCTTTCCTCTGTGTGGTTTTCAAAGTATACCAACTTCAACAATGAGCTTCAGGAAGACTAATTTTACAGTGGTTTTAAAAAAGAAATCATATTTTTAAATATTGATTTTTAAAGTGTGTAAATGATTGTGATAAAGAAACTAGTTTCCGTAACAGAAGAGGATACATGGGTGTTCCTCTAATTTTAATTGGTTTGATCTAATTATCTTCAGAATATTCTGGTGAAATTTGCTTATGTAAGATCATATCCTATTTCTTATAGAAGGCCCATATACTACTCTGAAAATTAAAGATACTCTTTATTGTGAGTGTGCATGGATAGGTTTGTCCAATGTAAGTAAGGCCTGTGTAAAAATAATAAAAATAAGAAAGAGTAATATGTCTTAATAAGAAGGGCTTTACTTAAAAAATTCAGTATGATTCATTGGTAAATGAGTATTATAAGCATAAAACTGGTACTTAAATTAACCCAATATATTATAATATATGTTGTAATAATAATAATTTAGTAATCGTATTCAAGAAACTAGAAAACTGAGAATGTAATAAAAAACAAAAACAGTATACAGTGAACCATGATATCTGGTCACGAATCATTTGATTCGCTGGAGTTAAAAAGTTTCATTTACCAGGTCTTTGCAATCAAAATTACATTTTCAAAATCAACATCAATGTTGCTTACATGGATTTGAGATTTTCATTTTAAAGATCCAAAGTATGTGCACCTGTGCTAAAATTATAACTGAAAATAGATATCTCCAAATGACAGCTTTTAAAGGCAGAATATTTAGTAATTCATTCTTGAATGCCAAGTGTTTGTAAACCAGTGTCATTACTGAGATATTTTTCTCAGAGTTTCCTTGGGAAAATATGAAAACCTCAGTAGTGTTCTTGCAATTTTATTCATATAGGAAGGAATTCTGGAACTCTAAGCTCTGTGAATGGATGGAGGATGTGCAGGTGGGCATGAACTAGCTGGAGGAGGAGTGGGAAAGCCCCTGAACACATGCATTCATTCTTGAGGGTCTGAGAAGACCATGTTGCTACCGGAAGTAACCCAGAATGGGAGGAGTATAGGCAAGTCTGTGGGTTACTTTGCTGGCCCCAAAGAGAAGCAGCAGCAGAAGTTTCAGCTGGGGGTCAGGGTGGGGTTGAAGAGGTCAGCACAGTAAGACAGGAATTAAAAGAGAACATCTTAACATCAGGGAAGAGAGTAGGTAAAATGTTCATCTTTCAATATGTTCCCACTGAGCAGGAAAAAAAGTGTACCCTGCCAGGAAATACAGTGGGAACAGAAGTTTTTAAATGCTTTGTGAGCTGGAGGCAGCTACAGAAACTAACTTTGAATTGAAACCCAGTTCTTTGAGTTTGAATGAAGATCTGGCTCAGACAAAGAACGTTAAAATATATCTCACCGCACTTGATTTTGCTCTTTTATTATTTTCTTCTTTTCACAAAGTGCAGGCTTTTACTGTTTCGAAGGGAGATACCTAATGCAGTTGAGGAAGAGGGAACATGGCTTAATGAGGAAACCTGGTGAACTTAAGAAAAGAACACTAAAGAGAAGCTAGTATGAAGGCTAACAGAGAAGGGAGGGGTACTGCTTTAGACTCGGACAAGAGCTCAGCGTTCTATCAAATTGCAGTTAAGAACAGTCATGTTAAGTCCCCTGCCTTTGCACCAAGAGAGATCTCAATTCACCTCTAGGCAAAAGAGTGAAGTTGAAAAATGGTTCCTTTTTATATATATTATTTTTGTTTATGAAATCTTTTACCAAGGAAGAAAAATATCTCAGTGATGTTCAGTGTGTGTAATCTGATGCAGTCAGGGAGCGGAGGTTGCCTGGTGCGCCGGTGTGAACCCCGACCCTTTAAGTCCTCAGACATGGTGCATGGGGTCTTGGCTCTGCAATGCTGAATAGTTGTGGGACTTCATTCACATCATTTAACTGCCCTGTTCCTCAAGTTTTTTTCTCTTCAATATTATGACCTTCGAACAGATAATTTCTATAATTTTTCCATCTAAAATTATGTAATTGAATCTCTCCCATTTTACTTACTGGGCTATTTCTTCTGACATTTGTCATGATGGAAATGAAGTGCTTCCATCAACGTAGTCCTGAGAGATTTGAGAATGACTTTGGGGTTTTGGGCTGTCATTCAGCTTGTCAACAGCCAATGGGGTTGTTAATTTAGCATTGATTGAAGGAGCAAATGTTTCCTCCTGTGTTGATTACTAAAATAAGAAAGTCACACAACCCAACCTGGCAGACTTTTTTTTTTTTTGCTAATCAAAGTAAACTATTTAGTGCACAAAATACCTTTACAAACTTCATATTTTCTAAGCAATATTTACAGTAGATGATGAAACACCACTCTAAAACTAAAATCATAGCTAGTATTTATTGATCATGTGTGGTGTACTGGGCACACATATTGTAGGTACATTCCACATATTAACTCACATATTCTACAGTCTCCTGTGAGCTAAGGGCAACTTTCCCCAATTTACAAATAATGAAATATTCACCCCACAGTGTAAGATCATATTGTGAGTCTATGGGAGGAAGAATTTTCGAACCCAGGCAATATCACTCCCAAGCCTGTTCTCTGAAGTCCATATTGCATCTCTATGAGCCCAGGCTACTAATTTCAACTTTTTTTCTTTTAATCCTATTATCAAGGTCCTCAGTCAAGAGCTCTCACTTAATATTATCTTTCTTTTTATATCCAGCACTTCACCCACAGTGAAGATTTTTTAATGTCTGCTTTTATCTTTTGGCCTGGCTGCTCTGATGATGTAACCTCAAAATTACCATGAAGCCTTATATGTGTCAAATTTTTAAAATTAATTTCCTTCAAAACTCTAACTAATGGCCTTATTTTTTCCCAGGGCCACAGCCAGTTCTGCCCCATGTTGATTCTCATTAAACTGAACAAGAAGCTTTTACTACAATTGTCCTTTCTCTCATCCCACAACTGTTTTCTTCCCTGTTGCTTCTGGACATTGCTGTCCTGCCTTCACTTGCTTTATCTCTGCAGTTTTAACACACCCTGCAGAAAAGCCCTGCTCCGTTTGCTTCTGTAGTTCAGGCTGTTTTCATGCGTGACCCTGGGGGAATTTTCTGCCTCTTTGTCTCTGAGAGGCTGCACTGGCTGTCAGTCAATGGCTATTGACATTTTGCCTCCTAATGGGACCAAAAAAAAAAAAAAAAACCCTTTTAACAGAACATAACTTTGGAAGACAATTATGCGAAACTACCATTTCTCTACACTTCTAGATCGACAGTAATGACATTTTAAAAGTAGATGCCTGCAGAGGGACCGCTCACAAAGAATGAACCCCAAACGATGAAATAACAGATCATCAGGAGAGATATTTTTGGGCAGGCTGGCTGTTTGGTATTCCTGCAACTGTACTCTGTGTATACCCCATTTTTGAAAGGCATTTTGAAAGAACACCTGTACATAAAAGATTTTGGATTTTTCAACAACAAAAAAAAACCCTGCCAGTTCTATAGAATCTTCATTTAAATGAAAAAAGCATTATATTGTGGCATTTTACTTTGTATCTAAGCTTCACAATCTGCATGCACGTGGGATTTTATATGCTTTAACATAGATTGCCTTATTTTTTGTTCTTAAGCTTAGAAGAGAAAATGTGTGAAATCTTGTGATATCTTCAAACAAATTGAATAATCCATGACACATAATTTAATTTCTGTTAAATAATATTTTCAATGTGGCCCAGAACACTGTAGTCTTAACTTCATGAAAGAAAACTTTTAGTAAAATATAACATTTCTCATTTGGTTGATAAGATCTGTTTTTAATTCAAATGCCAGCTAATGCTTTGTAAGTATTTTTGAAATGCTTCTTTTCATGTTTGAAAACATGTGTTTTTTAAAAAAATATAATTGAATTTCATTGTAGGTATTAGCATAACTCGCCTAGATTTTTGTTTATAGCTTTGATAAGGCTGTTAATGAAACCTATGAACTGAAAGCTAAGAACCAGCAATCTAGGTGAAGCACTTCCAAATCACTGTTTATATTCCATTCCAATACTTGGTTTCTTCCACCTCCCCAAACTCTAGAATAGACATTGCTGGGCTTTTTCTTAGGGATGATTTCATTATGATAAAGATAAACCTAACTGAGCGATCTTAAGAAAGGGTATCTGTTATAAGGAATCAGAAGATCTTAAGGAACTCACAGACAGGAAATACAGTCATGCTTGGAGAGCAACTGGAACCAGGATTTGCTGAAACCATGAGACAGTAAGGTTTGCTCTCTCTCGTTCTCCCTGTCTTGTCTCTGCTTCTCTGTGTGTTTATTTCATCTCACCCTACCCATGTCCCTTTATGTACTTGAGTTCGAACCAGGTTCACTTCTAAGAATCAATGTTAAATGTCTTCATAAGCTGTTGTCCTGCATCAATAGCTTATTAACTTGAGTTTCTAACTGTCAATTCCCAATTCCTGGGAGAGAAAATATGATCACGTGGGTGCTTGCCCAAGAAGGAGGGACTGTGAGGCTAGTCTCCTTCAGGGTGGTACTTTTAGCACAGTCTGATTGTCATATTGGTGACATTAATAATTAAACCTCTACTAAATGTGATTGATTAAAATTCAGGCAAGGGAAATTTATGAGAACCATTATGTTCTGCATAAATAGTTGAATAGAGTAAAAGATGCCAACTCTTTGAGCCTGCTAATGCTCCAACACCACCTAGTTACTGCTGCTAGGGCATGCCAGAGCCCCATAACACAACTGTGGGTACAGGGAGGGACCTCCGGAACCTTCTTCTGATTAGCAATTGTCTATGCCTAAAGAGTTGTTAAGTATTTTTTATAATTCTGCTCATTTTTAGAGGTCTTCATATTTCCCAAAGACTCTGAGAATTAAGATGAGAAATAAATGAATCTGTTACAGATGCTAGCCTTAAAAGGACACTGACTTCTGTTAATATCAAAGCAGATAAATTGGAGCGTATATAGAAAAAGTAAAATTCACACATAGATGAGAGATTGATGGCCTTCCAGTGTATGCATCCAGTCTCACCTGAAACATGAGAGCACTTCCTATCTCTGGCTTTCATGACTTCCTCTGGTTCCTCACAAGTAAATCTCAGTCTGAATAGAAGCCAGTTGGGTTTCTGTTTCTTGTAACTAGATCATCCCTAAAATAAGTTGAAGAGTATGTAGTCTAGAGATAGGGGAGCTGGGAGAAACAAAATATTGGAATGGGCAATCATCAGATTAGACACAGCTGAGAAGAGAATTAATGAGCTGAATAGATTATGATGAGAACTCAGAATTTAGCATACATGGATAAACATATACAAAAAACATTTCAAAAGGAGTTCGAGAATCTTGAACAATAAAATAAGGATTTCCAGTGAACATCTAGTAGAAGTTGTAGAAGAGTATGGAGAAAATAGAATGTGGGCGTGAGCGTATTGAAAGAAGAGTCCTGAGAAGGTCACTAGACTGATAAAAGACACAAATTCTCAAATTCAGTAATCCTGAATAAGAAGAATGAAAATAAATATAGACCTAGGTAAAACAGTGTGAATCTGTGGAACTTCACAGAGAAAAAATAATCTCAACAGCACCCAGAGAGAAAAGACAGAATACCTACAAAAGAATAATAATGATTCCATGTTTAGTAGATGATAACCCATTCTTACTTTTTACATCTAGAGAAACTAGATCGAGTAGCAATTGTTCTGTCCTGAAAATGTATTCTCCCAGCAGCCTCTCTACATATCTGTATTTGCAACATAGATTTGTAATGTAAGGCCATTATCTGTCTGTTTCTCTATAGACCATGAGGTCCTTCAAGGAAAGTATTTTGTTAATCACCTTTGTCTCTAGTCCATCAAACGCAGGTCCTGGCAGCTAGCTGAACCTCTTTCCATGGTTGAGAGAATCAGTGAATGACCCATTCCAGGGAATTTGCTCAAACCCCTTAATGAAGATAGTTCAAAATCTTTTCATAAGCACCATGAGTAAGATTCCTTTCCTTGTGAGAGATTGGTGTGATATGTTATAGAAGGGATATTTAGGAAGGTGCTCTCTTTCAGCATTTCTCATCTGCTAAGGCTTAAATTGGATGATCCACAATTATTTATTCACACTTTTCATAGTTGTGCTCCTTTCTGAGGATTTCATACTGTGAGAAAGACAAAATATTAAGCATTTTACCCTTAGGGTGCATTTGTAGTATAGGTAATATACATGTATATATATTTTTTCGCTCTGAACATAGTGAAATAAAAAATGAGATTGGGGCTTCCCTGGTGGCGCAGTGGTTGAGAGTCCGCCTGCCGATGCAGGTTGGTGCCCCGGTCCGGGATGATCCCACATGCTGCGGAGCGGCTGAGCCTGTGAGCAGCTATGGCCGCTGAGCCTGCGCGTCCGGAGCCTGTGCTCTGCAACGGGAGAGGCCACAAAAGTGAGAGGCCCGCATACCACAAAAAAAAAAAAA
>NW_006787829.1:3407932-3493008 GCF_000442215.2 Lipotes vexillifer
CACAAAAAAAAAAAAAAAAAAAGGTTAATTGGTTTTCTTTTTTCATTTGAACAGCTAAATGAAAATAAAACTATATGAGGGTGGAAGGAAACTGCATTGAAAGAGCATGTGAAACATATTACAGTTACCTTATTTTTAAGATTTATCATCATATTTATTATCATTTATGCCTTAATAGACGTCTTCCCCAATGTGTAATAGCTCTGTTAAAACTATGGATTTAGCATTGCTGTAACCTTTGCTATTTTCAAGTCAGCCAAACGTTGACTGGAGGGACCAGATTCTGCAGCTCTTTTCTCTTTTAGCACAAATTTGGGTCTCAGCGTGAGACTCTTGTGTTCCATTCTACTTCCAGTCTGTTCAGATTTGAATCCATTTACCCCCAGCCAACCTAGAAAGGGATGAGGCCTCTCACTCTCTCTCTCTCTCAATAGTACTTCACTTACCTTTGCAGCTGCAAACATATATCAAAAGAATATATTGCTGCAGTGAGCCCTACTTATACTGTGAATAGGCAGATTTCATCTTTGCCACCTACTTCTTTTGAAGTCTTCTCTACTAGGATTCTCTGGTATCTGGGCCTCACATTCTTCCCCTAATACTTCGGGATTCCCCACTAAAATTCTCCTATCTTAGGATCTTATAAACTTTTCTATTTCACTGAAAATATTAGTCTAATGATATTCTGATCCAAATGGACACGGTGAAAGCTAACAGATAAATGAGATGCTATTATAATATTGTCTAATAGAGTTTGTGCTTGTACATTCAAAATACATGCTTTTCCAAGCTTTCTAAAGAGAACAGTTATTAACATTTGGGGACTGTGATAATACACTTTCTGACTCCTCCTGGGGAACATAAGTCTCTGAGTATCCTTAAAACCTACGGCTTTGGCATATGCGCAATCCATTTCCATCAATATATTTCTGTATAAAAAATTAATTCAAACTTTTAGATTAGGAAATCTGTGACTGCGGCTGGTATAGAGAAGGGTCCGCTTGCTTTTGTTTCAGCACTTTAGAAATGTTGTTCCCTTGTTTGTAATATGTTGATTGTTCTCAGGAATTTTTCTGCATCTTTGGTTTTCATCAGTTTTTCTATGATATGTCTCACACAGCTTTCCTAATATAGAGTCTTCTTGGAGGCTACTGAGATTCTTAAATCTATGAATGTATATCTTTCAACAAATTTTAGACATTTTCAGACATTATTCCTTCAAATAGTTTTTTCTGCCTTATTTACTCTTCTTTCTCTTTGAGACTAATTGCATGTGTGTTAGACATTTTGAAACTGTGTTATAATGATTGCTGTAATAAAAATGCAGAAAAGTATAAAGGACAATAAATGGTTCAAAACTACATTTCTGATTTTCTAAGAATTGCAGATAAAAGAGCACCTTTCACGGTACATTGTTGTGCTATCAAAAATCTTTATAGTAACTAAAAAGGTCTTGATCTAAAGACATAAGGAGTTATTATGAATGTATCTTTTCCTTACCCTTTGTCTTCCAAATACTCCAAGACTCTTGAATTAGTATATGAATGTGTGTGTGTGTGTGTGCGTGTGTGTGTGTGCATGTGTACGTGTTTGCCTGCACCACATTTATTTGCTTTATGGTGTTTTAATAGGTTGTTTTGTAGTTTGCCTTTTTTTCCCCTTCCTGTCTTATGTGGCAATATACCAGGAATGTTGAGATATTAGACTTGAACAAAACTGAAGAAATTTTTTTTTTTTTTAACATCTTTATTGGGGTATAATTGCTTTACAATGGTGTGTTAGTTTCTGCTTTATAACAGAGTGAGTCAGTTATACATATATATATGTTCCCATATCTCTTCCCTCTTTGTCTCCCTCCCTCCCACCCTCCCTATCCCACCCCTCCAGACAGCCACAACGAAAGTCCTGTTAGAGATCCAGTGCGCTTCGCTGTGAATACAAAAGGTATGCAGTTGGGAATTGACAAACACGGAGAGCGTATGATAGTAATTGCTTTTTATACTAAACAATATCAGATCACAAGAGAACTGTTATCATGAGTCAGTTCATGCACATAAATTGCACTTTTATTGGGTGGGTCTGGATGATAGGGCTGGCCCTAGGCTAAAGAATACGCAAGTATCAGTTGACTTGATGTCAGTACTCGGAGCTGCTTCACAGTTAATGGTAAGATTTTCTTCAGAGAGGGTGAAAAATACTAGCACTTCAATGGCACTCTTCCTGAATTATCCTAACATTTTTACTAGTACAGCAAAAGCCCCTTATTCTGGACTCTGACTATAGGTTGACTAACTCGCTCAGAGCTTGATTTGATCTTTTTGATACTGAGGACCTTTTAACTGTTTTAAAGGAATTTTGCTTATAATTTGACGTATTTCTGAGACTATATTCATATAGTAAAACTACTTTAAATAATAACTTCACATTAGGTCACTATTTGTTTCCTAGGGCTGCTGTAACAAAGCCACCAAACTGAGTGGCTTAAACAACAGAAATTTATTGTCTCACAATTTGGAAGCTAGACGTTTAAAATCAAAGTGTGGGTAGGGCTATGCTACTCTGAAGGCTTAGGGAAGGACCTGTTCCATGCCTCGTTCCTAGCTTCTGCTGGTTGGCCAGTATTCTATGACATTCTTTGATTTATGGCATCATAACACCAGTCTTCATATGGTTTTTTTCCCTGTGTGTGTTTGTGTCCAAATTTCCCTTTTTGTGAGTACATCAGTCATTTTGGGTTAGGGGCTCACTCTACTCCAGTATGACCTCCATCTTAGCCTAACTAATTGCATCCACAGCTACCCTACTTAAAAACAAGGTCACATTGTGAGGTTCTAGGGATGAGGACTTCAACATACGGATCTGGGGGACAAGATTCAACCCATAACAGTCATTAACACATTAACCTTCATTTCAAACCAGCTTATGATGAGACTTATCTGTGGTCCTCAAAGCTGAGAATTGTGAAAATCAGAAAGTCTGCTGCAAGAAAATTTTATTTTTGGTTTAAACAAAGAAGAGTTAGTTAGGAAGTAGTTTAGGATGAGAATTACTGCATCAGATCAAAAGCTGGAATCGTGTAGACTCTTTTAATTGCATGCTTTTTATCGATGGAATGAAAAGAAAAGAATAAAGCCTCTCTTTGCCAAGGAGGCTTATTATGAAGGAACTTGGATTTTAGATTAATTCCTTTTAAGAATTTTTGTCTTTAAGCTAGGCATGTTTGTATTTTAAAAATCATTCCTTTTACCCCTTCGTTTTGAAGTAAAATTGTTATTCTTGTTCAACACAGACCTCTGTGCTGGAGAGATATGTGGTGTATTCTTTTCTTCTGGGTTCAGAGGGTATTTACAGTTTTTCAGTGTTGACATAATACTGTGAGTAGCACAATTTAAAAAAAATGGCATAGATTTAATTTAAAAGGAAAATATAAGAGCTTCACTTAAAAATACTTCTATTATGCACTGTTCAGAGTTTGAAGAGAGTGAAAAGAATGTTGTAAGAGAATGGAAATTCTATCCTTGAATAAAAATTATGTCAAAAGTAACATGAATTTTGCCTTTGTATCTCTTGCTTTCCAATACATATATTATTGACTGGAAAGAAAAGAGATGCCTTTTGTATAAAATGATTCTACTTCCTTGAATGCCAGATTTGAAAAAAATACAATTTTGCAATATTAAATGGATATAATTTCATTTTTCTTTCCTTTTTGGTGTAATGTTGATGAGTGAAAAAAATTCAAGAGGAACAAAACAACAAAGGACGTATTTTGGATAGCCGAAATGAAACCAAATTCATTCTTAGGTAATTAATGTCACCGATATTTACTGAGCCCCTATATCCATAAGTCATTGTGTTGAAGTCTATGACCATTGCTGTGAACTGCGGGTTGCAATCCAGAAGGGTGTCACAAAATTCATAAATAAGAAATTATAATACAAGGCTGCATTTCAAATATAAAGAGAAAACTGAAAGTGTCCATGGGTTTAGAAATACCAAGGATCATTTCATCATGAGGAGATCAGAGGAATTCCCATGACCATTCTTCATGATGGAATTTTTAGATCAAGTACAATTTTAACAAATGATGGAAAGAATACATTTCAAGGGACTAAACAGCATTAACCAAAGTCTAGAAACTAAAAATTAAAGGTGGTAAGAGTATAGCAAGGAATATAATAATCACTAAAGGTCGGAAATTGCTGATAAGACTCAAAGGGTTGTGAAGGCACAGGATAGAGGGCTATGAAGGCCAGGTCAGGATGTTTGGACTCTATTTATTGGAAAACAATATGACCACAAATATTTCCTAATAGTGGGATGATGTATTAACAGTAGTTTTAAGGATGACAGCAGTTTTAGCCCTACACAGGGCACACTTGATTGCAGTGATGATGGACATAGACAATATTTGCTTCACTCACCAGCTGAGATAGGAAATAAGAGCCTTATTGGTTTATAGCAGTGAAAAAGGAAAAGAAGGACAATGGATCCCCCTTTTGTATATTTGTTCTTTAAACTGATCATTTACTCATTTGTTTATCAGATACATCATATGGAATTTGCTAGATAGCATTTCGTATGTGTTAGTAGGACCAGTATTAAATGTCTGAATTCTGGACCTCAGAGGATTTATGAAGATTTACTATCCAGATAATTTATCAGATTAGTTTATGTTCCTGGTTGTGGAGGAATGAGAACGTGCCTACCAAGTCTCTCACTGCAGGGAGCATAATTGATCAAGGGCCCCAGCTGCTGTGCTTCCAACCTCGGTACTCACATTTGTGACAGGGCTATGCTCCCAGCAGTGACTGCCTGCTACATGTGTACTTAAGGCAGACCTGTCCCTGGTGGACGTCACAGTCCTCTGATTGTCACCTGTGGCTACAGGATTCCCTAACAGTTTTGGTGAAGCTTCCTTAGATCCTACGGCAGCCTAGAGTGCTTCCACCCTGAACTTCTGTCTCTCTTTCTCTCAAGTTTAGGCATGGCTCATGACCTGAGAGTTCTCCCAGTCTTACCCAGCGCCCTCCCTATTTTATCATACAAAGACATTTTCCTTAGTAAAATCATCGCATGTTTAACCCTGTCTTGACATCTGCTCCTCAGTGGACCCAGACTACTGTGAGTGTGACTAGGCGTGGTCTAGGAAAATGTGATGTAATATAGGGGTTGGGATTGACTCTCCCACCACCTGATAGGCAAATAGGACACTGTTTTGGTTGCTAGGTGGGGCACATGGTTTCTGGCACAAGTTAGCAGCTCACATGCTAACTATCACTGGAGGTGATGTCCTGGTATAGAGGAAGTCTGCAGCAAGTACGATGCTGCAGACATTTTGGAAAATATGGGGGAACGATGCTTACAAGACAGTGCAATTGGCTGGTGACTGCTAAGTTGTACTGATATCATGCAGAATGATGAAAGACGGAGACTTGTTAATAAGTGCTTAATGGCTAAGCATGAGAGCCAGAGAGCCTTGGTGGTGGCATATAAACAGGTCCTTATCACCAATAGTGGAAGTGGAGGCACAAAGTTAAATGGGAGGTTAATGGCTTAATCATGAGAACTGTATAGCCCCAGAGACTTTGGATTAAGAAAGTAAAATAAATCTGTTATTAAGAAGGCCAGGTCTCTGGCAAAAATACTGAAATCCTGAAAACTAGGTTGAGAACATCTGGATAGATGCCCCTGAGGATGTTGCCTCTACACCCCCAAATGCCTGGAGTTTCACCTTCCCTAGTGAGGGTTGGCACTTGCACTGTGCATGAAGAGGCTGCAGAAGGCTCCCCCTCAAGTCAACAGAAGCCTCCTTCACACCTCTTTTCCTAGCTGCCAGGTCGAAAAGTAGGGTTAGACCTTGGCACAACCCAGCTGTGAGTATGCTGGACCTGGTAAGGGAGGAAAGAGTCTACACACCTGAAGAATTGCAAAGTCTCATCTGTGTGAACTGGATGGAGCCTGAGGAGGGCCCTTGGGATAGAATTTTGCCAGTGCTTGAGTAAGGAGGCCAGAAGGTAAGTCTGGAGAACAAGAATTCGTTGGCTTGGGAGCACTATCTTGGGACAGAAGATTTAAGACATGGGCAAGGACCACAGGGGATAGGACAATGTTATTGGAAATGCCTAAGGTACCTTGACAGACAAGAAATGAAGAGGCTGAGGCAGGTGGCCATGCTGAAATGGATGTATTAGGTAGGGTCTGAAGATCCCAGAGGATGCACCATTCACTGAGGCCATGGAATGCACCCAGAAGTTTAATAGTGAACAGTGATGTTGGCAAAAGAGAGTCACAGACTGGGGCTGCATGGGGATGATGGGTCACCAGCAACAGAAGCCAGGTGGTGGCACTTTATTTCCAGATACCAGGAGGCCACAATTACAATGAAAATTGTCAAGGTAAGAGCAGCAACCTAAGGCACTGAACCAGCCAGGGGTTGCAGAGATGGTTAATAGGGACAAAATAAACAGGCAGATGACAGGGGTGTTGAATCTCTAGAACTGAAAATACAAGAGTGAAGGAGCTGGAGACTGAAGGACATGACCCTAACAAAGCCTCCTGACTTCTTGTGCAATTGCCAGACCTGAGCCAGTTTTTCATAACTGGAAACCATTGAATGAGACCCTTGATGGGAAAGACCCTACAACATCAGATGAAAAATATAATATATACTCTAGTGATTTTCCAATTCATCCCCAAAGGGACATATGGCCATTTAATTGGGTCCCTGTACCCTGTGGAAAAAGAGGAATAACCAGACAGTTCTAAGACTTTTGGACACAGGGTCTGAGTTGACCCAGAATCTCATCAAACCCCTCTGTTAGAGTGAGCTTGTTATGTACTCTTTCATGAGATGGCTTTTTGGGTTCTAGAAGCAACATGTTCCACACCAAGTAATATACCTTCAGTCTATATTCCAGGTGACATGGAAGGACACCAGCTTTGAGTAAGACCCAGAGAAGGAAAGATTTCTGCAGCAGGTCCAGGCCATGGCACAGTCAGCCCCGCCATCTGAGCCATAAGATCCAGCACCCTCTAGAGTGTTGGAGGTGTCAGTGGTGATAAAAATGCAACAAGTTCCAGTGGGAGAATCACAATGCAGGCTCCTGGGATTCTGTAATAAGGCCATGCCATCAACAGCAGAGAATATCTTTTGAGAAGCAGCTCTTAGTGTATTATACTGGATATTTATCTGGATGGATCCTTAAATAACTTTGCTAGGACTGCTGTAATGAAGTGGCTCAAGCAACCAAAATTTATTGTCTTGCAGTTTTGGAGACTAGAAGTCTGAGATCAAGATGTTGGCATGGTGATCTCTTCTGAGGGCTGTGAAGGAAGGATCTGTCCCAGGCCTCTCTCCTTGGCTTACAGATAGCCGTCTTCTCTCTTTGTCTTTCCTCGGTTTGTGTCTGGGTCCAAATTTACCCTTTTTATAAGGAAACTAGTTATTTTGGATTAGGGATCCCCTTAATTATCTCATTTTAAATCAGTTACCTCTGCAAAGACCCTATTTTCAAATATACATCCCTAGGTACTAGGGGTTAGTACTTCAACATGTGAACTTTGAGGGACACAATTCAACTCATAATAGCCCTAAATGCCATCACATGAATCCGTATAAGAGGAAGGTAGAGGCAATGTGACCACTGGGGCAGAGATTGGAGAGATGAAGCCACAAATCAAGACGTCAACACCTGGAAGAGGCAAGGAATAGATTCTCTCCTAGAGCTTCCAGAGGGGCCGTGGGCAGGAGACACCTTGATTTTGGCGCAGTTAATACTTATTTTGGACTTCTGGTGTACAAAACTATAAAACAATCAGTTTGTTATTTGAAGCCTCCAAGACTGTGGTAGTTTATTACAACAGTCTTAGGAAACTAACACAGGCCCCAACTGCTGTGCTCTGAAGTCCATTGACAGCTCTGCTCCCAGACAGTAATCAGGGGTGGCACGAATACCAAAGCAGCTCGTATATCTGGGAGACTGGGATTCCTCTGATGGCTGTTTTGGGCTCTAGCTCTCTGATAATGTTACTGAATTCTTCTTAGACTCCACAGAATTTTGGGCTCCTTTCATCCAACTTTATCTCCCTCTCTTCCCTTGGGATCAGACTTGCTTGGCAGTCTGATGGCTCTCCCATCCTCAAGTAACTGTCTTTTTGTTTTCTCTCACATGCTGATTTTCCCCAATAAAACCTTGTGGGTTTAATCTCTTCCCAGCACCTGCCTTTTGAAAGACCTGGAATAACACATTAGAATTCTGAGATTTTAACTTAAAAACTGAAGGATAAATCTAATTTTTTTCAGCCCGAATTTTTCTCCAAAACTCCACACCTATATGTATTACTGCCCAATCCATATGGATTTCTCAGAGACACTTCATATTATACCGTGTCCCAAACTGATATCAACAAATCCCCATCTTCTTACAAGAATATATGTATAAACACACACACACACACACACACACACACACACACACACACACACACACACACACACACACACACACCTACCCCTACTGTCCTCAACACATGGCACCATTCATCATATGCCCATTGGTCAGACAAAACTTTGTCATCTTGTCTCTTCCTTTTCCTCATATACCATATTAATAAACTTCAAGTCCTATCAATTCTACTGTAAAATTTTGCTCAAATGTATCCATGTGTCTCCTTCCCTGTCCTGGACCATCATTATTTCATATTTATTTACCTCCTCAATTCCCTTATTAAGCTTCACTGCCTATAGTCTCATTTGCCGGCAATTCATTCAAAGCCCTGAATTCAGCACAATGAGGTTAAAATACAATCTGCTTGTGTTACTAGCATCACTGTTAAAAATACTTTCCATAATTTATTGCCACCATTAGCATACAGTTTAAATTCCTAATGTGACTTACACAGGCATTCTTGACCTGGCTTTTGCAGGTGTTTCATCTCCAGCTTTCACCCTTTCTCCTCTCATGCTTTAATAGCCGCCATGACAAAGCATGTACCTTTATCACACGGTTCACTTTGTCTTACCTTCCCTGGCTGTTTGCATGTAGTTCTCTCTGCCTAGAACACTCAGGTTTTAACTTAAATGATTTGTACCCTGAGAAGCCTTCCATAATAAGCCTTGAAAGCAGTGGTTTTCAAGTAGGAGCGATTTTGCCCCCCAGGGGACATTTAGTAATGTCTGTAGATGTTTTTTGTTGTCACAGCTGGGAGGTGCTACTGGTATCTAATGGGTAGAGGCCAGGGATGCTGCTGAGCATCCAATAGGGCACAGGTTGTCCTCCCTGACCTTCCACAATGTTGGTAGTGCTGAGGTTGAGAAATTCTACTGTAAACTGGTTACCGATGTTAAGGATCACAGCTCCCTAACTCCCCCAAATGAGGGACCATTTCCCATATGGCATTGTCTTTGCTTCTCACCATCCGTATTCCACACTGAAAAATACAGTGGAATACTGTATTCCACTCCTGAGGGCAAAGGTCTTGCCGACCCGACTCATTCCTGTATCTCACCACCTGTGGTCCATATAGATCTGTTGAATTAGTGAATGAATATCACTCATGTACTTTAACCACCTTGGTGAAAAGACAAATGCATTTGACACTTCCTTGTCTTCTTAAAGTGGTGTCCTGAAATAATTTGGCTTTTAAAAAGGTTTTGTTTCCCACTGAGCCCCATCTACGATTCGGTGTTGGTTATGAGCTGGGTTTATAGTTTGGTGATAATCTCAGGGTTTTAACACAGCCCCGACTTCTTCACTATTCTAGTTAACAGGCCTACTAAGATGTGCTCAGGGATGATTCTCCATGGAGAGCGTTTGATTGTTCTGCATTTTGACTTTAAGCCTTCTCGTCACATTGTGATCACTTATCGGGATCCTAACAGAAATAGCAGGATCATATGTCACTTGGCTCAGTGTGACCATTTTGTATCTGTGGACAACCTGAGATAGCGTAAAGAGGGATCACTATTAGCTTGACTTACAGGGAATGAGGACATTCCCCCAAGTCTAAGAGAAATTGTCTAGGCAAGAACTTTTGATGAGCTTGAGAGTCCTACCTGAAAAGCCTAGCATTCCTGGTAAAACGCTTGAGCAACATTTGACATTATTGGAATCAAGTGCTTTCTGGGAAGTGAGATTCACACACCCAGCTCACTTTAAAAGACATCAATCTTTAGCCAGCTTTGTGACTATGCTAATAATCCTAATCAGAAATCATTTTGTGTTATCAAGTCTGAAAATGAGTACCTAGCCAACACTTTTTTTTCTATAATATTTCTCTGCCAAGAGGAAATCTTTGAATTAGCTTTTCTCAGGAGCATTTCCTTTAATTATAAGCTTGAACTAAAACTTTGACGCATGCTCACAAACAATTCTTTTGAGAAGTCTTTCACCAGGAGTTGTTATGGGCTTCTGGATGTCAGCCAGCTTCATGTGGGTAGGATACGTAGTCTACCCTTAACTCAAAGGAGTAAGTTTCTCAGAATTTCTCTGGGTCCACTTTTCATATTGTAGCATCTTCTCCCAATTTATCCTTGTCTCATCAATAAAACAACAGACCAAACTGAGTCCCTTAATACTCAGTCAGAGGCATTTTTAATATTGGCAGAATATACTGTTGGCACATTGGCAGTGCAGATCAGGTTTAAAAGCTCCAGATGCATCTGTGCTTCCTGACATTTAAGTGCCTGAGTATGTCAGTTGAAACTTTAATGTGACTCCCTCACATCCAGCAAAGGTACATCAAAATCCTCTGTTAATACAATTCCTGCAAAGCAGATGGGTGAAAATAGGCTCCATCGCTCAATGCCCTGATAGCTCAAAGGCTGTAACCAAATCTTTGGGTCATCAAATAAGATTATCTATAGCTGGCTCTCCTTTTGCAATTAAAGAAGCTAGTACTGTTTATTACCAAATCTTTGAAAAAAAATCAAAAGTGCGAGAAAGAAACGAAACAATAGGGTAGCGTTCAGTCAAGGAAGTCAGTTCAGCTCTGTAGATACTTGCTGTTTATATGGGAGATCCAAAATACCTCTCCTTAATTATGTTTAAATAGCTTTATTTTAAAAGCTGATACAATAAAATGGAATAGATTATGCCATACTAAATAGGGTCCCCAATTTTTAGAAAGGAATAGCTTATATGTCATATCTATCTATCTATCTGGCATAGTTATGTGGTGTCACCTGGAACTACTCACTAATGCCATGCTTATAACCTCTGTAATTCTTTTTTTTTTTTTTTGCGGTACGCGGGCCTCCCACTGCCGTGGCCTCTTCCCGCCGCGGAGCACAGGCTCCGACGTGCAGGCCCAGAGGCCACGGTCCACGGGCCCAGCCGCTCCACAGCACGTGGGATCTTCCTGGACCGGGGCACGAACCCGTGTCCCCTGTATCGGCAGGCGGACTCCCAACCACTACGCCACCTGGAAGCCCTGTAATTCATTTTAACCTGGAGTAAACCACTAGCTGTTTACTAAAATCTACTCTTTCTTCTTCCCAAGCCCACAGCTAGACTACATTTCCCCTCTTCCCTTGAAGTTAGGTTTGAACAATGTCATATGAACAAAATAGTGTGTGTCATTTCCAGGCCACGTCCAAGAAAACCTCCAGTGGTGACTTCCACTCTCTTTTTCATTGATTGGCTGGATGCAGGTGACCACAAAGACTGAGAGCCTGTTGGAGCCACCAAACAGAAGAGGTTTGTGGCCTGAGTTATTGGGTGGAACAGAGCTCTTTCTCCTTGTACTGACTGGACCAATGAACCGTCTCATCTTCCCAAGACTGAGAAAGAACTAAACTCCTCATGAGTCAGCCACTGACATCTGTCTACATGTTACCATGGGCAAGTCTACCCCTAAATTGCCCATGGGTTTGAGGGCTTAATTTCTCCAGCTGTAATTTTTTCCTCTTTTGACATTTGTTCTCCTCTTTGTATCTCCACTCTGGCTCCCTGGCTGCTTCTTTCTACCAATTCCCTCACTCTTTCTCTCTCATATTTCTCACATTTTTGTCTCAGTTCTCTCCTTTCTTGACAAGCAAATCTCCCAGTCTCTACTAGTTGTTGGTGAGGTGATCGATGAGGCAACAAGACAAGAAACACTGAAACATTTCCGTAAGCAAAAATAGGTATTTTACTGTTGGAATCATGTTGGGCTAAATGTGAAAATTTCAGATTTTGATATACCTTTACTGTCACATGTTTCTTTCATATTTCAGTAGACTAAAGAGATTCCATGGGGGAAGGGGTGAGATTTTGAGTTTAGACGAGCATCTATTTGACTTTACATCTCTGATAAAGTTTTCTTCCTGGTGAGCAATCAAAACACACTAGATTTAGAGAAGAGATATATCTTATAACTGGTTGATGGATCTAAAAGTAAAAACCCTTGTTTAATAAACCTGTGGTGTTAATATTATTAACTCCATTCTATGAATTTCAGACAGTTTTGCTACATAAAATATGCAGTCAAATATATAAGAAACTTTAGGAAACCGTATTTTAGATTAGTAAACCTTATTACCAAATAGCATAATATGAAGTTAAATTTGACAGGCATAACATGTATTTTTATATCATTGTGATAATTGGTATTGATTACATATTTTAAATTTTATAGCAATTTATTTTTATATTCTGTTTTTGTAAAGATGGTTTTAGAAAATCCAGTTTCATGCAGACAGGGGTGTGAAGCGCAATGTTACAGAGAGCTTATTCTGCCATATGTGCGAAATTATGCTCTGTTTTTGCTCAGAATTTGATCAAGTCAGCACTTGAAAAACCTAGATGTAAATCTCCTCTATTCACACATATTCCATTACTCAATACTCTGTTTCTTAACAACTTCACAGCACAGAGTCTGTGCTGATAAGTGGATTGAGAATCCATACACAATATTTAGTTCAGAAGGCAAATATTCATTTAAAATGGATTGAAGTCTAGACATGTAAAGCATTATGTAATTCCGCATTGAACCATCAATCTCGAGATTATGCCCTGAGAAGTTATCAGGTGACAAAGTGACTAATTTGACCATTCTCTATATTTGAGTGTGTATGGATGCATTTGAGAGTATTTGTGATTGTACTGTTGCCAGGAAAGCCTGACTTCTCTCTGTTTCTCTCTTCTCTCCGTTGATCCTCTTTCCTTTGCCTTTCTCTGAGATAACTTCTCCTACCTTTCAGGTGGCGACTCATTTTTTTACTTCCTTAGGAATGACTTCCCTGTTTTACCCTGTCAGGACAAATTTCCTGTTACATGTTTCTTTTGAAGCATGTTGTCATAACTGTAATTTTACATTTTGTTTAGTTATATGATTAGTGTCAGTATCATCTACTAGACCCCTTCTATTTAATATGTGGTCCATCTATATAGCATCACTGTCATCATCTGGAATCTTGTTAGAACCGCAGAATATTTGGTTTGATCTCAGACCTACAGAATCAATACACTTTTAAACGATGACCCAGTGATTCATACACATATTAAAATTTGAGAAGTGGTGCACTAGACTATAAACTTCATGAGGCCATGGTTTGCCAAACCCCCAGTGCTGAACACTGGGCTAGGAATGTATTTACTGAACAGATTTCTTTATTGAATTAATATTTGTGGAATGTACCAGAAGCATGTCGTTTCACTGAAAAATTAAAAAAAAATAGTGCAGCTAAACATGATTCTTTTAAACTTTTCCCATTTGTTCATTTAACACATATTTAATTAATGCAAACCACAGGCCAGGAATTGTGATGTTAATAGGTTTTTGCAGTTTATTCATTCATCAAATTATCTTCTAGCTCTTGCTAACAGGTAACTATTGACATATGCCGAAAGTTTAAGAAAAGTGTGTCAGAGAGCTACTTAAATTTGGCCAATCAACTGAATTTTCTGCTGACTGTGAAAAGACTATCATAATATATTTTTAGTAATCAAACACCTTGACTGATTTTTATAGAACAGCAGTATTAACTGAGGGCATGGCTTATGGACCACCCTTCCAAATTGTGTGTTCTCAACAGTAGGAGCCATAAGGAATGCATTTGTCCTGATGCCTTCAGCCCAATGCATGGTACAAAAGGATACTTTTTGGAATAGGGTAACGGTGAGTTATAGAAAAGGAGGATAAGGTGACATAATTTTTAAAAAATCCTCTAAACTGATGTTAAAATAGAAATTCTTCAACTTACCTTATAAATCATTTAAAAAATACTTATTAAACTGTCTGTCATCCATCTACCCTAGGGAACAATGCCAAATCTATAACTTCTTTCAAATAACTAAGTCTTTTAAATTCTGAATTTTGAGTAGTCTCAAAGGTCACAGCTTAGCAGAAAGACTGAGCCAGAATGTGTGTGATGGGGATTAATACATGTCTTGGTTTCACTGCAGCTATACAATGTAATGACATCAGTATGCAGAATATATTACAAACTACAGGTTTCATGAAACTGGTTATCTTTAGCTCTAATTAAGCTGGAGTATGGAAAACTTTTCTGAAGTTTTGCTATATACTTACATAATTAGATATTCTCCTTGTAGAAAAGTTGCCCATGTGGAACACCTTCAAAACTGTATATACAACAATTTATCATTGCTAGAAATGTAAGTTTTCCTCAAAGAATCTAATTAAAGTTCTGGACATCTATCCTTTTGATATGATACAGACTCTGAGATCACAGGGGCTATTAATATGCCCAATAAAGTTTCCAAAAATATTTCAACAGTTTGATATCATTTTGAACAGTCAGCTTTTTAATTAGCTAAAAAGAAATATTAATAAAACTACTTGAAAGAAAATATATAATATTACATTCTTATGTGCTCAGGTTTTTAATTCCTTGTTAAATTTTAATAATGAAATCTTGATAATATTTTTTCTGTGAAGGTGAATAAAGGCAGAAAAAATATTCTCATAAGATATGTATAGTGAAGCACTGACCATTTCAGTAGAATTAACTTTTCTGGAGAAAAATGCTATCAGACTTGATGTAATTTAAACTAAAGTCAATTTTTAAATATGGTGTATCCCAATTTTTAAATTATATGTTTTATTTTTTTAATTTTTAAAAGTTATTTTATTTTATGTTTTGTTCCAGTTTTATTGAGATATAATTGACATACAATACTGTATAAGTTAAGGTGTACAGCATAACGATTTGACTTATATACACCATGGAATGGTTACCACAGTAAGTTTAGTGAACGTCTATCATCTCATATAAATTATATGTTTTAAAAATAAGGCCTTTAGAGATTGATTGGATAATATTTTCATATCTTTCACTCCAATTGGAGCATTCTCCACTGTCTTTACCCCTTCATTTGTCCTACAATCCCAATTAAAGCTCTAGTTTTCCTTTGCTTATGCTAATATCCCAAACTAAAATTCTATCTCCAAATATCTCTGTTAATGTAAACTGGATGTTTCACAGCTCATCTTGCTCTCTACAGAGGGTTTGCCTCTTCTCAATTATTTTAACAATGTAGTCTATAAATTTCACCTATTATAGAAATCCAACCAATACGTATTTACTAATTGCCTACTGTGTATATGCTATCATTATACTCTTTATGGAGTTTTTCTTTTGTGTGTGATACAAAAAGAAAATAGTTGAACATATCCTTGTATTATAAGAACACAGTTTCCTGTTAGGTTCAGATTTTCACTGGTGTAATTCTCACTTTATTCAATATTGAGATCAGCTGAATTATTTCATGCACATAGAGATAAAAAAATACTGCTTTTATGTTGTATTTGTATTACTGCTGCACCAAATATCCTAAGAATCCTAGCAAAATAGAACCATTAGCTTCTAATTTTCCTCAGTGTTGAAGCTGAGACTCAGAGAATTATGACTTTGTCAGATGTAGGATTTGAGTCAGGCTCTCTCTGAGTCCATGAGCTTCATTTTTTTTTTCTTTCACAAGCTTCTTTTGTATGTACAATATTGCCATCTCAGTCTTTTAAAAGTTTGAATTAATTTGAAAAAATTTTAACACATTTCTTCACAATATGTAATTTTTACCCAAAGTTTAAAGTAACATACAATATAATGCATCTGTATATTTATATAATATTTTTCTATTTTTATCCTTTGAACAGGCAGTACTGAGAAAGACTGTTTTCTTATAACTCACCATTGTGCTTCCTGTTCAAAAGTGGTTCTTCTGAGTGTCTTTTCAAATGGATCCATCTTAACCTTGACAGTGGAGAGATGTCATCAACTCCTCCCTTTTTCTCAACTCCCCAGTCCGGTCTCCAAATTTTCTCTTCTTGTAACACTCATTTGAATATAATTCCTCATGGCGGTATCAGCTTAACTCCATTGACCCCATAGTACCAAATACTTCCTCTTTTGTCATCCTAGTTCACTCAACATCCATCCTACCTCTGAAGGCAGAGTCAGTTGGGATCTTGTTCAATAGTGTATGCTCAGCAAGTAATCTAGCATCCAACATACACTAAGTGTTCAATGACTGGATGTTAAATAAACAATTACATTACTAATGGACAAGTTGACTTTACAACCATAGTCTTATAATTAATGTTTCTTTGTTCCTATATTCTATAAAAAATGGTTCATAGATAAAATCAATCATACAGGACTTTAAAGGCATGTGATACCAAAAGCAAATTAATGATTTTCTAACCTATATGTTAACCATAATTTTCAAGCTTTTCTCTTGCAAACAGTACTTTACTTTTCCTGTTTACCAAATTTAAAATAGTGGAAGCATCTTAACTTTACTCTTCAATCACTATTTAACATTTCTGGATTCCATCTGTTCTTTTAGCGTAATGTCTCAGGAATTTAATCCTTTGCATTTTTCTTGTAGCTATACTCTTTCAAGTCCTGTCATTCACTCATGGATGAAGATTTTTTTCTCTTCTAACTTTTTCTTTCCACAGCTGTCAGATTATTCTTCATTAACTAGGGTTTTAGTCGTGTCACTCCACTAAAGCCCCTGAATGAATTTATGTAGCTTACCCATTCCTGTCTAAAATTTTGAGCTAATGATCAGTAACTTTTGTTATTTTATTACCCTGCTTCTAACTAGTATTCAAATAAACATTTACATCTCAATCCTTACTGACTCCTATCTGCTAGTCTTAATATACCTTTCATCTCTTTATTTAGGTTCTTTCTTCTTCATGACATCCCCAATCCTTTTTGCCAGTTTAAGATCTAGCAGAAATTGAAATTTCTCAGAGAAGCTTTTCTGATTATACTCCCATGTGAGTTTTCTTTCCCAGTTCTGAATGCTAGGAACTCATTCACTGGATTATATATTTCTTTGTACTGTTAGGATCTTGGCTCTGCCGCTTATTTGAACTGTGACCTTGAGAAAGTTATTTAACTTCCTTTGTGTCTTGGTTTTAGCATGCGCAAAGTGGACAATGTAATAGAATCTATCTTAAACACTTGTAAAGGGTAAATAAGTTAATACATATAAAGTCCATAGAACAGTTCCTATCACATATTATGTTCAATAACAGTTAGTTTTCGTTCTCATAATTCTTTTCTTTCATCTAAATTAGAGTATTAAGGCAGAGTCAGGGAGGAAAGTGTCAACTTTTTAAGATAAATACAGTAACTAGACAAGAGTCAACCAGAATTTTTGCATACAAGGTTCAAGGTAAAGGGCTAGGAAGAAACCAGTTGAAAAAAAAGGAAGTCATTCAGATCATCCATCGATGCAGGACCAAAAATATCCCTAAGTGAGCCATTGCTTCAGGAGTTCTTCACTCTCTGTGGTTTTCCCACACGTGCTCAAGGTGAGGCTGTTGGGTCTGCCCCCATGACAGGAACGTCCTTACAGACTTTCAAGTAAAGATAAAAATCTCCCTCCTCAGAACATAGCCCATACATCTGAAAGCAGGCCATGGTTTCTGAGCAGATTTTAATCTCCGTAGGCATTTCTAAGTTCTGTAACAATGTCAAGCGTTCAGAATTCAAGACAAGCAGTCCATTCTGCCAGCTTCATCACACCATAGGCTTCTCCTGTGAAGCAGAACAGGGTAATGCTCAATTCTGAGAACGTTTCAATGACTCCACAAAGTTCAGCATCCTGTGGAAGCCAGAGGACTAGGTGATACCTGGGCTTGGATGCACCTTCCAGGCAGCTCCCCTGAGTGAGCTCAGAGATGTGCACATCAGCTTCTCACCACCAGTGAGCTGTGTGTATATAACTTGTCCTGAAAGAAGGGTGTGCATTGCTGACTGGACTACAAAGGCGAAACCATTTTAGCCTTGGAGACAGCCCAGTCATCTATCTGTGTCGGCAAAGAAATAACTTGACCTCAGAGCTCTGGAAAGAAGCTTGAGGCAAGTTTTCTTAGCTCTTATTTCTATGATCATTTTCCACTGAATAAAATCCAACCCACATCTGCTGTTTTCCTTCATCTCAAACTTGCTCAATAACCACCCTCACCCCTATTAATTGATGGATTTCTGTTTTCCTCCTGGCTAATCTTATCTTCCCTTTGTGGTCCTAGTTTCAATAAGCCATAGTGAGTCAAATTTTATTTTGTTATTCATGTGAACTTGGGTAAGCTTTCTGAACCTCTATGTGTCTAAGTCCAAATTGAAAGGGTCACCATGATAGCTATTTGGCAGGACTGTTGAGACTGAATACAACACTGACTAAATGACAATTTTTAGCATATTGGAAACTAACGGTCCTAATATACCAACTTTAATGACTGTGGAGAACACCCGTCTAACATGCTAGCCCTACAAGCATTTCCCTCAACTCCAGAATAGATAACTTGTAATCACCAACTAATCTCCAAGACTATATCCTGGACCCCATCCGTACGTAGTGAAGCACTTCTGAAATATGTAATCACCCATGCAAGAGACATATTTAGTTTTTGAGAAAAGCTGCATTACTTTTCAAGAACAGCATTTAAAAGTTTTATTGTCTCCTCACTCATTTTTTTCTGAAATCTATTGTATCCTAATAATTCTCTCTTTTTTTCTCCATATACACATATATACCTACGTATATGTGTATATAATATATTGTACATACTATACTGTACATATCTGTATCTGTACATACTACTGTGTGTTCCCAAATCTACCCTGTTAGCAACCAGAAGAGAATGTAGCTGCTTGAAGGCCCTAGGGCCATGGGAATCTTACCAAATGGAAATCAAGCTCAACCTTTCTTCAGCCATTTAAATAGTTAAGAGATTAATCTTATCCAACTACTTTCATTGACCAGAATTGTCAGAGTGAAAAAAAAAATACCCATAAAGAAATAATGTCCTAGCTGCGAGGAGCAAACTGATAATATTACTTTCATCTTTAGTATGCTGTTATTCCTTTTTATCACATGAAATGAATATTACAAAATGCCACATTATTTTTCATGCTGCATTAATGAATTGGCAGATTGAAAAACAGAATCACAAAGATTTTTAATGTCTGACCCCAAATCTCAGAACTGCTCTGAAACTCCATTCCTTTTTATTTTCCTTTCAACAGCTTTTCTCTTTCTGATGGCTAATTCATATATCAACTTCTTGGGGCATACATGGCAAATGTCTGGTTTGAGAAGTAAAATAATTTGATAATTTAAATAGAATGGGGAGACCTTAGGCAGATTCTGAAGCTACAGAATTTTGTATCATTACTTTTCCATCCCATTTTCTCATTCATTCATTCATTCAACTGGGGCCAATTTTGTTCAGTATGCATTTCTTGTTTCCACAAGGAAAGGAGAAATCTTAATATATTTAGGACCATTGTTAAGCTCTGTTGTTATGGCATTTTTTTTTTTAGCCCATTAGGAAAAAAAAAAAACATGAGCAGGCCATAGTTAATATTAGGTTGTTTTTCCTTTGTCTTGTCTTCCCTCTCTCATTTTCTCCCTCATACACTTGTCATTATATATCCATCTATTCAAAAAGTATTGTGGACATTTAGGTTACTTCCATGTCCGGCTCTTGTGAATAGTGCTGCAATGAACACTGGGGTGCATGCGTCTTTTCAGCTTATGGTTTTCTCCAGATATATGCCCAGGAGAGGGATTGCTGGATCAGATGGTAGCTCTATTTTCAGTTTTTTAAGGAACCTCCATACTGTTCTCCACAGTCGCCGTACCAGTTTGCACTCCCACCAACAGAGGGTTCCTTCTCCACACTCCCTGTAGCATTTACTGTTTGTAGATTTTTTGCTGATGGCCATTCTGACCGGTGTGACGGGATACCTCATTGTAGTTTTGATTTACATTTTTCTAATAATTAGTGAGAAATGGATAAAGAATATGTGGTACATATATACAATGGAATGTTACTCAGCCATAAAAAAGAACAAGATAATGCCATTTGCAGCAACATGGATGGACCTAGAGATTCTCATACTGAGTGAAGTAAGTCAGACAAAGACAAATATCATATGATATTGCTTATGATATTGTGGAATCTAAAAAAAAGGCTACACATGAACTTATCTACAAAACCAAAATAGAGTTACAGATGTAGAAAATAAACTTATGGTTACTGGGAGGTAAGGGGTGGGGAGGGATAAATTGGAAGATTGGGACTGACACATACACACTACTATATATAAAATAGGTAACTAATAAGAACCTGCTGTATAGCACAGGGAACTCTACTCAATACTCTGTAATGGTCTATATGGGAAAAGAATCTTAAAAAGAGTGGATATATGTATATGTATTAACAGATTCACTTTGCTGTACATCTGAAACTAACACAACATTGTAAATCAATTACACCCAAGTCAAAATTTTTAAAAAGTATTGTGCACTTATTAGGCAGCAAACCTTCTCTTAGGCACTGGCAGTAGTGTCCCTCACATGGTTTCTGCTGACGTGGAGGATACAGTTTACTGGGTTACCCCATTCTCCCACCACCACTACCACCACCACAGTACACACATACACGTACGTACATGCACACGTGTGCTCACACAAACACACCTGGATTCACAGTGTCTCACATGATATCTATGTTATCTTTAGTAGGTGAGGTCCTATCAGTTTTTCACAGACAATGGTCTACTAACTAGACCATCCACCTCAGCATCACCCAATCTTAAAAGTACATTCTGGAGCCCCACCGACCCCACCAGAGTTACTAAATGGGAGTCTCTGGAAATGAAGTCTGAAAACTCTTATTTTTAAAAAGCTTCCAAGAAATCATGGTGCAGAGCCAGACATGATAAACCACTCTCTTAAACTGTGAAACTTGCCATTACTACCAATGTCAAAACTCACTTGTCCTGTGTCTGATAGAATAAATCTGTCAAAAGAACTCATTAATAACTGCAGTGGTTCACTGTTGCTATAAAGAGAATTAGCATTTGAGAAAGAGACTTGAGGACAAATGTCTTACACTGATGGAATAAATATACAACGTGGATGTTTTAGGAACTCTAGTGTTAGTTAATAAAGAAGAACATTTAGGGAAAGCCAGCATTGCTGGTTTGCCTCCAAATCCACCATGGAATGGGTACAGATTCCTGTTTATATAGTAGAATTATATATTAAAGGAGAAAAGTATGTATTTAATTATATATTAAAGGAGAAAAGTATGTAAAGGAGAAACTTGTGTGTATTTAGGAATCAATCATTTTTATTACTAAAGCTGTGGTGTATAATGGAAGGAGGAAAATATTTAGCCAAGCCCATTAAAATGAAGTGGTTGAGTCACTGTTTGCAGAAATACATTAAAATGAGTTTGATGACTCATGCACTGTCTCACTTTTCTGGGGAGACAGCTGCTCACCATTAATGACCAACAACGGTGAGGAGTGATCCATCTGCCCTGTTCTGGCCCAGGGGAATATACTGCCTGTTCAGTTTAGCACTATGGCTTCCACAAATCAGCATCAAAATGAAGCCTCTAGATTCTTTCAAAAATTGTTGGGATTGCTGAACCAGAATGGAAATAATGTGTAGCTTTTATGTAAAAACATCAAGAGATTCAAAAGCCTTTGTTTGTTCTCCCTGGTTAGTGTTTGGAATTACTCAGAAGAAATAGCGCTGTCACTGTGAGGTGAAAATCTTTGGCAGAATGCACATTGTTAACTCAAGTGTTCTGTATTAATGAAATGCTTTCAGATTCATTGGAAGCTAAATGTCCCTGGACCTATGCTGACAAACACCTGTGGGAAAAGAAATGCATTTTGAGTGTGAATCTGAGTAACCTTCTTTGTCCTGGAGAAATAAGAGAATTCAATAAATACAACCAAGAAATTGCCCCAAAATTTTGAGCTCATAATTTTCACTGGATACTAAAGTTTATGCCATACAAAACAATTGATTCTCACTGTTTTATTTTCTCTTGCTAACTCCAACTAAGTTTCTTATCTTTTCTGGGAATAAATGTCTCATTTTTTCCTTTACAGATTTTTGTTTCCATAACTTTGTTCACGATGTCCTCCCAGCTAGATTAATCTCACACCATTGTCTATGTTAGCAAAGTCACAGACACCCTTCACGACCTTGGCTAGCTGGCTTTCTTTCTCCAATGAAGTCTCAAAGCAGCCTAACTCAAGGGTTTTTCTAGCTCTTTGAAACATTAATATTTAGAGATTCAGGTTTTCTGAATCAACTTGAATTTCTGAGTTAAAAATGGTGGAAACTTGAAAAATGACTACAATGTTTTTCATAGGCTTTGAGTTTTCTGTATAATGGAAAAACTGAGTTTATAGTTATTTAAGAAACTAAAATTTAGTAAAATTAATATACATTTTACAAATCTTAGTATACTCAAAATATTACTTTTTAATACTAAAAGTAGCCTTCAACATCAGCGAAGTGCTGTGAAGAGTTTACCCGTAAACTAACAAGTTAGTCTCTACCACAGTTTCATGGATCCTGGAAAAAGACATGAACCTTCTGGGTCAGAGATAAAGGCATTTATTACTTACAGCACAGCAAGGAAGCATGAGCATTTGCATCATTGCACCAGCTCTCTTTACCTGACAATTCCCATGGGGATATTGCTGATGTGCCCAGAGGGATGCTTGTACACATACTAAAGAAGAAGAATCGGAACTTAGAGAACTCAAGTCTTTCATAATGGCTAGTAAGCATGCCTGACCTCTGCCTAAAGAGATTATGCTTATTTTACTGGACAGTAAGCATGACTACTTTTTGTTCCAGAACAAAGGTTAATTAGTACCTCTGCATCAAAAATATGCAGACATGTAAGAGATTCATGGAGAATTGTCTCTATATTAACTTCTGAAGAATTGTCTCTTAAGTACAGTACCATGTCAACCACTCTGATAAATACGACCAACAGAAGCTGAAACCACATCTGTTGAGTTCATCTCAAACAACATTTCTTTAAGACTACTGGGAACATGATCTCAAATATTAGGATGAGGCCAACTTCCAGGATTGACCTCAACTATCCCTCTGTCCCCTCAGGGTTCCAGATCCAACTGAACTAATCCTGTTGTGGTCTACCTTAGAAATACAGGTAGCTTTCTCCTTAAGTTTGTGTAATTGACATTTCCACTTGGCCTGAGATATTAATCCAGGCACAATAGGAAGTATTAGAGTGTTGCACAGACTCTACCTTGATCAGCTAGGAGGAAGTCTAGGGCAATTCTATCACCATTACCATCCTTACCAGTGAATTGAGGATGGTCTGATGACCTTTCAAAGTCAAGGTGATGTAATTCATCAAGTCAGATAAAATCAGGGACCGATATAGTAATGTCCTTTCTAACTGGAGGATTCCCATTGTATGGATAAGTGCCCGCAGGGTAAACATAAATTATAGTATATATGGGTAAGTTATACCTTTGGGAATCTTCTCTCAGTAGGCCAGGTCAGCCTTATTTTTGAGACACCTCCACAGCCATCTGAGGCCTATGTGACCTATTGGTGATATTTCTATGATCACCCCTAGAGTGCAAGCCACCATGTTTTAAGGAAAAAGTGAAGATAATGACTGGCTTCCATACAAGCTTTAGTTTTAGGAGTGCACATAATATCTCCAGAAATAAAGCACTGTTTACAATTGTTGGTGCCTTCAGGGATATTCATATCTCTTGGGGATTGATGTCTGTTGCCTGCCTCCAATATGGTATGCTGGTCAGCTGGTAGGCTTTAACATTTCAGTTCAGTTTGAATAATTGAGGCTAGTCTTTGTTTTTAGAGGGATATCTGAGAGTAATAAGTACAACTTATCCTGATTGTTGATGCCATCTGGCTGGTGGCATTCGTGTGCCTCACAGAATGATTGATGAATGGTTTTGGAAATGGGGCAAGAGGGGACATCCAGAAGATGCCATAGTGAGTCAGCTCTGTCTCATCCCTGTTCTACACGGAGAAGGCTGTCTATATTTTACATCTATCTATTTATCTATCTCTCCATCCATCCATCCATCCATCCATCCATGACATCTATCTATCTATCTATGTATGTATCTATCTATCTATGTATCTATCTATCTACATTTAAAGACACACTTTATCAGACTTAAGAAAATAGGAGGATAGGATGTTGGGATGCCTTCCTCACCTCAAACCCAATAAGACTTGTTTAGTGGAAACACTGAGAGCTTAATTTGTGACCCTCAGTAACTACACTGGTATTGACCTGCAGTTTAGAATTTGTTTCAGAAAAGGATGTGTTTTACATGGACCAGGTATAGACCACATGCAAAAATTGTGAAATTGTACTGAGTTCTTTTCAATGAATTCCCAGGGAGAGGTGAAACTGACTCAACTTAGAGAAAATGAGGTGTCATCAAATTTATAGGGGCTGATGAAGTATTAATTGACCAGCTAAAATTGGAATGCAATTTACTGCATTAAGGACCCTACAGGTTACAGAGTCCTGGTGATGGGGGAAGGTCTTTTAATAACCCAAGATGGAATTGCTTAGAACTGAACATATTTAATTACTGCATTGAGATTGTGTTCATTATTTTCAGTGACTGTGAGATTTTCTATTTTATAAGAGTGACCAGAGAATTACATAGCCTGAGTAAGTTTTCACACAGGAGCAAAAGAAAAACAGCCCCAATGTGCAAATCTAAAGAAGCAAAATAAAGTTATTTTCTGATCATATCCATAGAGTTATGTTTTTACAACATTCTATATAACATACTATTATATAATGAACTGTGCAATCTACTTAAGATAAGTAGGACTTAATACATATTACATATAATTTATAATAATATATGCTATATATGTGTCATATATTGGTGTTGAGATAACTTCAAATTTCTCCCCATTACAAATTGATGAAAAAGCCAGATATGGTAAAGAGAATTATCTATATTCTCACTCAGTCTATATGCTGTTTTCTTCCTTAACATACTTTTTTTTTTTTTTTTTTTTTTTCACCCCCTCTGGCTGCTTTTAAGATTTTCTCTTTATTACTGATTTTGAGCCATTTGTTTATGAAGCACCTTGGTATAGTTTCATCATGTTTCTTGGACTTGGGGTTCCTTGAGCTGCTTGGGTATGTGAGTTTGTGGTTTTCATTAAATTTGAAAAATTTGGAACCATTTGGAAGATTTTCAACCATTATTTCTTCAAATATTTTTTTCTGTTTTCTTTCTCCTTTCTCTCTCCTCTCCTCTGGGAATTCTAATGGCACATATATTAGGCCACTTGAGGCTCACCGATGATCTGTAGGGTTTTTTTAATCTCTCTGCATTTCGCCTTGTATAGTTTCCACTGCCATCTTTAAACTCATTAATCTTTCTTCAGCAATGTCTAACCTGCTGTTAATCCCATTCCACGTGTTTTTTTTTTCATTTCAGTTTTTTTTTTTTTTTTGCTTCACACACTCAAATTTATTGGATCTTTTCATTCTAATTGTAGAGAAATTGGTCTATATCACATCGGTGGTTTTTTAAACACTTATTGTAAATAAATAACCAATGGTGTTGTCTGACTTAAAAGTGTTTTTTCGCCCCTTTGGTGCACACTGAAAGATTCCTACTGCTAGCTACTTATCACCCTTAAATGATTGTTATCTCCTTTTGTGTGGCTCAGTGGTGGTCTATTTTCTCTGATCTGAATAATTTGAGTTATGTGTCTGTGCCCTCAATTCAGCTCCTCCTGTAAAATGCTATGTTCTGCATCATGAAGTGGGTTTTATAGCCCCATCTCTTTGGCAGAAAGAGTGAGATTGGAGTTTGAGCTTCTAACAGTACTTGATTGACAGTTGTGGTCACCTTGGAAAATTCTCTGTGACTCCATTAAATGTCCCTTAAACTGTGGTATGTTGAGATTTTATTAATTAATGAAAAAGGTGATCATTTTTTCCTCCATGTGGGTTGTATTCATCATGATCACATATTCATGTTCACACTTTCCAGAATAAATATTCTCTGTTTTCTACACTGACTCCATGTGCAGTGATGTTGGAAAAAAAAATTTTTTTTTTAAAAACAAAGGTGATTTTGAAACAAGTTTTTTGACAAGGAAAGATTATTGTTTCATATGCTTAAGAAACCTTCAACCCAAGACTTGATGTATGAAATAGATGTACTAGAGAATCATTTTAAAAATTTTTCGTATTAAGTAATTTTTAATTTTATGATTACCTGGAACTTTTTAAGTGTAGTTCAGTTTTACATGACGTTTATCTAGTAGGAGTTCAGGCTGCTAAACAGATGCTGAGATTACGATGAAATGTCAATGTGTGACTCCTTTCTGATATTGCTTTCGGGTTGTCCCTGGAGCACAGCCCTGGGGAGCAGTGGAGACATGTGTGGTGATTCAGCGGATCCCATTCTGCCTGATGCTGTGCTGCCAGGTTGTGCTTCCAGTCTCAGAGGTGGTCTGTTCACTCACGTAGAACTCTATCTGGTCTGTTTTCTGAATCTGGGTATGAGTTGATCATTTGCAGTTTTCTTGACCTGGCTTGCTTCTAATCATGTTAAGGAGAGTTCTGAAAAATGGTCATTGAGAAATCAAACAGAAAATAATGCATTCTCTGAAGTCTGAGCTACAATTAGATTGACTTTATTAGTCACGGTGTACTTTGTTGTTACTTATTGTTTGCAGAGTTTTTATTTATCAAATACTCCATTTAATCCTACAAGATACACCCTTTGACATCAATGCCTTCAAACTACAGGGTTGTATTTTGGGTATGTCAAAGCATCTTAAAATACTTTTGCCATTTTATAATATCAATCTGTGATCTTTCTATGATTTGAGAGTAGATTGACATTTCCAAGCAAATATAACAGACAAGTTCTCTGGATATTTGATATGTATTTCTATTTATTTATTTATTTTGATATACCCTCCAAACCCATTTGGTCATTCAATACATATAATTTGGAAATCTGCTATGATATCAGATGGGAAATCTTGAATCCTGGATACTAATTGCTATGCCTCCTGAACTGAACAGTACCTTACTTTGACAATCAGGAAAATGTTGTTGCTAAATATATAGGGGTGAGGACCTGACTTCCCTGTAGTTTCTGAGGAATTTGTAAGGATTTGTGAATATACCTATTTTTATTTTTCTGTTTGTTTCAAAGTATAAGTAAAATTTTTGAGCACATTGTCTTTTAATATCATAAATCTCCATGTTAGGAATACTCTACCCAAAGTATTAGGCTTTCTTTATGAAATATAGAGGAGGGGGAGACAGAGAGAGAGAGATTATATATAACTCAAAAATCTGAAAATGGAAAAATGCCAGGATTAGACAAAGACCACCTGCAGTGTTAGATGAACAAGCCAAGTCTATGCTAGGTGGAGTTCCCCACATTCTTCTCAGGGTTAAAAAAGGCAGAAGCCCCTGATCCTAAACAAAGAAGACAGCTCTCATATTTTGCCATCAGGAGTGTTTTGAGCAGCCTCAGGTCTCACATACCTGTGTTCATGGCTGCTCTCCTGACTGAACTCTCAGGTGTAACTGCCCAACATTTGTCCATAAGATGCTAGGTTCGAATCTGAATTTTTTGACATTGTTGTTTTCTCTATTTTTAAAATCTAACTTTTCCTACAGTATACTGACAATATATTCCTAGAAATTGAAGCTCTGTGCCCCAGAGGATGAGCATTTTTTTTTAGTGTGAAAATTTGAAATAGCAATTTTCCAAGCACATTTCTATGTGTATTTCTAAATATTTTAGTTTATATTGTGAAAACTATAATACAAAGACAGGAGTGTATGAAATATATACATACCCTTTTAAAATAATAGAAATAAAACAAACACCCATGTGCCTACTATACGCGTCAAGAAATAAAATACTGGCAGTGTCTTAGAAAACCAACATTCCTTCTTTGCTTGCTTGCTGTGTGACCTTGGGCACAGTATTGAGCCTCTCTGTGCCTTGTTTTATGATTTATAAAATGAGAGATAATAATAGTAATACCTAAGAGATGTTATATGTTGGTGCTGAGAACAACTGGCATATACTTAAACATTCTGTAAGTGTTCATTTAAAAAAATTCTCTTTGCATATTGTGTTGCCTTTATCATTTCGTTGGGGGTAAGGTTTGTAAAAAAAATCCATGTAACAGATATGCTGATATGAAAGAGATACAGCATCTTCTTTTACATTGGTTCAAGGAGATTTTTAAAACAGGTACCTTGGTTCATATGTAATAGATAAGGATTATTAATAAAAAATGGGTGTGTGAAATTCCTTAACAATGGTTTTAAGTGAAAATGTAAGTTACAGAAGAGTAGATGTAGAAGATAGTATTCAGAAAATCTTGGTAAATTGTTTTTACTTCTATGCACTTTGATTGTACTTATGTAGTAATACTTCACTTAATATACACTTAAAATATGTCAAAATAAGTCATTGATACTTTTGTTGCATCTTTAACAAGAATATCTATAGAAACTGTACTGTGCTTGAGAAAGTGAATTTCACATGCAGTTAAACTACTTTAAATTTTCATTTCAGAATAATTTTATTTATGTCTCAGTTGAAAATCAATTTTATTTGATTGATTGTGGCAGTTCAACAATTTAATTACTAACAGATTCTATTCTTTCTGAAAAACACAGGTGAAAGCTAAAGTTGATCATTTTTTCAAGCTTTCATCTTTCTGATTCTATCTTGTCTTGATTTGAAGACTCCAGTTTCCTGATGCATTTGAGAGCATTGTCACTAAGTGTTTTATATTGATATACTTAGCATGATATTAATGGCAATGATGTGGAAAAGAGACAGTGTATTGGCAACATTTTTAGACATGCAAAATTGCATTGTCCATTTACTAAGATAATCTGTGTTAAGACATTTAAGATAATTCACACACCATAAGCATTCTATTTGAAATATTATTATTGTTATTATTATTTTTGCGGTACACGGGCCTCTCACTGTCGTGGCCTCTCCTGTTGCGGAGCACAGGCTCCGGACGTGCAGGGTCAGCGGCCATGGCTCATGGGCCCAGCCGCTCCCCGGCATATGGGATCCTCCGGGACCGGGGCACGAACCCATGTCCCCTGCATCGGCAGGCGGACTCCCAACCACTGCGCCACCAGGGAAGCCCTATTTGAAATATTATTATTATTTTTTAAGATGTAGGGGGAAAAAGTCCCAGCATAACACATAAATAGCTGGTAAGTGCAGCTTGAAGAAAGCTGAAGCTCCCAACCATGCGCCACCAGGGAAGCCCTATTTGAAATATTATTATTATTTTTTAAGATGTAGGGGGAAAAAGTCCCAGCATAACACATAAATAGCTGGTAAGTGCAGCTTGAAGAAAGCTGAAGAGATCTAGCCTAGCATATATTCCAGTTATATAGAATGGCCCCTGACTCATGATAAGAGGCACCATTAGCCAAATGTACTTGCCATCTTGTAATTAAATAAAGTAAAGGCACCATGCCTTAGTCAGGAGAAAAGATGGAGGACAGAAGAGTAGATATCAGGGTGTCAGCCACTAGATGGAGAGTTAGTTCTTAGCCTGGTTGCCATGACCAGCTCTGAGACTCCCTAAACTGATTTAGTATTTATCTCCCTTTTATATATATATTTTCCCCTTGTTCTCCTCAGTCCCTTAGGTGTCCCTCAGTATAATTACATACAGTTTGCACAAAGAGGCTACCAGCATATCTGTCAGCACATGTGAGGACTGTTAAAGTCATCTGAAGAGGGGAAAATATGCTTAAATCCCACATGCTGAGACTAAATGATAGGCCATAATAACCATTCACACCAATTCTTGCCCATTCCTTGTATTTTTTTCTTTTGAATGAGATTATAGTTACTGGTAATCAACACAGATCCCTGAGGGAAGGATGCAGTGAGGAGAAAGCTATTGTTTTCTTCAGGATTAAAACAGCATCAAATAAAAAGCCAAGAACCAGCACACATAGTTCCACATAGAAAAATCAGTGGTCTGACCTAGATAATTGTGTCAGTAACCAGGATAACAACAACAGGAACAACAAAGTGACTGAATGCATAGAAATGCAACAATTCAAGCCACAATTATCAATGATAACCTTTTCACATACAACTTTTAATGCGAGATGTAGAGTCTAAAGGTAACTAAATGTGAGTTCTCCTGTAAGTAATGTCATTAAAAACGAAGGTTGCAAATAGAACTAAATGTTAATATATGCAGGTCTATGCACCTCATCTTCAAAAGAATTCACTTTTTTTATTGAGACGCAGCAGTTGTGTGACAGAGCCTTGTCAACTGAAGAACTTAATAGTGACAATTACCTTTTATAAAGAATCATAATACGCCTTGAAGTCAAAACTCATATGCTTTTTTGGGCAAAAGAAAGGTATTGGGATGCTTTGAATATTTAAGAAGTGTTGCTTCTTATATGAATATATTTAAAGTGCAAACTCTGAAGATGCTTGGCTATAAGAATAACCGAGTCAGAGGAGATAGACTAGCAAACCCACAGTTAGATTACAGTGTGGTAAGTGTCAAAGCAGGGATGCTTAGGGGAGATAATTGTACTCGCTTTAGGGCCAAAGGAGATGGCTAAGCTGAATTCTAAAGAGGAGGTATGTGATGAAGTGTATAAGCTGCAGCGTTGAGAACAGGGAAGGATGTTCAGAGAACTGCAGTTCCTTTGTAGTAAAGGACCTGAGGACGGCATGTCCAGGAGAGTTTTGGAAAAAATAGAGGCCAGGTCAGTAAGAAGAAAGAGGTACACTTCATATACTGCCTTTCATCCTTTTTGTGTCACACTTGTAACATGTCTTTGTTTCTGAGAATGGTAGAAGATCAATCTTAGACCCTGTATCCCTTTGTGCTAATTAGACCCAACTCCCCTGTGTACTCATACAGTCATTCACTATCATAGTTACTTAGTCGTTTTTTTCTTAGGTTTTCACTCCTGACATTCAATGGCAGGTGCTAAGAGCTGCCTGTGAGGCATGAGTGACACGAAAAAGGCAAAAACAGCATTAGTATCCTGAGTAAAGTGTCTTTTTGGAGTCCCAAAGCAGTTTATTCCTTGAATTTTTGCAGATGTGTGTGAGGATTTTAGTGTGTTAGGTGAGAATGAGAATCATTCTGAAAAAAAAAAATATGGTGCTTAGTTTCAGAGAATGATGACTCATCAGGATTCATGAAGGCAGTTTCTCTTTTAGGGTGATGACAGCTTAAAATTAAAGCTATTATTTTTCTACTAGATGCATATCTGGTCTATTAACTATGCATTCAATACATCATGTGCAAAATGAGTTAAGGGATAAGGATTAATGGATCAAGAAAATCACAGCTGTAAATAATAAAAATATCCTCTTAAATTGTTTTATAATTTTATGCTGACTTTAATGTAACATTTTTATTAAATACGTTTTTACCCCCAAAAATTGCAGCTCAAAAGTAAACATCAATGCATTGTGATCATAGCCAGGAATAACCACTCAAAATATATTCTTGTATAAATTGAGCAACTTTCTGTATAGTTGGCATTTCTTTCTACCAGACCTGTTAGACATTCATCAAAGCCCATCCCTACTCAGCACACAGTAATTTGCTGTGGGATATCGGACACTATCAGGCTGACCATCTGCCATGTTGGTATCATCTAGAACTGGTCTCTACCAATAGGGTAGCCCTTATATACATGGGACAAGTATTGAGTACTTGAAAAGCAGTTAGTCCAAATCTAGATTTAAGTGTAAAATATACTCTGGATTTCAAAGACTTTGTAAAAAACAGAAATGTAAAATATCTCATTAATAATTGTTTATATTCATTACATCTTACAATGATAACATTTTGAATATATATAACATTGGATATATATAATATTTTGGATATATTATTAAAATTAGATTTACCTGTTTTCTTTTCACTATTTTAAATATGGCTACTAGAAAACTTGAAATTCCTAGGTTAGCTCACATTTGTGGTTTACATTATTTTATTTTATTTTATTTTATTGATGTAGACCATTTTTTAAAGTCTTTATTGAATTTGTTACAATATTGCTTCTGCTTTTTATTATGTTTTGGTTTTTTGGTTGCTAGGCATGTGGGATCTTAGCTCCCCAACCAGGGAGCGAACCCACACCACCTGTATTGGAAGGTGAAGTCTTAACCACTGGACTGCCAGGGAAGTCCCTTACATTATATTTTTATTGGGTAACACTGATCTGAGATGTTTTTGTTGGGTAATTACATGGATGCACTGTGTTTTCCCCTGATTTTAAAGGCAACATTATCATGTACAAAATTATCACCTCTATTTCACAGTTACCTCATATGGACCTTATGAATCTGTTTCTCTCTTAGCCAAATTAATTCTTTCAGGAGAGCTTTCTAAGAAAGTTTTTCTGTTATAGACTTTTGAGAGTTTCATTATTAATAATATCTTCATTTAACCCTTTCATTTAAATAAAAATTGTTTGGCTACAAATTATATATTCAAAGTTACTTTCTTTTTTTATTTTTTGAATTTTATTTTATTTTTTTATATAGCAGGTTCTTATTATTTATCTATTTTATACATATTAATGTATAAATGTCAATCCCAATCTCCCAATTCATCACAGCACCACCACCGCCCCCTGCCGCTTTCCCCCCTTGGTGACCATATATTTGTTCTGTACATCTGTGGCTCAATTCCTGCCCTGCAAACTGGTTCATCTGTACCATTTTTCTAGGTTCCACATATATGCATTAAAAATGATATTTCTTTTTCTCTTACTAACTCACTTCACTCTGTATGACAGTCTCTAGATGCATCAACGTCTCTACAAATGACCCAATTTTGTTCTTTTTATGGCTGAGTAATATTCCATTGTATATATGTACCACATCTTCTGCTGATGGGCACTTAGGTTGCTTCCATCTCCTGGCTATTGTAAACAGTGCTGCCATGAACATTGGAGTGAATGTGTCTTTCTGAATTATGGTTTTCTCTAGGTATATGCCCAGTAGCGGGATTGCTGGGCCATATGGTAATTCTATTTTTAGTTTTTTAAGGAACTTCCATACTGTTCTCCATAATGGCTGTATCAATTTGCATTCCCACCGACAGTGCAAGAGGGTTCCCTTTTCACCACACCCTCTCCATCATTTGTTGTTTGTAGGTATGCTGATGATGCCCATTCTAACTGGTATGAGGTGATACTTCATTGTAGTTTTGATTTGCATTTCTCTAATAATTAGTGATGTTGAGCAGCTTTTCATGTGCTTCTTGGCCATCTGTATGTCTTCTTTGGAGAAATATCTATATAGGTCTTCTGCCCATTTTTGGATTGGATTGTTTGATTTTTTGATATTGAACTGCATGAGCTGTTTATATAGTTTGGAGATTAATCCTTTGTCCATTGATTTGTTTGCAAATATTTTCTCCCATTCTGAAGGTTGTCTTTTTGTCTTGTTTGTAGTTTCCTTTGCTTTGCAAAAGCATTTTAGTTTCATTAGGTCCCATTCATTTATTTTTGTTTTTATTTCCATTTCTCTAGGAGGTGGATCAAAAAAGATCTTGCTGTGACTTATGTCAAAGAGTGTTCTTCCTATGTTTTCCTGTAAGAGTTTTATAGTGTCCGGTCTTACATTTAGGTCTCTAATCCATTCTGAGTTTATGAGTGTTCTAATCTCATTCTTTTACATGTAGCTGTCCAGTTTTCCCAGCACCACTTATTGAAGAGGCTGTCTTTTCTCCATTGTATATCCTTGCCTCCTTTGTCATAGATTAGTTGATGATAGGTACGTGGGTATATCTCTGGGCTTTCTATCCTGTTCCATTGATCTATATCTCTGTTCTTATGCCAGTACCATACTCTCTTGATTACTGTAACTTTGTAGTGTAATCTGGAGTCAAGGAGTCTGATTCCTCCAGCTCTGTTATTTTTCCTCAGACTGCTTTGGCTCTTCTGGTTTTTTTGTGTGTCTCCATACACATTTTAAGATTTTTTGTTTTAGTTCTGTAAATAATGCCATTGGTAATTTGGTAAAGATTGCATTGAATCGGTAGATTGCTTTGGGTAGTGTAGTCATTTTCACAGTGTTGATTCTTCCAGTCCAAGAACATGGTATATCTCTCTCTCTGTTTGTAACACATTTAATTTCTTTCATCAGTGTCTTACAGTTTTCTGCATACAGGTCTTTTGTCTCCCTAGGTAGGTTTATTCCTAGGTATTTTATTCTTTTTGTTGCAGTGGTAAATGGGAGTGTTACCTTAATTTTGCTTTCAGATTTCTCATCATTAGTGTATAGAAATACAAGAGATTTCTGTGCATTAATTTTGTATCCTGCTACTTTACCAAATTCATTGATTACCTTTAGTAGTTTTCTGGTAGCATCTTTAGGATTCTCTATGTATAGTATCATGTCATCTGCAAACAGTGACAGTTTTACTTCTTCTTTTCCAATTTGTATTCCTTTTATTTTTTTTTCTTCTCTGATTGTCATGGCTAGGACTTTGAAAACTATATTGAGTAATAGTGGTGAGAGTGGACATCCTTGTCTTGTTCCTGATCTTAGAGGAAACGCTTTCAGTTTTTCACCATTGAGAATGAAGTTTGCTGTGGGTTTGTTGCATATGGCCTTTATTATGTTGAGGTAGGCTCCCTCTATGCCCACTTTATGGATAGTTTTTTTGTTTTTTTGTTTTTTTTTTTTTACGGTACGCGGGCCTCTCGCTGTTGTGGCCTCTCCCGTTGTGGAGCACAGGCTCCAGACGCTCAGGCTCAGCGGCCATGGCTCACGGGCACAGCCACTCCGCAGCATGTGGGATCTTCCCAGACCGGGGCACGAACCTGTGTCCCCTGCATCGGCAGGCAGACTCTCAACCACTGCGCCACCAGGGAAGCCCTATAGATAGTTTTTATCATAAATGGTGTTGAATTTTGTCAAAAGCTTTTTCTGCATCTACTGAGATAATCATATTGTTTTTCTTCTTCAAATTTTTAGTATGGTGCATCACATTGTTTGATTTGTGCATATTAAAGAATCCTTGCATCCTGGGATAAATCCCACTCAATCATGGTGTATGATCCTTTTAACGTGTTGTTGGATTCTGTTTGCTAGTATTTTGTTGAGGATTTTTGCATCTATAGTCATCAGTGATATTGGTCTGTAATTTTCTTTTTTTTGTAGTATCTTTGTCTGGTTTTGGTATCAGGGTGATGGTGGCCTCATAGAAGGAGTTTGGGAGTGTTCCTTCCTCTGCAATTTTTTGGAAGACTTTGAGAAGGCTGGGTGTTAGCTCTTCTCTAAATGTTTGATAGAATTCACCTGTGAAGCCATCTGGTCCTGGACTTTTGTTTGTTAGAAGATTTTTAATCACAGTTTCAATTTCATTACTTGTGATTGTTCTGTTTATAATTTTCTATTTCTTCCTGGTTCAGTCTTGGAAGGTTATACCTTTCTAAGAATTTGTCTGTTTCTTCCAGGTTGTCCATTTTATTCACATAGCGTTGATTGTAGTAGTCTCTTAGGATGCTTTGTATTTCCACGGTGTCTGTGGTAAATTCTTTTTCATTTCTAATTTTATTGATTTAGTCCTCTCCCTCTTTTTCTTGATTAGTCTGGCTAATGGTTTATCAATTTTGTTTATCTTCTCAAAGAACCAGCTTTTAGGTTTATTGATCTTTGCTATTGTTTTCTTTATTTCTATTTCATTTATTTCTGCTTTGATCTTTATGATTTCTTTCCTTCTCCTAACTTTGGGTTTTGTTTGTTCTTCTTTCTCTAGTTCCTTTTGGTGTAAAGTTAGATTGTTTATTTGAGAGTTTCTTCAGGTAGGTTTGTATTGCTATAAACTTCCCTCTTAGAACTGGTTTGGCTGCATCCCATAGGTTTTGGGTCGTCGTGTTTTCATTGTCATTTTGTCTCTAGGTATTTTTTGATTTCCTCTTTGACTTCTTCAGTGATCTCTTGGTTATTTAGTAACATATTGTTTAGCCTCCATGTGTTTGTGTTTTTTATATTTTTCCCCTGTAATTGATTTCTAATCTCATAGTGTTGTGGTCTGAAAAGGTGCTCGATATGATTTCAATTTTCTTAAATTTACTGAGGCTTGATTTATGATCCAAGATGTGATCTATCCTGGAGCATGTTCCGTGAGCACTTGAGAAGAAAGTGCTTTTGTATGGAATGTCCTATAAATATCAATTAAATCTATCTGGTCTATTGTGTCATTTAAAGCTTGTGTTTCCTTATTAATTTTCTGTTTGGATGATCTGTCCATTGGTGTAAGTGCGGTGTTAAATTTCTTCCACTATTATCGCGTTACTGTTGATTTCCTCTTTTAGAGCTGTTAGCAGTTGCCTTATGTATTGAGGTGCTCCTATGTTGGGAGCATATATATTTTTAATTGTTATATCTTCTTCTTGGATTGATCCCTTCATCATTATGTAGTGTCTTTCCTTGTCTCCTGTAACATGCTTTATTTTAAAGTCTATCTTATCTGATATGAATATTGCTACTCCAGCTTTCTTTTGATTTCCATTTGCATGGAATATCCTTTTCCATCCCCTCACTTTCAGTCTGTATGTGTCCCTAGGTCTGAAGTGGGTCTCTTGTAGACAGCATATATATGCGTCTTGCTTTTGTATCCATTCAGTGAACTTGTGTCTTTTGGTTGGGGCATTTAATCTATTCATGCTTAAGGTAATTATCGATATTAGCATTTTCTTAATTGTTTTGGGTTTGTTTTTGTAGGTCCTTTTCTTCTCTTGTGTTTCCCACTTAGAGAAGTTCCTTTAGCATTTGTGGTAGAGCTGGTTTCCTGGAGCTAAATTCTCTTAGCTTTTGCTTGTCTGTAAAGCTTTTGATTTCTCCATCAAATCTGATTCAGATCCTTGCTGGGTAGAGTAATCTTGGTTGTAGTTTCTTCCCTTTCATCACTTTAAGTGTATCATGCTACTCCCTTCTGGCTTATAGAGCTTCTTATGAGAAATCAGCTGTTAAGCTTATGGGAGTTCCATTGTATGTTGTTTGTCGTTTTTCCCTTGCTACTTTCAATAAAGTTTTCTTTGTCTTTAATATTTGCCAATTTGATTACTATGTGTCTCAGTTTGTTTCTCCTTGGGTTTATCCTGTATTAGACTCTCTGCTCTTCCTGGGCTTGCTTGAGTGTTTCCTTTCCCATGTTAGGTAAGTTTTTGACTATAATCTCTCAGATATTTTCTTGGGTCCTTTCTCTCTCTCTTCTCCTTCTGGGACCTCTATAATGCGAATGTTGTTACGTTTAATGTTGTCCCAGAGGTCTCTTAGGCTGTCTTCATTTCTTTTCATTCCTTTTTCTATATTCTGTTCCACAGCTTTGAATTCCACCATTCTGTCTTTCAGGTCACTTATTCGTTCTTCTGCTTCAGTTTTTCTGCTACTGATTCCTTCTAGTGTAGTTTTCATTTCAGTTATTGTATTATTCATCTCTGTTTGTTTGTTCTTTAATTCTTCTAGCTCTTTGTTAAACATTTCTTTCATCTTCTTGATCTTTGCCTCCATTCTTTTTCCAAGGTCCTGGATCATCTTCACTATCATTATTCTGAATTCTTTTTCTGGAAGGTTCCATATCTCCCCTGCATTTGGTTGTTTTTCTGAGGTTTTATCTTTTTCCTTTATCTGGTACACAGCCCTCTGCCTTTTCATCTTGTCTTTCTTTCTTTGAATGTGGTTTTTGTTCTGCAGGCTCAGGATTGTAGTTCTTCTTGCTTGTGTTGTCTGACCTCTGGTAGATGAGGCTATCTAAGAAGCTTGAGCTAGTTTCCTGATGGGAGGGACTGGTGGGTAGAGGTGGCTGTTGCTCTGGTGGGCAGAGCACAGTAAAACTTTAATCCACTAGTCTGATGATGGGTGGGGCTCGGTTCCCTCCTTGGTTGTTTGGCCTGAGGCAATGCAACAGTGGAGCCTATCCAGGCTCCTTGTTGGGGCTAATGGTGGACTTTGGGAGGGCTCAAGCCAATGGGTTCTTCATATAACTTCTGCTGCCAGTGTCCTTGTCCTCACGTTGAGCCACAGCCACCTCCCGCCTCTGCAGGAGACCCTCCAACGCTAGCAGGTGGGTCTGGTTCAGTCTCCAGTGGGGTCACTGCTCCTTCCCCTGAGTCCCGATGCGCACACTACTTTGTGTGTGCCCTCCAAGAGTGGAGTCTCTGTTTCCCCCAGTCCTGTCGAAGTCCTGCGGTCAAATCTCACTAGCCTCCAAAGTCTGATTCTCTGGGAATTCCTCCTCCCATTGTTGGACCCCCATGTTGGGAAGCCTGGTGTTGGGTTCAGAACCTTCACTCCAGTGGGTGGACCTCTGTGTTGTAAGTGTTCTTCAGTGTGTGAGTCACCCACCCAGTAGTTATGGGATTTAATTTTATTGTGATTGCACCCCTCCTCTGGTCTCATTATGGCTTCTCCTTTGTCTTTGGATGTGGGGTATCTGTTTTGGTGAGTTCCAGTGTCTTCGTGTCGATGATTGTTCAGCAGTTATTTGTGATTCTGGTGCTCTTGCAAGAGGGAGTGAGAGCACATCCTTCTACTCCGCTATCTTGAACCCAAAGTTATTTTCCTTTAACACTTTTTCTGTCTCTCCACAATACTTGCACAATTTTTCTTTCTTTCTTTCTTTTTTTTTTGTGGTACGCAGGCCTCTCACTGTTGTGGCCTCTCCGGTTGCAGAGCACAGGCTCTGGATGCTCAGGCCCATCGACCGTGGCTCACGGGCCCAGCCACTCCATGGCACGTGGGATCTTCCCGGTTCAGGATATGAACCTGTGTCCCCTGCATCGGCAGGCGGACTCTCAACCACTGCGCCACCAGGGAAGCCCCACTTGCTCAATTTTTACAATTGTTTTAAGGTCCATTAGCATTCTTATTGCTTCTGCTGTAGTTCCCACTTTGGGTTCAGTGAAGGGATTTAGCTTCTAGGGTTGGATCACCATTTTCCTAATTAATTTTTACTGGTTCTTTTACTTTACTCTCTTAATAGCTCAAATGGAATTTCAGTTGATCCTTTCATGGCTGTTGGTCAAAATGAGTAATTTTTGACTCTTAAGAGAAGAAGGATCTATCTTACCTAAAAAGTGTTGCAACCACCAATGTTGGAAGTACAGGTTTCTTGAATGCTTTAACTGTCTCTTGGTGTACTTTCAGTTTTGTTCTACCCACGATTCTATCTTACCTCATTTTTCTTGTTTAAATATTATTAGCAATGACCATAATCATGATATCATATTTCACGTTTGGATGTAAACATTTAGTTTTAACTATACATATTATTCCTTTGGCCAAATATGTTTGTTATTATATTTTGCATTCAATATATATGTCTGTCCAGATATATGTCTATTAAATATACATAGACATATATCTAGGCATATATCTAGAGAGAGTTTCAAACAGCACATATATATGTGTATATATATGTTTAATAGACATATGTCTGGTGAGACAAATATATACATATATATGTGCTATTTGATTATTTCTCTAAAAAATGATTTAAAAGATTCATACTTAACCTAGTATTTACCTAGTGCAGACTGAGTATCTTGCTGGACTTCTATTCATATTTGAGGCTTATATTGTACTTAATGAAAAATAGACCAATTACTTATGCTTTTCTAGTAAACAGTATCTGAATGCAGCTAAGTATATGTAAACAAAATTATAGTCTTTCAGATTTGTATCAAAAGGTTTAAAATACATTTTGACTTTAAAATATAAAGTCAGATACATTCATGATTAATGTACATAGAGAATATTTTTTTATATTCATTCCTTTGTTTTATTTTTTAGATTCCACATATAAGTGATAACATACAGCATTTGTCTTTGTCTGACTTATTTCATTAAGTGTAATACTCTCCATGTCCATTCATGTTGTTGTAAATGGCAAAATTTCATTCTTTTTTATGGCTCAGTAGTATTCGTGTGTGTGTGTGTGTGTGTGTGTGTGTGTGTGTGTATACCACATCTTCTTTATCCATTCATCTGTTGATGGGCACCTAGGTTGCTTCCATATCTTGGCTATTGTAAATAATGCTGCTATGAACATTGCAGTGCATGTATCTTTTTGAATTAGCGCTTTCATTTTCTTGAGATATATACCCAGGAGTGGAATTGCTGGATCATATGGTAGTTCTATTTTTAGTTTTTTGAGGAACCTCCACACTGTTTTCCATAGTGGCTTCACCAATTTACATTCCCACCAACAGTGTACAAGGGTTGCCTTTTCTCAACATCCTTGTCAACATTTGCTACTTATGGTCTTTTTGATGATAGCCTTTCTGACAGGTGTGAGGTGATACGTCATTGTGGTTTTGATTTGCATTTCTGTGATGATTAGCAATATTGAGCATCTTTTCATGTGCCTGTTGGTCATCTATATGTCTTTAGGAAAATGTCTATTCAGGTTTTCTGCCCATTGTTGAATCTTTTTTTTTTTTTGATACTGAGTTGTATGAACTGTTCAGATATTTTGGATATTAACTCCTTATAGGTTACATTATTTGCAAATATCTTCTCCCATTCAGTAGGTTGTCTTTTCATTTTGTTGATGGTTTCCTTCACTGTGCAAAAACTTTTAAGTTCAATTAGGTCCCAATTGTTTATTTTGCTTTTGTTTCCTTTGCCTAAGCAGACAGATCCAAAAACTGTTGCTGTGATTTATGTTAAAGACTGATCAGCCTATGTTTTCTTCTTGAAGTTTCCTTCTGTCTGGTCTTACATTTAGGTCTTTAATCCATTTTGAGTTTATTTCTGTGTGTGGTGTGAGAAAATGTTCTAATTTCATTCTTTTATGTGTAGCTGTCCAGTTTTCTCAGCACAATTTATTGAGCAGACTGTCTTTTTCCCATTGTATATTATTGCTTCTTTTGTTGTAGATTAATTGACCATAAGTGAATGGGTTTATTTCTAGGCCCTTTATTCTGTGCCATTGATCTATGTGTCTGTTTTTGTATCAGTACTATACTGTTTGAATTACTGTGGCTTTGTAGTATAGTCTGACAGCAGAGAGTGTGGTTAACTCCAGCTCTGTTCTTCTTTCTCAAGATTGCTTTAGCGAGAATATATATTTTAATCTCAAATTATGCACTGCTAATGTTGGAATATTATAGTGGAATATATTAATATGGCTCTTATCTCATCTGATAATCCATTCCTATTTACTTACCCTGTTTTTATTTTAACTATTACATTTACCATTATGCGAAACAAATAATTACATTTCTCTCATAAAATGTAATTATACACTCTCTACAAAGCCATCACTAATTAACTAATCACACAATTATTTATTTGTTCTCAGAATTCTGCATTAACTTCTTGCACCCCATGCATATATATATATATTTTTTGATGCATTGCTTTTCCAACAATACTATAAGCAGCTAGATGTTTGAGTAATGACCATGTTTTACACAGTATTTTGGGGCATTGTAATATATCTAGAAGTTCGGTTATTTGTATGGTAGATTCTTAATAACTTCATGTTATTTTATGATTTTTATGCATCAATTAATGTCATATAAATTTTCTTCTTTAACTTATTGTTATGGTGAATTACAGTGATAGATTTTTGAATCGTGAACCTGCCTTGCAAACCTGGATAAATCCCACTTGGCTCTGTTGTATAATTATTTGTTATACTGCTTGATTTGACTTTCAAATATTTTGTTGAACTTTTAAATATCTAAGTTCATGAGAGATTTTGGTCTGTAGTTTTCATCCATTGCACTGTCATTTTCTGGTATCGAGACTGAGGTAATACTGGCCTCATAAAGTAAATTGAGAAAGATTCCCTCCTTTTTTATGGGAAACTTGATTAAAATTGATGGCAATTCTTCTTTAAATGCATGGTAGACTTTATCAACCACCACTTGTTTTTGTAAATAAAGTTTTATTGGAACACAGCCATGCTCATTTATTTACATATTGTTTATGGCTGCTTTCATGCTTTCATGTTACAATGGCAGAGATGAATATTTGCAACAGAAACTTTTGCTCACAAATTATAAAAATATTCACTAGCTGTCTGTTTGCAGATAAACATTTGCCATCCTCTGATTTAAACCATTTTTCCTATCCAAACTTTTCATTATGATAAGCAAATTAATTTTTTGGTCCTGACTTGTCTTTTGATGAAGGAAATGATCTGAAGCAAATGATCGGTAGGAGAGAAAGTGAATAATTAGAACCCTAACAGTTCATTGACAGGACTACCAACATCTAAATAATTTAGGATTTGTTATTTTGCCATTTGTGATACAAGTTTCTCCCCCAGTATCTCAGGAGGCTATAGCATCAGGGTCTTTTGGAATGCCTCCGAAAATTTAAATTTGGAAATGGACACCACATTAAAGCTGAGTCATCTCAGCAGAGTACTTGAAGATTGGTATTAATATGGTATTAATATGCACCCACGAATCCCTCAGTGGTACTTACTGGAATACTTTCATTCCATCTCTGAATCCAGTAAACTAAAACAACTTACTGTTAGAGCTCTGGCCTTGGTGTGAAAGCTAAGTTTCTTATTTGTTCTCCTCTGGTGCTTTGTTCTCTATTCCCTAATGTGATTTTGTTACTACAAATCTTTCTTGAACTGTCAGATAAAATGGATTGTGCCAAGGTCTCTGAATCAGACAGTTTCTCTGCCTGAACTTGCAGCTTCAGCTTAAGTTGTTCCAGTTGGCCCTTTCATGCCTTTTGAGCCTCCACTCAAGCTGATTAATTTTTATTCTTTTATCTGTTTAGGAGAGAACAACATTGTCAGTGGTTGGGAATTTTCATAATGACCCTGACATCTCTCTTTGATTTTACTTGTGCTCTTAAATCTTGCATTTCCTTGCATGTATATTTTCCATCTGGTTTTATTATAAACCTCACTACGGCTAGTTATATTCAGGTCACACATCCCAGAAATCACAGCCAAGCATTCCCCTCATTTTCTCAATACTAGTGGTCTAGCAGGAGCTATAAATTTTGCTGAAAAGAAGAGGGAAGATTGGCTAGTAGCCAGTTGGGAAATGCTAGTCAAAAAAATCTCAAAGACAAATATTTTGGTAAAAGTTGGAAATAAGATAAAATTTATATTTTATTTTGGACCCCCAAAGCCCCTGCTGTTTATGCTGTATATTGACCAGTTCTTCCTTTGCCATGATCGTTTTGCCGTTATCTAAATGTGTTGTGAGATTTTTTTCAAAAATTTTCTAAGGTGTATTATCTATGGGGACATGAATTTACAAAAATGACCATTTTGTTTATTTGATTTCTGTAGAAGCACTTTGCAAAAACTCATTCCATAACTAAGCTGAGAATTTTAAATGAAAGGAAAATCCCTGAACCACCAATTCTTTGTCACACTGGTTTAACTTACAAATTTTGCTCACTAAGAAGAATGCCAAGTCATTATTCAAAGGGTATTGTCCTATTTTACATATAATTTTAACATGCATGAGTATTTGATTTTATGTCCTACAGCAAATTAAATATAGAAATTTATATCTACTGTAACCAATCAATTATATTGGTTGCAATGAGAAGTTAAAAACAAAGGGAAAGACAATAAATGAAGACAAATACTCATGCATCCCCCCACACACTAACACATTTCAACACAGACACATATGTGGCCACACAGCACGTGTAACACCCACCTATAAACATCCAACTTAATGCATAGACACTCTTTCGAACACACACACACACACACACACACACCAATCCCAGTATACACGCAGTACCTCATCTTAATATATATACTATTCTAAATCCCAACATACATGTAGATAATACACCCAACCACTATACATAAATACACAGAGCACAACCAATATAAACATACACATATTATTCACAACCCCAACACATACACCTTTTAATACACACACATATCAATAGTCACATGCATCAGCACACCTACTCTCTTCTCTCCCCAACCCACCTTGAAATTACCATTTTATTCTATATTTCCTCCACCCTTCCCACCCCCTTCCCACTCTCGGGCACCCTGTTTCATATATATTCCACATCAATCACCCACACACTTCCATCCCATTATCCACACACAAGCCTAAATGAATACATACACATAAAATTTGGAGAATGACTAATATCCCTACAAACTTCAAGGAAATCCTTTTAAGGGTATTATAGTATAAATCAGCATATGATCATAAGCTAAGGATCCAGAAAGATTACATCACATTCATTCTTCTTTATTTTAGAAGGTAAGAGAATATTTAATATGTTTCAGGAAGATTCCCATTAAACCTATGACATAACAAAACATCGCAATGATTAAAAATCCATAGGGAAAATTTCAACTATCCAGAATGGCATATTTCTTAAGATTTTCAATTTGCTGATTATTATTTTTTGGATAATCATAGATCCTTTCTTGCGCTCTAATAATCACACCATTTATATTTCAACCCTTTCCTACCATTATAGGGTGACCATATAATGAGAACATTTTTAGTTCAAAAGGGGAAGCTAGTTGTAACTTTGCCTTAACAACAGAGATAACTCAGAGCTCTCCAGGAAAGACTGTGATCACCCTTCTTATGCAGAAATTGAAGATACTCTCTTTACTTCATCATTTTCTATTCACTGTTGAGCCCACTGTAATCTGGGTCTTTCCCTCTTCACTCTGTAAAAATTACTTTTTGTGATGCTCATCCAATGTCTTAATGAGACAAATATCCAATGAATACTTTTCTCAATTTCTTGACCTCACAATTGAATATTTTATCTTTGAAATATATCTTTCTTTTTGGCTTCATGATATCACACATTACTGCCTTTCTTCTTCCTTTCTAGGTCATTCTCTTCGGGCTCTTCCTTCTCTACTTTATTGATACATTCTGGAGTATCTTGGACCTTGTTCTTAGACTACATTTTCGTTTTCTACCTGTCTTTGTTCCCATGGTTATCTCATCCACTTTTTGGAGTTAAATATGATCCCTCTAATGCCCGTTACCACCAACTTATGTCTCTGTCCCAGTAAGTTACTGAGGTCTAGCCATGTGTGTCCACCTTCACTTGGATATCTTGTAAGCATCTTAAGTTTAATAAGGCAAAACTAAACTCTACATTCCCCCCCCATACTTCAACTCCAAACCTCCTTTCTCAGGTTCTCCATTTCATAAACACCTCCTTGATGCACCCACACCAAAAATGCCCCATAACTTTCTTTCCTTATAGCTTATCTTTCATCAAATCCTGCCCATTTTATATCAGCGATGTCTTTTGAATACATTCCTTTCTCTCCATCTTCATTGGCACTCTCCCTGTCTGAGCTACAATGACCTCTACTGCAAATGACTAAATGAAACTCTCTTTCATCCATTTTTATCCTTGTCACCTCCTAGTGATTAGCCTTGCTGCAGCTCAAATAGTTGTTTTACAAGGCAAATTCATTCATGTCTTTACCTTGATCGAAACCTTTAAAGATCCTCAGCACTATTAGGACAACCTTGAAAATATTTTAAGTCTTGCACGATTCGTCCCATATTAATCAACCTAATTCTCAGTCCTCATCTCCTGCCAAATCCATCTGCTCATCACAATGGCTTTGTTTCCATTCCCTAAAATGCCCTTTTCATCACCGGGACAGTCATACATGCAGTTTAATTTGAATATGCTTCATTCCTTCTCTTTAATCTGATTATGCTTTAGGTCTAAATTTTCTTTATTTTCTTTGGGGTGTATTAGTCCCCAGTTTATGCCTCTTAAGGGGATATGGGGATGTATGTATACGTATAGCTGATTCACTTTGTTATACAGCAGAAACTAACACAGCATTGTAAAACAATTATACTCCAACAAAGATGTTAAAAAAAACCCATATATTTTCTTTCACTACATAAATCACAGTTGTAATTGCATGGTTACTGGGGTGATGTGGTTAAACTTCTGTTTCCCCTACTAGATTAAAGTTCCATGTCTATTATCATTCACATTGTAACATATGTCCAGCACACAGTAAGCATGAAGTAAATATTGGTTGAATGAATAAGAGTTGTAAACATTTAATGTAAAAGAACTACTAAGTAAGCTGGACTCAGAGTGTGCAAAAAGAAACAACCTTATTTTTTTCTGCTATACCTTTAAAATTGTTTTGCTGGTTCTTTCTTTCTCACCTCTTGGATAAGATCTCAGGAATACTCCATAGTTTGATTTTCAATCTCATATAATGAAAGTCTTCAAACCAATAAAAGCTATAGTCCAGACTAAATACAGATCCATGCTTAATTCAACTTGAAATTTAAGATTTTTGTCTTCCTGTTGGCTTTGGAAACTTGCAGTGGGACTTTCTTCTCACTTTTTTTTTTTATGTCAGGCCAAAGGGGTAGGAATGAGGAAAAAGGATATAATACATAGTAGATGTATTATAAGGATATAATACATAGTAGATTCAGTTATAGCCTAGGATCAGTGCCCACCGGATGGGATAGTGGTTTCTCCTTGTTTGATTATATTTAAAAGCCATAGGAAGAAGCCTATATAGAGGTACAGGTAAACCATGTAGGAATAAGAATAAATGTTTTGGAGGATAATGAGTCTCTAGGAGTATTGTTTTTGGAAAGAATCAAGAACACAAGTACTACAGGGATACACTTGAATACAAGGAACATTTTTTCATTTGACACTGCAGGAAAGCATATAATTTTGAGGACAGATAATTATAGCTTTGTAGATGAGTGAAGAGTAGGGGGTAATGAAATGATTTTTACTCTTGACAACTTCATTTTATTCTCTTGGAATTCGGAGGCAATATCATCAGTTGATGGAGTGTGTGGATTATGGATTGTTAGAGCAAAATTTCTTAGAAGAATTGAGCTTGAGCACGTGTCAAAGTATATTAACTTGTTAATGAAGGAACTCACAAGAAGATAATAGAGTGTGTCAGGTCAAAGCAGTATTAGGGAGAAGGATTTTATATACAATACATGAAAAAATGTTTATATTGGGTTGGCCAAAACGTTCATTCAGGTTTTTTGTAATATGTTACAGAAAAACACGAAGGAACTTTTTGGCCAGCCCAATATAATTAGGTTTTTAAGGGCGGATGCTGGTTTATTTACCATGATTATAAATCTGTTACAGCTGGAAACTTATCTTATTTTATTAGTTGGTATAGGTTAAACTTGGTAGCTCAGCGATTAGAGCCAACTACCCAGTGTTTCCGGCATGAATCATTCAAAAATAACAAGTCATATACCTGAGAAGCAGACATTATGTAATTGACCTGTGACTGTTAATCAGACACATCAAGTTAGAAGTTTCTATTCCCTTTCAAGGGTACATTTAACACATGGATACAAAAGGGCATCAAAGAGAGATTGTTTAGGAGAGGTAGCCATCACAAAATTTCTTCAGCATGCATCCAAATATTGTAGTGACACAATTTACTTATTTTTCAGGTCTTCAGCAAAACTTTTTTCTATCTTGGTCCCTTCTTTGGGGCTAGATAACCACAGATTTATCTTGACCATGAACATAAAAGTCCTCGTTAAAATTTTGTTGTACAGACATTAAATACATTTTCTGCCTATTAATCGCTCTCTGAAATCTTGAGTGTAATGAGAAATTAAAACATGCTTACCTAATACAATAGGATTGCAATCATGATTATAAATATTTTTTACAAATTTGATATTGTTCTTTTAACTCAGTTTATAATATGGCAGGGGGCAATTTCCAGTTAAAATCTAAAGATTTAATATGAGAATGAAAGAAAGGAGGAGGATACAGAAAAAGAGGTTTACAAGGAAGGAGCTGGTAGATATTCCTTAGTGAATTGAGGAAGTTCTCTTCTATTCCTAGTTTGTGGAGAGACTTTTTTTTTAAGTCATGAATGGTTGGTGGGGTTGGTCAACAAATCTAAATCCTATTTAGATTATCTATTTTTCACTGTGTGAGGTTTGGTAATTTTTGCCTTTCAAGGAATTGTTCCCTTTTATCTAAATTATCATTTTTGTGATATATAGTTGTTCAAAGATTTCCTATATTGTCCCCTTGAGGTCCATGCTTACAAACCAGCCAATTCATTTCTAGGTTAGTACCTTTCTCATATCATTTTGCCAAATAGAGCCAATGGCATTCACCCCATACTAATAATATATATTCCCCAGGGACACAAAGTTATTATATACATGACATACCTTTGACATGTTTTTCCATTATATATACATAGATGACTATTGCTCTGTCTACCTCTACCTCTAAAAACTAGTCACATGGTCTCTCTGAACCACAGTGTTCCTAAGATGCCAATACTATTTCATGCCCAAAAGGCAGAGAGCCATTAATGTTTGGTGAACAGCAGTGATGAACACCATAAGTCCTATCATCCTTATTTACACTCAGGTACCATTGTAAATTCCTAAGGAAAATTAAATATCAAAAAATGATTTTAATTTTTTAACATAATTATTTGATAAATGTTTGGACTGATTTGTGATTCCCCACTCCCCCCCACGAAAAATTCATAGGTTGAAGTCATAACCCCCAATGTGACTGTATTTGGAGATGGGGCCTTTAAGGAGGTAATTAAGGCTAAATGAAGTCATAAAAGTGAGGCCCTAATCCAGTAGGACTAATGTCGTTATAAGAAGAGGAGGAGGCACCAGGAGTGGGCACACAAAGAGAAAAGGCCATGTGAGGAGACAGAGGGAAGGCGGCCCTTTGTAAGCGAAAGAGAGAGGCCTTAGGAAATATCAAACCTGCTGATGCCTTGATCTTGTATTTCCAGCCTCCAGAAGTATGAGAAAATAAACTTCTGTTCTTTAAGCCACACAGTCTGTGATATTTTGTTATAGCAGCCCCAGCTGACTAATACAGTAAACATGGCAATCTTAATAAATTATTTGGTAAATATATTTAGAATTAATTAAATATATATATAATATATATTATATATATACTTTCCAGAGGTATGTTATTTTATATATTTTTCTAGGGAAACCTGTAATTGAGCTTGAAATATGTAACCTCATTTGCTTTGTGTAATTGAATTGCCCAAAGGATTGCAATAAAATTTATCTGCAGTAATTGTGTGAGTTGGGTGGGGTCATGAAATCAATCTAATGCAAAGTACCTTTCAATAATTACAGAAATGCTTTATTTTCATAATCTCACTGTTACAGACTTAGCAAGATATGCACATTTATATACACTAAACTGGGGTTTAGAGAACTGAAATGTGTTGACATATGTTTATTAATTCCATTTTTACTTGAAAATACATTAGCTTAGGGATTCTATTGATAAATATATGAATTTATATTGCCACTAATTTTTAAAGTTTTAGAATAGAGAAAATATTTTTTTTTAATTTTCGTTTTTTAAATAAATTGAATATGTTCTATTAAAGAAAGGATATTTTCACCACAGCATAGTGAATGTGAAGCATTTTTGATTTCAGCATTATGTTTAAAATTTTTTTCTCATTACAAACATTTTTTTAAGTCAGTATCAAAGATGGAACAGTGTAATTACTGCATATTCTATAGGGATTATACTTCTAAAAATATCTTTCTATCTGCTGTACAGCAAGTCATGAGTACACATAGTTTATACATTTGAAGCATTTAAATGAATTACTTGCAGGCTTATGCTTATTCTATAAATTCATTTTCAGCTGTCAGGAACTTAGACTATTTAAATGAAACTTTATTAGAATGCTTTCTTCTGTACTCTCTTTATCTACAACTAGTTCAGAGTAATAATAATAGCAGTAATACTATTAATTCCAATAAAGCAGCTAATATTTACTGAGCGTTTTCTATAAGCTAGACCTCGTGCTAAGTACTTTACATTGTTTCCCTTAATCTTACCCAAAAACGTATAATTTAGGTATAATCACCAATATCTTATTACAAAAGAGAAAATGAAAACTAACAGAATTAATATGAGTTTAACATCTAGTAAGTGGAGTCCGGATTGGAACTGAAACAGCTCATTTCATGATTCTTGTTCTTATTCATTTGTCCCCCAGTTTAGTATAGCCACATATCACTGGAGAGTTTGATTCAATGTTAATCCCCGCACTCTATCCATGGAGATTCTGATCCAGAAGATTTTGACTCACAAACCGCCATGTTTAGAACTACAGTTTAACAACTACTAACAAGTGGTATAAGTCTCTCCAAAATGGTAAATTCTAGCTTACAACCAACTGAAGTTTGAAAATTCTGTACAATTGCACTGCGCTTGATTGAATAATGCCTCCCCCCCCCACCCCCAAAGCTGTCTACATCCTAATCACTGAAACCTGTGAATTTTAGCTTATTTGGCAAATACTTTGCTCCTAGGATTAAGTTAAAGGTCTTAAAATGGGGATTTTATCCTGGGTTTTCTGGCTAAGCCCTAAATGCAATCACACACTTGTCCTTATATGAGGGAGGAAGAGGTAAATTTCAGACAGAAGAGGAGAAGGTAATGTGATCATGGAGACAGAGATTGGAGTGATGAGGACACAAACCAAGGATGCCAGGACCCCCCAGAGGCTGAAACAGGCAGGAACCGATCAGGCTCCAGATCCCCTGAGGGAGCACGGCTTTCAGATGGTTTGTCCTCTGCTCAGGGACAGTCCTCAAGTGTGAGAGGGTACATTTCTATTTTGCTAATCCGCTGAGCTTGTGGTAACTTGTCACAACGACTGCAAGATTCTAATACATATACCATGGGGTAGCTTTACAAACGTGCTTACTGCGCTTGATACTAGTGAATATGTAACGTGTTGAAGTTTACCTTTAGAATATCTGTGAAGAAAAAATCTGCTTATCAAACCACATGTTTCTAGATGCTGGGCGCTAGCTCACTGCGTGTGGATGGGTTGCCAGGTTTAGTAAAATAAAATAAAAGAAATAAAAGAAAACAGACTGCTCAGTTAAATTTGAATTTCAGAAAAAAACAACCAAGAATTTTTAGTATAAATATGCTCCGTTCAATATTTGGGACATGCATATAGTAAGAACTTCTTGTTATTTATCTAACATTTGAATTTAACTGGATATTCTGTGTTCTTCTGTCATGTAAAGATAAGTTGGATAAGAAGCAGGTGGTCTTTTCTTATATAAGAGTTGATGTTCAGAGGACAGGCCCATGTTACTGAGTTGTTCACTCAGCAAAATCCTAAACAAAATAAACATTTTAGAAAAATGGAGCAGACCCAATCTGATGAAATAAAACCTGTTTCATGGCTGTCATATAAAACAAATGCAAAAATCCAAAAGGAAGAGATGCATGTGGAGCCTGACACACATAGAATGAGGCAGGAGAAAGCACTTGGAGAAATCAGAGGAACTCTTCAGAATGATAGTAACAAAGCTTCAAGGTGGCTCCACATAGAACTTTTGGGAAATTCAAAGCAAATGAGCCTCTCCATCATTATCAGTCTCCAGAGACTGATAATTCATAATTATCGGTCTAATTAATTAGAGGGCACTACATTCTTTGTGCTTAAACCACAACAGACCCCTGACAGAAAAGCATTAGTTATTGCCCTGGCCTCACTCTAGGCCGAGGAGAAAGATGAGTGCCTGGTAGGCATGGTTAGATTTTGGCAAAACTGTATTTCACACAGAGGTTATTACTCAACACTCAACAAATTAGAGTTATTATTCAACCCTATTCATCACCGAAGAAAGTGACTTTTTCTCTATGTGGTGTGAGTGCAATGGACCAACTATACTTAGAATTTACTTATGAAGTCATGGTGTGACGTCTAAATGTACCACAAACCTGAAACTGCAATTACTTGTGTGAAATCCAAATGCACTAAAAATTGTTTGAATTTTTTGTGGGACATATAGCCAGTATTGCAACCTAAGAACATGTTCTACTTTGAATTTCAGTGAAATATTTTAAATGTTTTATTCTTTACATCAATTTACTTTACTTCATAAATATCTTTAGCTAAAAAGTTGAACAAGTATATGCATTGAGTTAGAAAATAACCATATGTACTCAATCCTTTTTAAAGGTTAGAACTTAGTACCAAATCTGCTGTGATCAAAGGTAAATAATGGCAGTGGTGCCCAAGAGACGGAAGAGTTAAAAGATGGTTCTAAACAATACTCAAGGCTATATTTGGCTATATTTTCTCTCTCATTGCAATTGTTTACTTTTATTGGGTTTTCATTGGATCCAGGGTCGTTTATGCTTAGGGATTCCTTGATGTCTCCTTGGAGAAAAGTTTATTTTTATTTTTGAGAGGATAGTTGGATATTTCTTTTTGAATAGTTGTGCCTAAGTGATGCTGGCAAGAGGGATACTCTGGACCTGCATATTTGTAAACAATTTCTCTGATACATGAACAGAAAGTCAATAAAAAAAAGGGAAAAGACATACTTCTTTTTGTAAAATTTTTATTGGAGTATAGTTGATTTACTGTGTTGTGTTAGTTTCAGGTATACAGCAAAATGAACCCATTATACATATAAGTATATCCACTCTTTCTTTAGATTATTTTCCCATATAGGTCATCACAGTGTATTGAGTAGAGTTCCCTGTGCTCTACAGCAGGTTCTTATTAGTTATCTATTTTATATATACTAGTGTGTATATGTCAATCCCAGTTTATCTCTCCCCCCCAAATCCCCTGGCAACCATAAGTTTGTCTTCTACATCCGTGACTCTACTTCTGTTTTGTAAATAAGTTCGTTTGTACCCTTTTTTATTAGATTCCACATATAAGTGATATCATATATTTGTCTTTCCATGTCTAACTTACTTCAGTCTGTATCACAGTCTCTAGGTCCATCCATGTCACTTGCAAATGGCATTATTTTGTTCTTTTTTTATGGATGAGTAATATTCCATTGTATATATGTACCACATCTTCTTTATTCATTCCTCTGTTGACAGACATTTAGGTTGCTTCCATGTCGTGGCTATTGTAAATAGTGCTGCAATAAACATTGGGGTGCATGTATCTTTTCGACTTATGGTTTCCTCCGAGTATATGCTCAAGAGTGAGATTGCTAGATCATATGGTAATTCTATTTTTAGTTTTTTAAGGAACCTTCATACCATTCTCCATAGTAGCTGTACCAATTTACATTCCCACCAACAGTGCAAGAGGGTTCCCTTTTCTCCACACCCTCTCCAGCATTTATTGTTTCTAGATTTTTTGATGTTGGCCATTCTGACTGGTGTGAGGTGATACCTCATTGTAGTTTTGATTTGCATTTCTCTAACAATTAGTGATATTGAGCATCTTTTCATGTGCTTTTTGGCCATCTTTATGTCTATTTAGATCTCCCATCCAACTTTTGATTGGGTTCTTTGTTGTTTTGATACTGAGCTGCATGAGCTGTATGTATATTTTGGAGATAAGCCCTTGTTGGTTGCTTCACTTGCAAATATTTTCTCCCATTCTGAGGGTTATCCTTTTGTTTTGTTTATGGTTTCCTTTGCTCTGCAAAAACTTTTAAGTTTAATTAGATCTCATTTGTTTATTTTTGTTTTTATTTTTATTACTCTAGGAGGTGGACCAAAAAAGATCTTGCTGTGATTTATGTCAGAGTGTTCTGCCTCTGTTTTCCTCTAAGAGTTTTATAGTGTCTGGCCTTACATTTTAGGTCTTTAATTCATTTTGAGTTTATTTTTTTGTATGGTGTAGGGAGTGTTCTAATTTCATTCTTTTACATGTAGCTGTCCAGTTTTCTAAACACAGGGACCATACTCAAATTTGAAAACATTTTTGGCATCTAAACATATAAAAGGATACATTAAAGTTGTTGAAAGAAAAAAAATAATTAATGAAATCTCTAGAGAAATAAAAGGAACTTAAAGTGAAAGTACCAACCTCAAATCACAATCATTTAACAAAATTTAATTATTGTGCTTCACCACCACAGTATTTCTTTCTTGTTTCAGTACAATTTATATACAGTAAAATGCACAGCTCTTATGGGAATAGCTCAGGGTATCTTTACAGATATATGCAATTGTGTAAGCCCTTCTGGGTAGTACAGTTTTTTTTTTTTTTAAAAGCTTCTTCTCTGGAGTTTTCCTATACTATCCCGTGTACTTATTGGAAATTATACACACTTATTCTTTATCAGTGTTCTATACCTAAAGAAATTGAATCCTTGGTAGATGAGCAGATTCATGTCTTAGGTCAGAAAACAAAGCAAAACAAAATAAAATAAACTTCTCCCTTGGAATAGGAAGAAAAGTGTATGCTTTCACAGGTGCTTCAAGTTGGTGGTAAAGAATTAAGAGGTCTGCCCAAAGAGAGACCATCTATACTGACATGGGGATAACTCAAGGATCAAAAAGAAAATATTAATATTTTTGGAGCCAAGTGAGCCTGAAATTGCTGAAGTGTTGTTTAAAGTCATGTTTGCTAGTGCAAAGCCATGACCCTAATGAAGATGGCCAATTCCTCCTAAAAAGGGAAGAATGTTGGAAGTCCGTGGGATTGATTTGTTTAGCCAATGTTTGCCCTCTTGAGTAGTTCAAGCAGCAATTGTAGGAATATAGTAATTCTGATTTCTGCTTGAAATGTGGACTATGTATAAGAAAAGGAATAAAGGATAGATTTGCTGGCCTAATACTGCCGTAGGGTTGCTGAGTCTTGCTCCTACAAAGAGCAGGGAGACTATAAAGCTCAGTCCTGTTTAGGATTGTCATATCCCAGGAAGTCTGAGCTGACTTAGTGATTCATCTCTGCCTGCTGTATTTGTCCAGATTGTACTGGAGCTGCCCCACACTAATTACTAAGACAATTAGGGAAATACTAACAAGATAAGACATCCTGGTATTCTGACACAGTCGTTTTAAGGGAAGATTTTGGTCTCAGAATGTTGTGACACAAAATCATAGAAATCCTGCCTTAAGAAGAAGCCAGTTCAAGCTTCTTCATTCCCACTGTGATTTTCCACACAGCCCTGCAGTACCGTCAGCAGATGGCTGCCTGTGGAGAACTTTACCCTCTGATGGGAAAATACTTTGCATGGCCATCTTCATTTATCTAAGTTTGTGGTCTTTCTACTTACATAAGAGGAATTGTCCTCTTTACCTCTGTTTAATTGCCATCTTCCAATCAACCACATCACACTTGATTCAACCATGTGACAAGCTATGGTAGTTGGAGGGAAGTCTCTCCAGAGAAGAGATTTTTTCACAGGTGACTTGCAATCTGAGAAGAGAGAAGGAACTGGAGCTTCATAAATAGTTTCAACCACTCAAGAAGGTACATTATTGTTACGGAAAACAATAAATAACTAAAATCAGTTTACTTTGAAATTGCTTTGGAGTTATGTTTTCTGTTTTTTCCATCAGAGACACAATTCAGTTAAAATATGTTGGATATCAAGACTTGTGACTCATAATCCCTCCCCTATAAAGATGTAAAATAATAGCTGGAGATCTGTATTAATATTATAACTGGTAAAGTGAGGTAAGTGACAGGAGCACTTGCATACTTCATACACATTGACCATACATTCATCTTTTTAATACAACCCGTGAGATAAGTATTACTACCGTTCGTCAATTCTAAGACACACTTTTAATTTCACATTTTAATGTGAAATGTCTTTGCTGTCTGGATGTACTTCACAATCATAATGTCTCATGATTTTTGTTAGTTAGATGGCAACTCTGATGTGGATACCATTACCTGTGCATTCATGAACATCAAAAATGCCAGAATAAAACTTCAGATTCAGTGTGAGAAGTTTGAGGGAAAACCTCAGAAACAATAATGAAACACTCTTTAAAGTTACAGGAACCAAGTGGTGATGGGTGTCGGAAAGGAGAGATGGCAATTCATACGTTTTAAACAACTTTCCTGCAACAGGAATCAAAAGTAAATGGGCTGTCTGTAATACCTAAGCCAGCATGGGAATCCAGCACCAATGGCTGTCAGTTCTTTTATGTATTATGTTAAGGAATACTGAATCGCCAATCTTTTGGATGACCCAGAGAACTACATTGTGTGAGCAAAAACAGATGTACATGAATTGTGAATCGAAAAGTGATTCAGAAAAGTCAGATGCTGAAAGTGAACAAGGTTCACAGATACTTGGACCAATTTATCTATCTTATGTTTTTTCCTTTTATTCATGTATAAAAATCCCATGTGATAAAAGTTTATGTCTAATCAGGTCTAAGAAAGCTAGTTCAATACACACAAAATTATTCTAAATATCATATTTTAACTGGCGACGTCTTTGGCAGCATATTTCCCAAAATACAAAGGTGTGTCATAATTCTTGTCCCTATTCTAGAGACAAGAAAACTGAAACCTGTGATAGGCTTATTTTGAGCAGTCACACAGCTAGTAAATTGTGGAACCATCTTTACTTTCAGATTGATCAAATAGCTGACCATGAACTGTTACATACTACGTCATGTCACCCCTGCAGGGAAAGGGTTACAAGTCTCTAAAAGAGGGAGAAAGCATCTCTGAGAGAGTAGATAAAGTGTTTATGTTGTCCTTTCAACTAGAGCCTACAACTTAATCAAAAGTCTCATCTTTCATAAAGCATTTCCTCTTTGCCATCATCTAGAAGCAAGTATTTCAGCAACAGGGAGAAGACAGAACCAGTTTCAGAATCATAGCAGTGAAAAGCCAAGAAGGCTGAGCACACAGTGCACAAAGCAGAAGATTCTGACCCAAACCAAGACATTGATGCTCACAACAGTGCTGTAGTACTTGCAGGGATAATTATTGGTGATGCTGTCCTCATCAGTGGTAGATGTGTAAATCCGAATAAAATCATGTCTGTATAAAATTCACGCTGGATCCAGAGGTGTAGAGGCCATCCTGGGAACATAGTTGTCAGTACATATACCTGCCTCTGTAACAATGTCATTTCCATTAATGGTTTGCCAATTAGTACAAACAGAATGCAGATTTCTACTGAGGCAGGCAAGCACTGTCATTCTGGATACACATCTATATTTCGGATCACTTTTACCCACTTAAACCACAGTGACTCCATGAAATTTTACTGCATAATAAATTGAAGTTCATATTCAAAAGTAAGTTGGTTATAGCTTTTGATCTAAATTCAATTCTCAGTTATATATGTCAGAAATCTAAATATGATAGAAGGTAGGGACATTAATCATCTGATGGTCACATCAGACCTCTCTGCATTTGAATTTCTGACATACAAAAGTGTATTTAGTCTCTGTTGTGAACAGGTAAACAAAAACCCTTCTCGTAAGGGAGTTTGCTTAGCTATCATACTGCATCTTTCGAAGCAGTCTAAGTAAAATTTCTAAAGCCTGTATATTCCATACATATTAGCTAATAGAGTCACTATTTTGTACTATTTAGTAAAACTCATCAGTAACTTTACATTTGCATAGTAACAGGTAGTTTTTCCTTTAGTCATTGATTACATTTTCCACGTGTGTTTCACCCACCAAGATTTGTGAAAAGATTAGAAATTAGTTGGATTCCAAGTAGGTGTTTCTGATCCACCTTCCCCTCACAACTGTGCATGAACATTACTGATTAAAACAAATAGATAAAAACTATTTTAAATTGGGTGCCAGTCCACCAGATTTAAGTCCAGGCTGAACTGAATAGCTGAATAAATTGCCTCCCTGTAAGAACTAGAGGAACAGTGATTAGTTGTGATGAAGAGAGAAAGCTAAGATGTGACTTCGCCAGTACTTTCAAGAACAATGAAAACCGATTATATAGAGAATTTTAGTCCCCATTTCTTTTTAGAGAAAATCAACTAACTTTAGATTTCAACGTGATAGATTATGACCTGCCATTTGGGAAAGGTGTTATAAGAAGTCAGAAATGATAGCAGAATTGATCAAATTTTATCTAATTTATTCACTAGAAGTTAGGAGCTTTAAGTTAAGTTATAACACTATATTGTTTTGTGTGGTAAAGCATAAGGTTAGAGGACTATGGACTTGCTGCTAAGGTGAGATAAAGAAAACTATGTTCTCATCCAACTCCCTATGTGCCTTTGATCCTCAAATCTCCATGATTAGACTGTTTTAATTTATAATATTAATTTTTTGTTTCCAGGATTCCTGCTTAATGTCAAATACTTCTGCGGGGTTTTAAATTTTTGCCAATGCCTTACCAATGATCATTTTAGAGGAGGACATGTTTTCTTATTTCCAATTTTATTCATGAGCGAGGCCGTAGGGAATAGGACCCAGATGAAGAACAGCAGGAACACTAAGACAGGCAACTGACACAAACATACTGTAGTAGGTGTTCAATAAACATTTATTAATTACTGAAGTGTGAATTAATAGTTACTAAAGAGGAGGCTGTGCATATATGGATATATATAGTATATTATATATTCTATGTACATTAGGCATAATAGAAGAGAAAAAATATTCCTACAAGAAAACTCTTCACTATCAGGCACTGCTTAAGAATTTGTTGTCTGGTTTTAGATAAACCTGGCTTCGAATTCTGGTCTCCCTAATCTTTAGCTTTCTCATCTATATGATGTAGATAATACTCCCTACCTTGTAGAATTTTCTTAAGGGTTAATAAATCATTTACACTTTATTTTATAGGCTTACTCTGAGGATTTGATGACGTAGTATTTTTGAAATACTTGGTACCTGACTCAGAGAAATTGCTCAATAAATATTGTACTAATTACTATCTTCCTCAACATTTCCAATACTGATCCTTAGCTATGTCAGGGATTGAAAATAAGCAGAGGTAAGTGGAGATTTGCAAAGCAGTCTGTGGAAGTACAGCAGGAACTCTCAAAGGAAAGCCAGTAGCTAAGACTCTGGGTGTAGAGGAAGGAGACTGGGTAAGTTGGTCAGGAAGTATTTCCCCCAAATTGATGATATTTGAGAAAAATTTTAAAGAAATATAATAATTACTTCGACGATGGGCCCGGCAGGAGCATTCCATGCAGTAGGATGAGTAGGTGTGAAGGCACAGAGGCATAAAAATTGAGGCACCTTTAGGGAACTATAAATTACTCTGCATGGAGTAGCATTAGAAATGGGGTGGTGGGAGGTGATTAAGAGAGGATCTGCAATTGCCAACAAACACATGAAAGAAGGCTCAACATCACTAATCATTAGAGAAATGCAAATTAAAACTACAATGAGGTATCACCTCACACCAGTCAGAATGGCCATCGTCAAAAAATCTACAAATAATAAATGCTGGAGAGGGTGTGGAGAAAAGGGAACCCTCTTGAACTGTTGGTGGGAATGTAAATTGATACACCAACTATGGAGAACAGTATGGAGGTTCCTTAAAAAACTAAAAATAGAACTACCATATGACCTAGCAATCCCACGACTGGGCATATACCCGAGAAAACCATAATTCAAAAAGAGTCATGTACCACATGTTCACTGTAGCTCTATTTACAATAGCCAGGACATGGAAGCAACTTAAGTGTCCATCAACAGATGAATGGATAAAGAAGATGTGGCACCTATATACAATGGAATATTACTTAGCCATAAAAAGAAACAAAATTGAATTATTTGTAGTGAGGTGGATAGACCTAGAGTCTATCATAAAGAGTGAAGTAAGTCAGAAAGAGAAAAACAAATACTGTATGTAACACATATATATGGAATCTAAAAAAAAAAAAATGGTTCTGAAGAACCTAGGGGCAGGACAGGAATAAAGACACAGACATAGAGAATGGACTTGAAGATACGGGGAGGGGTAAGGGTAAGCTGGGATGAAGTGAGAGAGTGGCATGGACTTATATATGCTAGTAAATGTGAAATAGCTAGCTAGTGGGAAGCAGCCACATAACACAGGGTGATCCGCTCGGTGCTTTGTGACCACCTAGAGGGGTTGGATAGGGAGGGTGGGAGGGAGACGCAAGAGGGAGGAGATATGGGGATTATATGTATATGTATAGCTGATTCACTTTGTTATAAAACAGAAACTAACACACCTTTGTAAAGCAAGTATTCTCCAATAAAGATGTTAAAAAAAAAAAGGAGGATTTTCAGACTTCGACTAGAGCCATTTCCTGAAGAATTGTTCATGGCACATGACAGAATTGGGCTAGGTTGTGTAAAAGAAAGGAAGTTCTAAAATGTTTTGAGGGAGGGATTGGTGTGATTGGATTTGGAACCATTCTACAGGTAGTGAGAGTGATGAATTAAATATAACACCACCAGCCACAAGAAAATCCATTAGTAATCAAAGGTTCAGGTGCGGGTGTATGCAATAGTCTTGATGGAGCTGAAAAGGAAGGGATGCTGTACAGAAGTATATATGAGGTAAAAAAGGCAGGACTTAATAATAGATGAGATGTGAGGAATTAAAAAAAGACAGGCTTCTCAGATGACTCAGGATTCTGACCTTCATGGTTGAGTTTGGCCTTTCACCAATATAGAAATTAAAATGGTCTTGATTGGGAAGCCACTTCTTTCTTTAAAAGTTTCCTAAAAAGACTTCCTCCTTTTTTCTACTTTTTTAGTTCTTGAATGCTAACAAGAATTCTTTTAGTGATTTGTTATTCTACTCTCCATGAGCCTGTTGGTGTGGTAACTTTAAAAATACGAACACAAAATTCGATATAACTTTTAATTGCCTTCATTTTATTTTTTATTTATTCCCTGGATATATATACTAAGATTTTCTTCCTTTCTACAAAAGGAAAGGTCACATTAAATCTGTTTTCAGCTCAACACTTGTCACATTACTTAGATTCTCACAAAATTCCTTTTAAAAATTCTTAACAAGGAACCAAATGATCTCAGTGAAGGTCAGCCCAGGAGCAACTTAGACAAATTTGGAAACTTAACCAACTCTTTCTGACACCAAGTTACTTATATTAGAATATAAAACACTTTAATGACTATCCTTTGAAATGTAGACTAATTTTTAGCTTCAAATTTATCATTAGAGAGGGGCTTCCCTGGTGGCGCAGTGGTTGAGAGTCCGCCTGCCGATGCAGGGGACGCGGGTTCGTGCCCCGGTCCGGGAGGATCCCACGTGCCGCGTAGCAGCTGGGCCCGTGAGCCATGGTCGCTGAGCCTGCGCGTCCGGAGCCTGTGCTCCGCAACGGGAGAGGCCTCAGCAGTGAGAGGCCCGTGTACCGAAAAAAAAAAAATTTATCAGTAGAAATAGGTTTGAATGTGCCATATATAAACGCTGATCAGTCTGTACTGTACAATGAAAGTTGAAATTGTTGTCATGTTGCCAATTACCTGTTTTGTAGCTGATGGACTGAAAGTTGTAGGTACGGTAATTATAGATATCGATTAATACTGGCCACGGAAGCTTAACATTCAGTCCACAGGAAGAGTGACCTCATTGATATTCAGTATGTTTCGAGAGCTTTTTTCTTGTGTTGCGTCACTTTAGACTTGTACCTCTAGAACTAGAGTCAGCAAACTTTTCCTGTAAAGGGCCATCTAGTAAATATTTTCAGCTTTGTGGTCGCAATGATATGTGTTTCAACTACTCAACACTGCTGTTGTAGCACAAGAGCGACCATATACACTACGTACACAAGTGAGGGAGTCTGTGTGCCAATAAAACTTTATTTTCTCAAACAGGCAGTGGCCTAGCTTTGGCTCATGGGACATTGTTTGCAAACTCCTGCCCTAGAGCCCAGTAAATAATCTATAAGCAAGTGAAATACACCAGCAGGGCCTTGATTCAGATTGTACTGTGAGGATTGTTTTCTCCTCAGTCATCATTAGTACAAGTGTCTTCCCTCATAAGAAACCAAAGTTAATATAGCAGGGATACCTTTTATTGATTCTCACCAGACAGATCCTATAAATCTGTTTCTGTACTAGAATCAATTGACTTGTACCTCATTGGGTCCTGTTCTGTCCCCTCTTCTCTATTTTTAATTCCTCACCTGATATCAGTTCTCTTGTATCATATACAGTGACTGTATAGAAAATTTCATTCTTACAAGGAACCCTCATGTTGTCCCTTTATAGCCACACTGATCTTCCTTCCTCCACTCACCAAACCCATCCCTAAACTCTGTAATCCATTTCTCCAATCCACACATCTCAAAGGCACCAAAGTTCATGTAGAGTGTTTGCCACCTGAGCCTACTACTTACTCATTACACCTTAACTAATATTTCCTTAAAGTCATTTGCATCATCCAGAGGCTTTATATCAATGAAAATCTAAATAGATTCTGCACTGACCAACTTTCTCTCAGGGCTTTTGGCTAATATATTATCTTACAATACTGTTAGATTTCTTTTCCTTACATTTGGCCCCTGCTGTTAATCGATCATTTCTAATCTTGGTTTAATTGCTATTTTCTTGGAATCTTCTTGCTTTTGTTTATACTTCCCTGAACCTACTAAAGTGACTACGTGCTCAATGGAAGCAGAACTTCTGCATTTCATTTGTAGGGATGTACATAACCATGTATTTATAGTCACATACTCACACATTTATAGACTCATAGCATACCAACTATAAATGAATTTCAATGTATTAATCAACAAATCATATTCATAAGTTAAACTTTTATTATGAGCTATTTGTACAGTCACATGCAGATAAGTGAAATGTTACAAAGACATTGGTGCATCCTTTATCCAGTTTCTCCAAACGGTAACATCTTGCAAAAACTGATAGCACAATATCACCACCAGGATACTGAGATTGATACAGTCAAGATACAGAACATTTCCACCACTGCAAGGATCCCTCATGTTGCCCTTTACAGCCACACCTCCCTCCCTCCCCCATCCTCCAATCTTTTCTCTAAACCCTAGCAACCACTAATCTGTTCTCCAGTTTTACAGATTTGTGACTTTAAGCGTGTATGATAAATGCAGTATGTAACTATCTGGGAATGGCTTTTTTTTTCCACTTGGTATAATCTTCTGGAAATTCAGCTAAATTTTTGCATGAATCTGTTGTATCCAATTTTTTTCTTTTGCTGAGTGGTATTTTCTAGGTTGTTGAATTTTATGAGTGCAAAGTTATTTGTAGTAATCCCTTATCTTTTTAATGGCAGCAGAGTCTGTAGGGATAAACCCTGTTTAATTCCTGATATTGGTCACTTGTGTCTTCTCTCTTTTTCATCTTGTCAGTCTTGCTAGAGGCTTGTAAGATTTTTAAATTATTTCAAAGGATCAGCATTTTGATTTATTGATTTTATCTATTGTTGTTTTAATTACACCGATTTCTGCTCTCATCTTTATTAGTTCCTTGATTTTTCTCTCTTTGGGTATATGTTGCTCTTTTGTTTCTAGTTTCTTGAGATAGTAACGTAGATTATTGATTTAAGACCTTTTCTATTTTCTAATATAATCATTTACTGTTATAAATTTCCCTCTTAGTACATGCATTCTGTTATGTTGTCCTATACATTTTGATATGTTGTATTTTCACTTTCATTCAATTCTATGTATTTTTAGAGATTTCCTTTAAGACTTCCTCTTTGACCTGTGGGTTTTTTTAGAAATGGGTAGTTAAATTTCCACATACATGTTTAGAAAATTTCCTGCAGTTTTTCTGGTATTGATTTTTATTTTACTCCCTTTTATGGTCAGACAACATAATCCGTACGATGTTGGTTCTTTTATATTTGCTGAGATTGTTTTATGGACTAGAGTATGATCTATTTTGGTGAATACTTTGTAAGTGCTTGAAACAATTGTATATTCTGCTATTGTTTACTGGAGTGTTCTAAACATGTTAATTAGGTCTTTTTGATTTTGTTGTTCAGATCTTCTATATCCTTGTGTAGGTGTTATATCAATTTATTAGAGAAGATGTTAAATTCCCCATGTGTTAATTGTGAATTTGTCTTTTTTCCTTTCATCTCTATCAGTTTTCATTTTGAGTATTTTGAGGCTCTGTGGTTTTGTGCATACACATTTACAATAATTATGTCTTCCTGGGATTAATCATCTATCATTATTTAATGCTGCTCTTTATTTCAAATAGTTTTCTTTGCTCTGAAGTCTACTTTCTTTATGTAAATATGATTACTTCTGATTTTTTTAAATTGATGTTTTCATGCTATATCTTTTTTCCATCTTTTCTTTCAACCTACCTATATCATCTAAGTTGACGTGAGTTTCATGTAAACAGCATATAGTCTAGTCCTGACCCTTCATCTACTCTTCTAATCTGTGGCTTTTGGGGAATATTTAGACAATTTACATTTACAGTAATTAGTGATATGTTAGGGCTTAAGTCTGGTAAATTATTTGTTCTCTGTTCTCTCTGTTTCTTTTTTTCCCCCCATCTTCCTGTAAGTCACTTGCACTTTTTTTTTTTTTTTTTTTTAACAGGTTGTCATCTCTATTTGCTTACAGCATTTTTTAGTGAATCGCTTTGTAGAGTTTTCCCAGCCCCTGCTCTGGGTATTACAAACTATAACATACCTGTGGCTTATTACAATCTACCTGTATCATGTTCTATCACGTTGCATGACATGTGGAAAGTATCACAGGAATATAGTATTCTTAAGCCAAGATATAGTTTCCTTTTAGAGACAATGGTATCAGAATCCTTCACTAAAATGTGAAAGATGACTCAGCATAAAAAGTACCTGCTATCAATTGCATTGCCAGCTACACAGGAAACCTTTCTTTGGTCAGTTCCCAGGAAATTAATGAACAGATTTGATTCTGCTTAGCTTGGAGAACTGATAAAAATCTCACTCCAAGGTAATGTGAAAGAAGACATAATTTTTCACTTTCTATTCTTTTAAGAATAATTAAAAGACTTAATTTAAAAAATCACTATACCATTCAAAGTTCTTTTCCACTCCAAACTATAATAATACTGATTTAATAATATCTGATTATCAGATAAACCCAACTATCTATATCCTAGGCTATAAAAATCTTTTCTTTGTATTTGGACTTTTCAAAAGGTTGAATATTTTTTAATGGTAAATGATTTTTCTTACTTCTGTTTTAACTTCCATTAGCATTTCTAATTTATGAAAGCAATGAGACTGTTCTTTCTTATCTCCATAGAGAGAAAGATTATATAGAACTATATATCCTGACACTACACAAACAAAACAAAATAGGAATAATTTATTTCCAAGAACTAAAATATATTTGTTGTCTTTAAATTTAATTTAAAAATATAGATATATAGATGAGGGTTGATTAATTTGACCAGGAAGAAGAGTGTTCAAAAATGTGGATAAATTATAAAATTGTAACCAATTTTTGAAAAATGAATGTGAGAATGATAAGTGATTAAGAATGTAAAACAACATTCCACAATAAAGGCATCAAGACACAAACCGTGTCTAATCTGTTGTTAGAATATAGGGCATTTGAAAGATGTAAATGGAGATAAAATTGTAAAAACAGTATTCTGGAAACTTCTCAGTAATTACAATGCTACTTGAATCCTTTCCTACTAAGCAACTACACGTATGCAATCTAAAAATTTCAATTATAAATCAGTTTTCCAAAAATGAATGAAAACATATTAAGCATTTCTGTTCTTTATTTTGACATAGTGACTTTTGCAGCATCATTTAGTTACTATGACAACACTGGACATTTGTTTTTAAGATAATTTCCAAATTGAGTTTCAGAAGTTTTTGCGGTTTATTCATGTCAATGCTTAGAATGTTACAGAAGGGCAACAGAAGGTGAAATGCATGTTGCTCTGTCAAGACAATGTTGGTATCATAAGTAAACCACATGGAATCCACTAACACCAACATCCCACAGTAATAAGTGGCCCAGCGCCCCATTCTCAGCATGCTGATATTGGTTAGATTATTGACGAAGAATTGACAGACATTTTGCAGTGATTTACTATTCAAGAGGGAATCGGATGTGGGGTGATTCAAATTATTGGTTCTAAATGCAAGCATTAATGGTAAACAGTTGATAGTGTCCTTTACAAAAGTCAGTTTAATAGATCTATATGTGTTATTCACCATTCATTCATTTATTCATTCATCCACTCATTCCCTCTTTCATCCATTTACTCATCCTCACAGATAGCCACATAGACTATCAAATATGTTCAAGGCATTATACCAGGTAAAGGTGATTATGATAATCTTGCCTTCAAAGAACTAATTATCTGTAATTGGAAAAGAAATGTAACCACACAGGAAAAAAAGTCTATTGTGAAGAAAAATAAAGATCTCTGGGAGAAAGAAGTGAATGAGTAATTTAAATTAGACCTCAAAAATAAGGAAAACATTGACAGAGATGTTGAAAGTTTATCCCAGGCAGGAGTGAAAGAAAGTAAATGGGAAATTCCTAATGGGCTGTAGCCTGGAGTTAGTGTTCAGTGGTAGATAAGGCTGCATGGTAGTTTTCTAATTATCGTCAAAGCCACAGGCAAATTAGAAAAATATATGTTCTGTGGCTGAAGTTTTCTGTGTTCCTAAAGTGTTGTAAATTTGGAAAGAATAAAAGAGATTTTCAAATCCGAGAAATATTTTTGTGTTGCATTATTAATGAGACTAAATACATGTTCATATCATACATGAGGGAATGCAACCATTTTGCACTTTAAAATTTTTACAGTTGCTATCATGTTATATCTAATTTGTGCCTAGAGAATGTATTTGTTTTTCATGTGCTGGGATTCACCTGCTGTTTAACAATTTAACTTTATGAGCACAGCTCCAGCACCTTGATTTCCATTAGGTATGTGTAACAAACTTTTCTACTCACAGAAACTTTGAAAAGATATGATTCTGGTTGTCCTAATAATCACTATCCATTGATGGTCAAGCCAGACACATTATCTGAATCACTGAGTGACTAGACTTTCTACTGATAGTCTCTAAGACTATTTTGAAGCTATTTTGTTTTACTCACAAAGGAAACTTAAAGAGAGTAAAAAAAAAATCTGTCCCATGCTCTACTTTATAATTGAAACTACAGTGAAGACTCAGTGACTCAAATCTGTCTCAAAAGCTTATCTTGAGAAATAATAAAATAATTTGACATTAATAGATCAGTCATTCACAACTTTCTTGTTTTTATTTTTCTGTTACTCTCTGTAGCCCAGTATTTTAAATTGCTTAGTAGAGTTTAGGTTTATTTCAAATTTTTGATAATGATTCCCAATAAGAAGCACATTTTTCCTCATGATACAGTACATACACACACGCACACATGCACACACACACACACACACAACTGAGACAAAACTCTCATGAAACAGTATTGTGATGCTCCCTGATACTCTCCATTTTATTTTACTTCATTTTGTTTTATTTTATTTCATGAAAAATATTTTAGTTAAGATTCATTAAATTTATTTCAATCCTCCCACGTGGGTTGAAACCTACAGTTTGGAAAATTTTAGGATAATGTGATTTTTTTGCCTTCTCTCTCAATTAAAAAAAAAGAGTTTATTTTGTAATCAGCTGTTTTTCTACTTTAAATAGTCTTCCTTACTGTAATGTATTCAATTGACTTTTTTGCCTTCTGTTAAAATGATGGCAATTTTACCTTGACTTGAGGCTACATGTTTACAAAAAATAACAATGAAGAAATTGTATGTTAAGAACCAAATTGTAATATTTTTCTCCTTGTCAGTGAAACAATGAACCATTTTAATTACTTTGATACTAAGAATTATTTTATAGATTTGAGGGATATGACTTTGAAATATAACATTGTGGGTTGGCTTCTGCAGGAAATTGATTCAGTAAGGTAAATCAAAATACCAGGAGAGCTTAAGGTAACCATGAGTTCTGTTGTGTATTTTAATATTAATGAAAACCGCTTTTATGTGGAACAAAAACAAGTAACATATTGTGCCTATGGGAAAAATTCCATCCTGAAAACTTTACACATTACGTTTAGATTCTCATCATTTTATAATGTGTTTTCTCTGTTGGACTTCATATTGGTCTGGTTTCTTAAAATTTCTGAAATGTATAAATGATAACAAAAATAGATTTTTTATGATGACTATAAACAAAGAGTATTTCTGTACTACAAATGAAAATATTTTAGTGTTAATTCTTACATATACCTATATTACTTTAAAAATCTGGAGTGAAAAATTTAAATAATACAGTTTATAAGTATCTCCAAAAGTTAGCTATGTGTCAGGCAATATGGTAAGTATTAGTTCAAAGTACCTTGTCAATTCTCACAGAAAGCTGTCTTTTTTTTTTTTAATTAATTAATTTTTGCAGTGTTGGGTCTTCGTTTCTGTGCGAGGGCTTCCTCTAGGTGTGGCAAGCGGGGGCCACTCTTCATTGTGGTGCGCGGGCCTCTCACTATCGCGGCCTCTCCTGTTGCGGAGCACAGGCTCCAGACGTGCAGGCTCAGCACCTGTGGCTCACGGGCCCAGTTGCTCCGCGGCATGTGGGATCCTCCCAGACCAGGGCTCGAACCCGTGTTCCCTGCATTAGCAGGCAGATTCTCAACCGCTGCGCCATCAGGGAAGCCCTCATAGAAAGCTTTAAGGAAGATATTATTTGTTCCCACTTAGAAGATGACAGGTCTTTAAAGGAAATAATTAGTGAAACACTTTGAACTTAGTCACAGCTGAGCTCTTAACCATTATGCTATACATCTGGTACCTTTTCACCACATCTATTTTAATTATTATCATAGATTCAGACAATTATGGTGCTAACAGTTTAACAACCTTCAGAATGAAAAACATGTATCCACTACATTGTGACAGTTTTACTTCAGTATGTTATTCACTGCACCAAGACATATATTAAACCCTATTTTCCCTACTCAGATTGAGAACTCAAAGAATGACCTCACCGAAGGAACATAAAATGAGAGTCAAAACAATAATAAGAGAAAAAGTTATGTAAGCATCTAATACTGCTAATGCACAAGGGAAATAAAAAAAATAATAAATCTTTATCATACAAATATATGCAAATGTGTCCACCTTCAGAAAACTCAAGGGAAACATATAAACTAATGTTCATATTCCTGATACTTCCTTGAAGTGAATATGTTATTCAACAGCATTTCTCTAACGTCATTCATTTGATTCAGTTATTACTTCCGATATTGTCATTTCTTTAATATAAATACACAGTAATATGTTATTAGAAGGAGTAAAGTTTTAGAAAGAAGGAATTGGGGGTGGGAGTGTGGTCAAGTATTGCCATGAATTAGAAAAGTATGATTTAACAAACTACCTGCTCAAATTACCTTCCTTTATCTGCTGATTTTTTTCTCCAAGGAGTTCACCAATCTTACTATGTATAATTTAAAGCTTTAATAAATGCACACTGGATTTATAAACTTTTAAAAATGTTTATTGATAAAAGGCATTCACTGAGTCCTTTTCCTCTTTAGAGTATATTAAAGCTTTCATCAGTGACCCGAAAGTTATTTTGAATTAATTTAAAAGCAGATACTTGTAATATTTTTTTCACTCCAGGCCATTCTATTTTATCCATTTTCATGAAGATGATGAAGATACATAAATGTAATTCAAATGAATTATCAAAAGTGTGTACTTAAGCTAAAATGTATATTTAAGCTTGTTTTGCTTATTATCATATAATGATAAGAATTTGCATAGGCCATCTAAGTTGGGTAACTGAAAGAAATGCCTGGAACTGCACTGTCCAATACAGTAGGCAATAAGTACATGTGGTCATTTAAATTACATAAATAACATAAAATTTTAAAAAATTAGTTTCTCAGTCACATCTCAAGTACTCAGTAGCCATGTGCAGCTGAGGTTTATGAGTTTACATACAGAATACTTCCAGTATTATAAAAAGATATAATGGACAGCCTTGACCTAGACAGTGAATCCCACCAGGGCACAGAAGATTATGCAATACATATAAATGTATTCTATTAATTTCAATATCTTTTTGTGAGAGGCAAGTCCCTTTTGTACTTTGCCCACAAAGAAGGGTCTATGGAGTTGCTGAGTGGTGGGTGGTGGCTCCTCAGCCTGGGGTTCTCTGGGTCTGCCATTACACTGAGGGAGGCCAGGACAGCTACTCTGGGCTTGCACACCTTTGAGCCATCTCCCTGCCATCTCTATGAACATACCAGCTCTCTCAGTCTTAACAACGTTAAAATAATAAAGCATCTGAACCTCTTATTACCTTATCAACTTTCATCTACAAAGTATTTGTTTTATTATTTCACATGGATATTTGATCACTGAAGTGTGACCTGCTGAATGGTCAATTATACTGTTTTCATAGGAGGGGATGCTTTTACTTGCAATTAGAATGAGATCTTGATAACCAATTAATAGTTTCATTACATTTAACTATCCAAGATAAAAGTATATATATATATTTGAAACACTCAAAATGAAATTTTAGAGAAATATTTCCTTGGACAGAACTGATCAGTCTCAGAATGAAGTAACACATTGATGACATACTTGAAATATGTTGCAAACCCTAAAATTCCATGTGAATTATTACTATTATTATACATCTGCCATCAATCTGGAAAGTAGTGTACAAAAGTGAGAAATCCTAGTCTAAAATAATGTTTGTTTTAATAAAAATAAATGATAATTAGGAAACGAGTCTATATGTATATACTCTTAGTTTCTCAGTTTCAGTGGTTGAGAAAAAGCATTTCTCCATCTTTTTGTGCCTGGGGTCTTTATTCTCTATGTGAACAGCTTGGGAAACAGATTGCTTATATCAACATGCTCGTTAGAGCAAAATTCCTTGAAAAAGATCTGTAGAACATATACCATATGAATCCAAGGGTTTCATTTATTTTCTCATGCATCATCCTGTTTCTAGTAGTTCACAAAGTTGAATATCATCTTTCATCTTTTATGCCTTTGCAAATGAGATATTATAAATACATGTTGCTGTCTTCATAGGATTGGGGAATGATAAAAAAAATGAGCAGTAGGATTATGGGGTTTTTTTTGTTGTGTTTTGTTTTGTTTAATTTTGTTTTTGTTCTGCCATGCTCAGACACTTAGGCTGACAGCCATCCTGACTGGAAAACAGTAATAAAGTGGAGCTGAATGACTAGGGTTGATATTCCAACATTAACACTGAGGAAATGTCCATAGCGCTTCTACTTAATGGACACAAAGGTAGCCTCATGTAAGGCACTTAAAAGATGAGTATGTATGAGATCTATTAGACTGAATTATGAACTCACCCTTTATTATATCCATGGCTCAGACAGATATAATTTTTAAGTACAGTTGTTTGCTACCAGACACCATGATTTTATGCTAGATATTTAAGCAACTTTTTTTTTTTTTTTTGCCCGTGTTCCCTGCATTAGCAGGCAGATTCTCAACCGCTGCGCCATCAGGGAAGCCCTCATAGAAAGCTTTAAGGAAGATATTATTTGTTCCCACTTAGAAGATGACAGGTCTTTAAAGGAAATAATTAGTGAAACACTTTGAACTTAGTCACAGCTGAGCTCTTAACCATTATGCTATACATCTGGTACCTTTTCACCACATCTATTTTAATTATTATCATAGATTCAGACAATTATGGTGCTAACAGTTTAACAACCTTCAGAATGAAAAACATGTATCCACTACATTGTGACAGTTTTACTTCAGTATGTTATTCACTGCACCAAGACATATATTAAACCCTATTTTCCCTACTCAGATTGAGAACTCAAAGAATGACCTCACCGAAGGAACATAAAATGAGAGTCAAAACAATAATAAGAGAAAAAGTTATGTAAGCATCTAATACTGCTAATGCACAAGGGAAATAAAAAAAATAATAAATCTTTATCATACAAATATATGCAAATGTGTCCACCTTCAGAAAACTCAAGGGAAACATATAAACTAATGTTCATATTCCTGATACTTCCTTGAAGTGAATATGTTATTCAACAGCATTTCTCTAACGTCATTCATTTGATTCAGTTATTACTTCCGATATTGTCATTTCTTTAATATAAATACACAGTAATATGTTATTAGAAGGAGTAAAGTTTTAGAAAGAAGGAATTGGGGGTGGGAGTGTGGTCAAGTATTGCCATGAATTAGAAAAGTATGATTTAACAAACTACCTGCTCAAATTACCTTCCTTTATCTGCTGATTTTTTTCTCCAAGGAGTTCACCAATCTTACTATGTATAATTTAAAGCTTTAATAAATGCACACTGGATTTATAAACTTTTAAAAATGTTTATTGATAAAAGGCATTCACTGAGTCCTTTTCCTCTTTAGAGTATATTAAAGCTTTCATCAGTGACCCGAAAGTTATTTTGAATTAATTTAAAAGCAGATACTTGTAATATTTTTTTCACTCCAGGCCATTCTATTTTATCCATTTTCATGAAGATGATGAAGATACATAAATGTAATTCAAATGAATTATCAAAAGTGTGTACTTAAGCTAAAATGTATATTTAAGCTTGTTTTGCTTATTATCATATAATGATAAGAATTTGCATAGGCCATCTAAGTTGGGTAACTGAAAGAAATGCCTGGAACTGCACTGTCCAATACAGTAGGCAATAAGTACATGTGGTCATTTAAATTACATAAATAACATAAAATTTTAAAAAATTAGTTTCTCAGTCACATCTCAAGTACTCAGTAGCCATGTGCAGCTGAGGTTTATGAGTTTACATACAGAATACTTCCAGTATTATAAAAAGATATAATGGACAGCCTTGACCTAGACAGTGAATCCCACCAGGGCACAGAAGATTATGCAATACATATAAATGTATTCTATTAATTTCAATATCTTTTTGTGAGAGGCAAGTCCCTTTTGTACTTTGCCCACAAAGAAGGGTCTATGGAGTTGCTGAGTGGTGGGTGGTGGCTCCTCAGCCTGGGGTTCTCTGGGTCTGCCATTACACTGAGGGAGGCCAGGACAGCTACTCTGGGCTTGCACACCTTTGAGCCATCTCCCTGCCATCTCTATGAACATACCAGCTCTCTCAGTCTTAACAACGTTAAAATAATAAAGCATCTGAACCTCTTATTACCTTATCAACTTTCATCTACAAAGTATTTGTTTTATTATTTCACATGGATATTTGATCACTGAAGTGTGACCTGCTGAATGGTCAATTATACTGTTTTCATAGGAGGGGATGCTTTTACTTGCAATTAGAATGAGATCTTGATAACCAATTAATAGTTTCATTACATTTAACTATCCAAGATAAAAGTATATATATATATTTGAAACACTCAAAATGAAATTTTAGAGAAATATTTCCTTGGACAGAACTGATCAGTCTCAGAATGAAGTAACACATTGATGACATACTTGAAATATGTTGCAAACCCTAAAATTCCATGTGAATTATTACTATTATTATACATCTGCCATCAATCTGGAAAGTAGTGTACAAAAGTGAGAAATCCTAGTCTAAAATAATGTTTGTTTTAATAAAAATAAATGATAATTAGGAAACGAGTCTATATGTATATACTCTTAGTTTCTCAGTTTCAGTGGTTGAGAAAAAGCATTTCTCCATCTTTTTGTGCCTGGGGTCTTTATTCTCTATGTGAACAGCTTGGGAAACAGATTGCTTATATCAACATGCTCGTTAGAGCAAAATTCCTTGAAAAAGATCTGTAGAACATATACCATATGAATCCAAGGGTTTCATTTATTTTCTCATGCATCATCCTGTTTCTAGTAGTTCACAAAGTTGAATATCATCTTTCATCTTTTATGCCTTTGCAAATGAGATATTATAAATACATGTTGCTGTCTTCATAGGATTGGGGAATGATAAAAAAAATGAGCAGTAGGATTATGGGGTTTTTTTTGTTGTGTTTTGTTTTGTTTAATTTTGTTTTTGTTCTGCCATGCTCAGACACTTAGGCTGACAGCCATCCTGACTGGAAAACAGTAATAAAGTGGAGCTGAATGACTAGGGTTGATATTCCAACATTAACACTGAGGAAATGTCCATAGCGCTTCTACTTAATGGACACAAAGGTAGCCTCATGTAAGGCACTTAAAAGATGAGTATGTATGAGATCTATTAGACTGAATTATGAACTCACCCTTTATTATATCCATGGCTCAGACAGATATAATTTTTAAGTACAGTTGTTTGCTACCAGACACCATGATTTTATGCTAGATATTTAAGCAACTTTTTTTTTTTTTTTTGCGGTACGCGGGCCTCTCACTGTTGTGGCCTCTCCCGTTGCGGAGCACAGGCTCTGGATGCGCAGGCTCAGCGGCCATGGCTCACGGGCCCAGCCGCTCCGTGGTATGTGGGATCCTCCCAGACCGGGGCACGAACCCGGGTCCCCTGCATCAGCAGGCGGACTCTCAAACACTGCACCACCAGGGAAGCCCTAAGCAACTTTAAGAAATGATTGTTTTTCCCAAAAAGACTGACTCTTAAAATTGGTTACTACTTATTCAGAGAAGACAATGAAGAAAAGGGGCTTTATTTATTTATTTATTTATCTATCTCCTAACTCATATATTATATTTCTGAGTATAATTTTTTACTTTCAGAATAGTGTAATAGTATAATTATTGAATTAGGTATCAAGTGGGACCCTCTTGATATAAAAAGTCAATGACATATCTTAAAAATGTAAATTGAAAGAAAAGGGAAAAGTGTGTAAAAACTATGATGTTTGCCTCTTTTTATGCTTGAAAAGTGGGATATCATCATTATTATTACTTAAATTTATTTAACTCACTTCCAGTGCTTTATGGAAACTTAAGTTAATCTCCTTTGAAATGTATCCATATACCGTATATTAAAATGTTTAAAACAGCTGTGTGAAATACAAATCATCTTAGGCAGAAAATATTTAATGAGTGCTTCACCAATAAAACTGTTCCCACATGAATAGTTCCAGATGACCTCAAGAGAAGCTTTAAAAACTCTGAATTCAATGTCTCATATGCCTTAGGCACCCCAGTAGCTGTTTATCCTCAAGGGATTCTTCATTTTATTCTTTCACGCTGAATTCTTTTTCCATGCACTTATCTCTTTAGTTGAAAGGTTCATTTAAATCAGTGGATCACTCAGAACCTTGCAGTTGACATGTGAACATAGGGAAATAAGTGAATCAGAGGAAAAAAGAGCTCTCCTTGCCCTCCCTCATCTAGGCAAGCTCCAGATCACTCAGTGAGTTCAATAAAGCATCTGCATGACAAAAGATGAGAACCTATGAAAACAAAAATGTAAAATGAAAAAAGAAAATGAAAACCATTGTAAACAGAGCCAATGAACAGCAATGCCTTCCTCCCTTCCTTCCTTCCTTCCCTCATTCTTTTTCTCTATAAAATTTATATATGATCAGCTTTTGTTACAGCATTTAAACAAACCTTCACTTAGTGTTACAATTCTATATGGTTTTATTTCTCTGAAGAGTTTTACAATCTGCCAGAAGATCAGCTCTTTATTTTAACTCATTATTATTCTTTTTATTTTTTTAATGTTTGTTTATTTATTTTCTCTTATTAGTCATCCATTTTATCCACATCAGTGTATACATGTCAATCCCAATCTCCCAGTTCAATCCACCACCACCACCCCCCGCCACTTTCCCCCTTGGTGTCCATATGTTTTCCCTCTACATCTGTATCTCAATTTATGCTCTGCAAACCAGTTCATCTGTACCATTTTCTAGGTTCCACATATATGCATTAATATATGAAAATTGTTTTTTCTTACTTACTTCACTCTCTATGAGAGTCTCAAGATGCATCCACATCTGTACAAATGACCCAATTCCATTCCTCTTTGTGGCTGAGTAATATTCCATTCTATATATGTACCACATCTTCTTTATCCATTTGCCTGTCGATGGGCATGTAGGTTGCTTCCATGACCTGGCTATTGTAAATAGTGCTTCAATGAACATTGGGGTATATGTGTCTTTTTGAATTATGGTATTCTCTGAGTATACACCCAGTAGTGGGATTTCTGGGTAATATGGTAGTTCTACTTTTAGTTTTTTAAGGAACCTCCATACTGTTCTCCATAGTGGCTGTATCAATTTACATTCCCACCAACAGTGCAAGAGGGTTCCCTTTTCTCCACACCCTCTCCAGCATTTGTTGTTTCTAGATTTTCTGATGATGCCCATTTTAACTGGTGTGAGGTGATACGTCACTGTAGTTTTGATTTGAATTTCTCTAATAATTAGTGATGTTGTGCAGCTTTTCATGTATTCTTGGCCATCTGTTTGTCTTCTTTGGAGAAATATCTATTTAGGTCTTTTGCCCATTTTTGGATTGGGTTGCTTGTTTTTCTAATAGTGAGCTGCATGAGCTGTGTATATATTTTGGAGATTAATTCTTTGTCCGATGATTCATTTGCAAATATTTACTCCCATTCTGAGGGCTGTCTTTTTGTCTTGTTTATGGTTTCCTTTGCTTTGCAAAAGCTTTTAAGTTTCATTAGGTCCCATTTGTTTATTTTTGTTTTAATTTCCATTACTCTAGGAGGTAGATCAAAAAATATCTTTCTGTGATTTATATCAAAGAGTGTTCTTCCTGTGTTTTCCTCTAAGGGTTTTATAGTGTCTGGTCTTACATTTAGGTATCTAATCCATTTGAGTTTATTTTTGTGTATGGTGTTATGGAGTGTTCTAATTTCATTGTTCTACATGTAGCTGTCCAGTTTTCCCAGCACCACTTATTGAAGAGGCTGTCTTTTTTCCACTGTATAATCTTGTCTCCTTTGTCATAGATCAGTTGCCCATAGGTGTGTGGGTTTATCTCTGGGCTTTCTATCCTGTTCCATTGATCTATATTTCTGGTTTTTGCCAGTACCATATTGTCTTGATTACTGTAGCTTTGTAGTATAGTCTGAAGTCAGGGAGTCTGATTCTTCCAGCTCCGTTTTTGTCCCTCAAGACTCTTTGGCTATCTGGGGTCTTTTGTTCTCCACACAAATTTTAAGATTTTTTGTTCTAGTTCTGTAAAAAATGCCATTGGTAATTTGATACGGATTGCATTGAATCTGTAGATTGCTTTGGGTAGTATACTCATTTTCACAATAGTGATTCTTCCAGTCCAAGAACATGGCATATCTCTCCCTCTGTTGGTATCATCTTTAATTTCTTTCATCAGTGTCTTATAGTTTTCTGCATACAGGTCTTTTGTCTCCCAAGGTAGGTTTATTACTAGGTATTTTATTCTTTTTCTTGCAATGGTAAATAGCAATGTTTCCTTAATGTCTCTTTCAGATTTTTCAGCATTTGTGTATAGGAATGCAAGAGATTTCTATGCATTAAATTTGTATCCTGCAACTTTACCAAATTCATTGTTAAGCTCTAGCAGTTTTCTGGTGACATCTTTAGGATTCTCTATGTATGGTACCATGTCATCTGCAAACAGTGACAGTTTTACTTCTTCTTTTCCAATGTGTATTATTTTATTTCTTCTTCTTCCCTAATTGCTGTGGCTAGAACTTCCAAAACTATTTTGAATAATAGTGGTGAGAGTGGACATGCTTGTCTTGTTTCTCATCTTAGAGGAAATGCTTTCAGGTTTTCACCGTTGAGAATGATGTTTGCTGTGGCTTTGTCATATATGGACTTTGTTATGTTGAAGTAGGTTCCCTCTATGCCCAGTTTCTGGAGAGTTTTTATCATAAGTGGGTATTGAATTTTGTCAAAAGCTTTTTCTGCATCTATTGAGATGATCATATGGTTTTTCTTCTTCAATTTGTTAATATGCTGTATCACCTTGATTGATTTTGCGTACATTGAAGAATCCTTGCATCTCTGGGGTAAATCCCACTTGATCATGGTTTGTGATCTTTTTAATGTGTTTTTGGATTCTGTTTGCTAGTATTTTGTTGAGGATTTTTTCATCTATAGTCATCAGTGATATTTGTCTGTAATTTTCATTTTTTGTAGTATTTTTTCTGGTTTGGGTATCAGGGTGATAGTGGCCCTGTAGAATGAGTTTGGGAGTGTTCCTTCCTCTGAAATTTTTTGGAAGAGTTTGAGAAGGCTGGGTGTTAGCTCTTCTCTAAATGTTTGATAGAATTCACCTGTGAAGCCATCTGGTCCTGGACTTTTGTTTGTTGGAAGATTTTTAATCACAGTTTCAATTTCATTACTTGTGATGTTCTGTTCCTATTTTCTGTTTCTTCCTGGTTCAGTCTTGGAAGGTTATACCTTTCTAAGAATTTGTCCATTTCTTCCAGGTTGTCCATTTTATTCACATAGAGTTGCTTGTAGTAGTTTCTTAGGATGCTTTGAATTTCTGCCGTGTCTGATGTAACTTCTCCTTTTTCATTTCTAATTTTATTGATTTGAGTGCTCTCCGTCTTTTTCTTGATGAGTGTGGCTAATGTTTTATCAATGTTGTTTATCTTCTCAAAGAACCAGCTTTTAGTTTTATTGTTCTTTGCTATTGTTTTCTTCCTTTCTATTTCATTTATTTTTGCTGTGATCTTTATGATTTCTTTCCATCTGCTAACGTTGAGTTTTGTTTGTTCTTCTTGCTCTAGTTCCTTTAGGTGTTACGTTAGGTTGTTATTTGAGACGTTTCTTGTTTCTGGAGGTACACTTGTATTGCTATAAAATTCCCTCTTAGAACTCCTTTTGTTGCATCCCATAAGTTTTGGATCATTGTGTTTTCATTGTCATTTGTCTCTAGGTATTTTTTGATTTCCTCTTTGATTTCTTCAGTGGTCTCTTGGTTATTTAGTAACCTATTGTTTAGCCTCCATGTGTTTGTGTTTCTAACGTTTTTTTTCCTGTAATTGACTTCTAATCTTATAGCATTGTGGTCAGAAAAGATGCTTGATATGATTTCAGTTTTCTTAAATTTACTAAGCCTTGATTTGTGACCCAAGATGTGATCTATCCTGGAGAATGTTCTGTGTGCACTTGAGAAGAAAGTGTAATCTGCTGATTTTAGATGGAATGTCCCATAAATATCAATTAAATCTATCTGGTCTATTGTGTCATTTAAAGCCTGTGTTTTTATTAATTTTCTGTTTGGATGATCTGTCCATTGGTGTAAGTGAGGTGTTAAAGTCCCCCACCATTATTGTGTTACTGTCAATTTCCTCTTATAGTGCTGTTAGCAGTTGCCTTATGTATTGAGGTGCTCCTATGTTGGGTGCATATATATTTATAATTGTTATATCTTCTTCTTGGATTGGTCCCTTGTTCGTTATGTAGTGTCCTTCCTTGTCTCTTATAACATTCTTTATTTGAAAGTCTATTTTATCTGATATGAGTATTGCTACTCCAGCTTTCTTTTGATTTCCATCTGCATGGAATATCTTTTTCCATCCCCTCACTTTCAGTCTGTATGTGTCCCTAGGTCTGAAGTGGGTCTCTTGTAGACAGCCTAAATATGGGTCTTGTTGTTGTATCCATTCAGCAAGCGTGTGTCTTTTGCTTGGAGCATTTAATCCATTCACGTTTAAGGTAATTATCGATATGTATGTTCCTATTACCATTTTCTTAATTGTTTTGGGGTTTTTTTTAGGTCCTTTTCTTCTCTTGTGTTTCCTCCCTAGAGAAGTTTCTTTAGCATTTGTTGTAGAGCTGGTTTGGTGGAGCTGAATTTTCTTAGCTTTTGCTTCCCTGTAAAGCTTTTGACTTCTCTATCAAATCTGAATGAGATTCTTGCTGGGTAGAGTAATCTAGGTTGTAGGTTCTTCCCTTTCATCACTTTAAGTATATCATGCCACTCCCTTCTCTCTTGTAGAGTTTCTGCTGAGAAATCAGCTGTTAACCTTATGGGAATTCCCTTGTATGGTATTTGTCATTTTTTACTTGCTGCTTTCAATAATTTTTCTTTGTCTTTAATTTTTGCCAGTTTGATTACTGTGTGTCTTGGTGTGTTTCTCCTTGTGTTTATCCTGTATGGGACTCTCTGTGCTTCCTGGAGTTGGGTGGCTATTTCCTTTCCCATGTTAAGGAAGTTTTCGACCATAATCTCTTCAAATATTTTCTCGTGTCCTTTCTCTCTTCTCCTTCTGGGACCCCTATGATGCGAATTTTGTTGTGTTTAATGTTGTCCCAGAGGTCCCTTAGGCTGTCTTCATTTCTTTTCATTCTTTTGTCTTTATTTTGTTCTGCAGCAGCGAATTCCACCATTCTGTCTTCCAGGTCACTTTTCCGTCCTTCTGACTCAGTTATTCTGCTATTGATTCCTTCTAGTGAAGTTTTCATTTCAGTTATTGCATTGTTCATCTCTGTTTGTTTGTTCTTTAATTCTTCTAGATCTTTTTTTAAACATTTCTTGCATCTTCTCGATCTTTGCCTACATTCTTTTTCCGTGGTCCTGGATCTTCTTCACTATCATTATTCTGAATTCTTTTTCTGGAAGATTGTCTATCTCCATTTCATTTAATTTTTTTTTCTCGGGTTTTATCTTGCTCCTTCATCTGGTACATAGCCCTCTCCCTTTTCATGTTGTCTATCTTTCTGTGAATGTGGTTTTTGTTCCACAGGCTGCAGGATTGTAGTTCTTCTTGCTTCTGCTGTCTGCCCTCTGGTCTTAACTCCTTATTATTCTTAAACTTTCTTTGTTTTCTCCTGTACTCTCTTGCTCTTCTGGCTTAAATACCTAATATACTTATGATACTGACTTCAGGTTAATCTGCTCATTGCTCTGAGAGACCAGTGTTGGAGAAAAGGAAAGATAGTTTTATTGAGGAAACCAAGAATCCTGGCGAGAAGGTGGACTCATGTCCCATAAAACCAACTCTGCGTTAATGCAGATTTTGCTTGGAGATTATATAGTGGGAGAAAAAAGGGGCTACATGTTGTGGTAGGGTAGTGTTCTATTTTCCGAGATGATTGTCTCAATCACATGGTTCCAAATAGCTGTCAGGTCTCGCTTTTAGTTGGAAGATTATCTGAGCCATTAATCTTTGGTTAACTATTCCTGGAGAGTAAGGTACAAGAATGAAGCCTATAGGGGCTTCCCTGGTGGCGCAGTGGTTGGGAGTCCGCCTGCCGATGCAGGGGATACGGGTTCGTGCCCCGGTCTGGGAGGATCCCGCGTGCTGTGGAGCGGCTGGGCCCGTGAGCCGTGGCCGTTGAGCCTGCTCGTCTGGAGCCTGTGCTCCACGATGGGAGAGGCCACAACAGTGAGAGGCCCACATATGGCAAAAAAAAAAAGAAAAAAGAATGAAGCCTATAGAACAACTAAGCTTCAATCTTGATATGCATCAATAGCTTTCTTCATCAGTAACAAGCTTAGCTAAGTTAATGATGAACTAGGGTAGAAGTTAAGCATGGTAAGCATAAGAATACAGCCTTATCATAACTAAAAATAGAGTTGGAATAATGCTGAGGAGCTGAGAGTCCCTTATTCTAAAATAGCTTTTTTTCCTTTTCCTCTGGAGGAAAGTTTATACCTTAGAATATTAGAGTGATGTGTTATTTTTAGTTACTCCAAAACAGCATGATTCTTTTTATGAAAGAAAATGGTTGAATGGATATTTGAAGTGTTCTAATCCTCTGGATATAACTGAAGTGTTGCCAGTTCTTGTGTGGAGCCACTTCTTCATCTACTAATTTATTTGTTCTTCACTCTTCCCAACAGGAGAGTTTCAATTAAACATCATGAATATATGATTGCTGAAGAGTTAATGTATCTTAAATGCATCAGTTTTCTATGTTAACCAAATGTATCCACCATTTGGTTTCAGTAGAAAATCACAAAAGAAATAAATCTAAAAGAGATGCACTACAGTCAACAATCTTCTGCATACTTGGAACTTGAAGCTGCTATTTCTTAATGGTTAAAGCCAATTCACCTTGTCTGCTCTTTTCTTTGTTAAAAAATTTTTTTGATTTGCTATTCTTGACCTTTACGTTCTTCATACTCTCTTTTCTCTTGGTTTCCTTGATTCTCCTTTCTTTGATTCTACTTTACCTTTCTGTTTCCTTCTTTTTAGTCTACTTCTTTTCCTACCATCCTCTAGATGCTAAAGTTTTGAGCAGTGTTTTTAACTCATTGTTCATATCAAAATTATCTGATAATTTCTTTTAAACCAAATTTCTGAGCTGCTGCCTTGGAAATCCATATTAGTAGATCTGGGATGGAAAATGTATTAGTTTGCGAGGGCTGCTGTAACAATGTACTGGATGACTAAACAACAGAAATTTATTTTCTCACACTTCTGGAGGCTAGAAGTTGAAAATCAAAATGTCAGCAAGTTTGGTTCCTTCTGAGGCTGTGAGGAAAGCTCTGTTTCAAGCCTCTTTTACTGGCTTGTAAATGGCTATCTTCTCTCTGTGTCTCTTCACATCATTTTCCCTCTATGTGTTTTCCTGTGTCCAAATTTCCCCCTTTTTATTAGGACATTAGTCATATGGTTAGTACCCACTCTCATGACCCATTTTAACTTGGTTACCTATGGAAAGGCCTGTCTCCAAATAAAGCCACATTCTAAGGTTCAGGGAATTAGGAATGCAACATGTGAATCTGCTGGGGACACAATTCAATCCATGACCTAGTCTAAGGATCAGGATTTACAATTATACTAAATCTAATATACAAATTTGGGAAATGTCCTAAGTCTGTGTTTTAGGTCTTTTCTCTCTTTCTTTTGTGCATTCACTTAGTTCATGCCAAGCTAGGCCTTCCTCAAGTAAGCCCGCATTTCTCCACATCACATCTTTAGGCATCTCTGGCACATGCAACCAGGTGGGAAAAAGTGAGATGTAGAGTTCAGAACGCACACATTATTTCTTCTGCAGGCAGGTCATGGCAGCTGTGCAGAGGTCTTCTGGAGTTATTAGAGAGAGGAACTTTGAACTCTACAGCCACTGAGACTTTAATTATACCTAAAATATGCAATGTTATCATACAAATTATTAAATGAGTTGAAAAGCTATTAACTGGTACCTTTGCACCCTCTGTATCACCCCATCCCACTAATATTCAGGTGATGGCAACTTCAAAAAAAACTTGATATTAGTCATTAGGAAAAATAAAAACACTCCATGTTTGTAACTTATTGTGTTGAGGCTGATCAAAATAAACCTTTATAATTGGTTGTCAATGAAATTTTCCTTTTAGTTATCTTTTCAGGATTGGGGTTAATGATCAAACAAAAAATATTCTTGTAACCGGTTTTTTTTTTTTTTATTATGCCAGGCATACTTCTGAATTATCTTTTTGCTTTCATTTTTTTGTGAGCTATATTCACGAACTTTCTGTGGATCACAGAATTCACAGACAGAAAAGAAGAAGAATTTTACCCCATTAATAGCTTCCATGTATTGACCCAGAAACGATGATAACTGCTGCTCTTATTCAGTAATCACGGTAATCTCCTGGGTTAGATATTATGTCAATATTGTATAGGTTTAAAAAAGAGGCTCATAGAGTCAGCATAACTTTCCTCAAGGGAATGCTGTTTTTGAGGTCAGAACTATGCACAGTTCCTCTAACTCCAAAACCCATGATTTCAGCCAGACAATATTTTGCTACCTTGATTTAGAAGAGCATTTTATCAGTCCAAAACACTATTCCATTGATCATACTAAACTCTCATCCAGTCCTGAGAGATATTTCTACTCTGTTTTAGAGAGAAAAGGAAGCTGAGTTTCAGAAAATTAAGTGACTTTCCCAAGCTGTCCATTATTACATGGCAAGAACTAACTTAGATGCCTTGGCTCATATATATCTTGATTAACCTCTATTTTGTTTGATCTGTGTTTTACAAATATTTTAATATAAACCTTAATTTTATTTTGGTGAAAATTTTAGGAAAATTTGATTTAAGAACTTTTTCTTCTCTTGGTTTAGGAATGAATATTTTTTTCAATTAACTTACTGAAAAAATATCCTCATAAATTTTACTAAAGTGCCTTGTTTCTGAGAATTATATATAATTACTACTTGTCTTCATCAATTGAATATATGGGTAGTTTAAAAAACTACAGATGAAGAAAACAGAATTTGGAAATATAAGTTTTAAAAGTGAAAAAAGTACATGAAAATTCAGAAAATATGTGGAAGATACTTAGGAAAAAAAATATACCTGTGATCTAGAAAACTTGGTTCTGTTTTCCAATTTAGTCTTAAACATTTTCCCCTGATTACTAAATGAATCCTTTTGTTATATGAAAATGAATGTTTTTATTATTCACTCATCTTTGCTTCTCTGGTGTACATAAAATGGTTTCTGAATTTTGTATCCTTCGGGAAACTTGAGGGAGGCCTGTTGCCTATCTAAGAATCAGTGGAACTGAGTAATTTAGTCATAATTGCAGTCATTAGAGTATCTGAAACTTGGCTCTCAATTCAAATCTGGTTATTTATCTTTTTTAGTGATTCCCAAGATCTGCTTGGTTAGAAGTCTTGTGGTTCTTTAGTGAAGCTTGAAAATAATGTATACCCTTTATAGAGAGCCCGTCAACTGCACAGGGAAAGAAAAATTCATAACAATTGATGGTAATCGTGGATCCAGATGCCCTTTCAAATTTTCATAAAGATTATAAAACAGTCCTGGGTTTGCTTTTGTCTCTTCTATATTTAAGTATCTTTCTAGGCTTTGGGTAAATGATCACTATTGTAACTAGCTATTATTTTCTTTCTTATACCTATTATCCTTCTAAATTCCCTTTCTTTGTTCTGCTTTGGATTAAATATATTGGTGAAAATTGGAAAACTCTTTGTTTGTCCTGTAACTACAGTTACTAAATTTGTCTGTTAAAAGCAAGAAAGACAGAAGTAATTTGTAAGTATTAATGTTAGGAGAAACTAAAGAAGAAAACACAACTACAATCATTCTTTTGGTCAAATAGTAGGAAATTGTTTTCCCTTTAGAATATGTAATAGAAAACTTGAAGAAGTCTTAGTGATCATCCTCATTTGAGTGGATAATGAAACTAATGGCTACTGGGTGAATTAATCATATAAAATGGA